>NC_060952.1:10738314-10740439 GCF_022045245.1 Lucilia cuprina | reverse complement strand
CATTTCGGCTATGTTAATTTTTTAAAAATTTCGTATATAGAATCTCCTCATCGAGTACTATAAAAAATGTTATCATAGCAGTAAATTATCTCTTATAGTTTAGGAGATATTCGCATTTGAAAATTAAAATTTTAAAATTTTTACCGTCCTTACTTTAGATTTTTGATAATAGCGGGTCCAAAAATTCCCGATTTTCGCCAATTTTTTTACTCGCTTAGCAACAAGTTTATATATCAAGCAGTGAAAGAATTATGTAAAAAATTAAAAAAGAAAAATTAAAAAATAAATGAAATAAGACTTAAAAATTGATACCGAGGGGACCAGGTCCATCCAAAAAAAACACTATTTTTTATGGAAAATTAAATTTTGAGCAAAAATTCTCAAATCGCATAGTCGATATCAAATTATAGTGACCTGTTTTATATGTCCCAATATGTTCTTAATCATTTTGTAATGGGTTTCGATAACCCCGCCCCTGGTATGGATATAATAGGCGAAGAACCAAAAAATCCCATTTTTGGGATTTTTAAAACTTTCTTGGGAATTCCCGGATTTCTAATAACAAAATTCGAAATTTTTATTCAATTTTGGATTTTGAGTAAAAAATTCTACCCATCTGCAAAATTTTATTAAAAAATATTCATAAATAAAATTTTTATTGCAATTTGAAAAATTTGAATCTTCGCAAAATCTGAATAAAAAACATTTTTAATTTTTTTAAAAAAAAAAGTATTCCGCGAATTTTTTTGATTTTCCAAATTATATACAGTTTTGAAAAATAGACAAAATTACCTTTCCATTGATATACAACATGTCTACCTAATGTTTTTTAAGTGACAAATTAATTAGGGAAAACTCAACATATTTTAGAAAATTTACCTAGTACTATTATTTTTATTAATATAAGTAACAAATTTAAGAGTTAACCTTATGGATGAAAATAATAGTACTAGGTAAATTTTCTAAACATGCTCGGTCCAAATTTCATCAAATTATCTTGAAAATTGCGGCCTGTACCTTGCGCACAAAGTTTACATGGACAGCCAACCAGCCGGACAGACGGACATGTCTTAATCGACTCAAAAAATGATTCTGAATCGATCGGTATACTTAGTGGTTGAAAAAGACCAGAAAGTGATTCTGAGTCGATCGGTATACTTATTTTAGTGCGTTACAAACATTAGTACTGATTTCATAAATTTAAATTGAATTTTCATCTATTATATCAAAGTCTATATTTATTTAATGTACTTTTCAATGAAACAGTATTTGTATTTATTTTTCAATCGACAATACATATTTTCATATTTTCATATTTTTGAATAAATTGTTCAAATTGACCAAAAAAAAATTGTTTTTGCTTCTTTAAAATTTTTCATATGGTACACCTAAATGAACTTTTAATTTAACAATGCGTAACAACTCAACTTCTATACTTTATGAATTTTCCCTAGTATATACATATATACACGTGTATGTATATATATATATGTATATACGAGGGTGGTGTAAAAATATCATCTTAATTGCTTAGCAGAAAGACATATAATTTTAAAATAATTTAAAAAATATGTTTTATAAGTCCATTACATAAAATATATTAAACTAAATTCTGGCCATATAAATTAAACTATTTTACTTCCATTTTCTGACAAACATCCCACGTATTAATAAATAAAATCTGTATATTCAGGTGTGTTTTTAAATTAAAATAAATGGAAACAAAAACTGTATGACAACATTTATTCCCAAAAATAAAATATCACAAGTTATAACAATATGAAATGGATACTCATGTAAATTTTGCATGTTTGTAGCATTGAATGAATGTATGAATGAATGTATGGAAAAAATAATCAAAATAAAAACGCACTTGATAGACAACAACAACGCTGTGCAAGAGAAGCTGATAAAAAACAACAACAATAAACTAAAATTTCTTACTTCCCCTCTCTGACCTCTTTACCACCTTCCTTATCGCTCTCTCTTACACATTCAACTAACAGCCATCAGTAATAACGATTGCTGACTGTAAAACAAATTTGAATGAACGAACATCTCTTGATCTCCATTGAACTATAAATGCTACAAATGTCAAAAAAGTCAAGCATTTCATATAGCTGGG
>NC_060952.1:10722011-10738214 GCF_022045245.1 Lucilia cuprina | reverse complement strand
AACGTCTAAAATTGACTTGTAACCATTTGTATCGCAATGAAACTCAACAAACTAACTGTTATTTAAAAATATATCCTTTTCCCAAATTTACCGAGGATCGGCCCATATCTGACCTATATAAATCCTCATTTAGAAATTTTGGTTTTTTTTATCAATAAATTGCTTGAATATTTTGGAATAATATTCAACATAAAAGTTGCTTTATAAAAAGTAAAAATTTTAAAAATATACTCATGGTGTAGGGTATTATATGGTCGGCACGACTATACCTTCTTACTTGTTTTATTATAATTTTCGGAATTAGCTCAGCAACTTATGCTAATTTTATGAAAAGTTTTTTCCACCTTTCCAAAAATTATATTTGTTACCAAATGTAACATCTTTTCAACTCTATTTAACTCTAAGCTATTCTTACATAAAATTTTATTAAAATTTATATTTTAAACACTCTTTTATTTAAAAATTTAATAACTTTAATATGAGGTTTTTGCAATAATACCGTTTTTATTTTCTCAACTAAATTTTCTTTTTGTTGCATTGGACGCTTGGATTTCTTTTCCTTTATTTTTTTTTTGTATGCAAGTTCGTAGGAATGTTAGTATATGTGTTACAAACATTAACCTACAAAAACATATTTATTTTTATATATATATTTTTATTTATATAAAAAAATCTATTATGAAATAAGTTCTTTATTCTTGTTGTTTTCTATTTTATTCATTTCATGGTTTAACGATTTTTTGCGTTCATTCTACATAATTTTCCTTTTTTTTTCTCTTCTTTTATTTTTTATATGAAATTGTTTTTTTTATATTATACTTATATACATCTACTATTTTTTTCTTGTATTTTGTGATGTGAATTACATTTTTTGTGTTGCATTTCTTTTGGTGAATTCCCTCCATATTGGTGTTGTATATTTTTCTTGGTCGTATGCTCTATTCTCAAATGTATTATAAATTATGTATAAAATTTCTACTTTCTGTGTTTTAATTTTTTTCTTCCCTCTCTATCCATAGTTTCGAACACCATACATACAAGTGTAAATTTGTGTTATTTTCTATAATATTTTTATATACATATATACTTAGTATGATTATGTGCTACTACTGATTTTTCTGTTAAAAGAAATCATATTGAGGTTTTTTTTAATGTCAAAGAAAATTCTTTTGCAAAAGCTAAAAAATATATTAATATGCAGTTCGTTAAATTTAAAAACAATTTCAAATGAACTTTTTATACTGTTGTTTCAAATAGTTAGATATAATTTTATAGTGAAAGGGTTTATAAAAAAAATTGTTAAACTTGTGTGCCTTCCATTAACACTAAGTTAAGAAGTAAAGTTTGCGACACATAATTACATGGAATTAGTAGAATATAAATCACATCCTCAAGAACATTTTGAAAAATTTAAATAATTAATATTATGGATCCTCTTAACCTCAGAAGTATGGTTATTTCTTTCTTTTTACATCTTCTGTACCACTGTGTACTGTATATATTAAAAATATTAATAAGTTGCAAATTAATCATTTTAAACTAAAACTCACACATACAAAGAATTATTTAAAAATTACGAAAAATGCTTTGTATATCATAAGGGAATTTAAAATCAATATAGATAAAATATCAATGAACAAAATAATAAATTTTCAAACCAAAATAAAATACATATGAACAATAAGGTTGCCCTAAAAATAAAATTGCAGATATTCCTGTAGAAATATTAAATTTTGTTTATTCTGATATAATTTTATTTGTTTTGACGATAATATTTTCTTTTTGAGTTTTTTTTACATTTTTTTAATTTTTTGCAAAGAAGATAATCACAAGTTTAGCAAATGCTCAGACTTTATAGCCCACCAATATAGCATTAATTTGCAGCGGAAACAGTAAAACCTTCTTAGTTCTTCATACAAAAGTGGAAATACTCATAAAGCGTATAACCAAACCAGGTCATAAAAAAATATATAATTTTGAGAAAAATTGCTTTTAACAATTTATGCCAATTTTTTTTTTTTAAATAACTTTTAGACACATCAACATACAGCAAAACTTTAGTTACCAAGGAGTTAAAATGCTAAAATATACTTAGACAAGAGTAGTTTAAATCAAAAGTGCGTCTATGTAAGCAAAACTATATGTAGCAGACACTAAAAGTATGTTAATAGGTAAGTGGTTACAATTTCAAGTTGCTGGAATGTTTCTCATCCGAATTGAAATTTAATTATTATTTATTGTTCTGCTATAGTTTAGACTATAAAACAAAACAATAGTTTGCCTATAGTGCAGGTTATAATTCTAAGATTATAGTTCAAGATATAGTTTAGAATATTATACTATAGTATTATAGTCTGGACTACTGTATACATACGTTGTTCTAAATAATGAATTTTATCAAATTTGCACAAAGGTTTCTTTTGGTTAAAGTTCTATAATAGTTGAAATTTGTAAAAATGTTTATATCATTTTACAAAAAAAAAAATTCAAACAAAATCTTTAAGTCAAATGTAAATTTTCGAAATAACATTTTTGAGATTTATTTTATAAAAAAAATTTTATATGTAATGTTCGTAATTTTAACAAATAGATATCTACAGTGTAAAATAAATAGTAGCTAACATTACCAAAGGTGTAAGTTGACATGTATTTTAAATCAGTACCTATAGCTTAAAATTACCAAATATTTATACACCAAAGGTAACTATGCACAGATAGATACCTATTTGTTGAACTGACGGGCATAAATCTAATTAATACTGAAAATTTTCGTAATGATCGGTATAAAATTGTATTGAATAAAGATAAATCCTGATATTCTTATCAACCACTTTTACAAATTTAAATTACAAAATTTCTTTAAAGTACATAGAAAAGAATAATCCAATCTCTGGATTCCAATGTTATATTGGTCCACACACAAATCTCCCTACTATATAGGGTATAAAAACACATTGTAAATAAGATCAGAAATACTTAAAAATATTATATTTTATTTGTTTCTTTAGATAAATTAATAAAAACAAATTCAAATATATAAGCATCTTTTAGTATTATGTTCATATGTATATAAATACTACATACAAATGTTTATTTATATCAGCTTTTTATGCTCAAGGGTTATAACTTATAAACATAAACTTAATATATAATTGCATAGATATATGTACATATATGCTTAAACAAATACGTATGTATTTATATACATATATGTATCTACGATTATGTACAAGTTATAGTTTCAAAATGTTGACATTTAGTAAATATTGACAAGTGTGTCAAGTATATATTTAAAGTATGTTAAACTTAAAGAGATTTTGAAAAAAAATAAAAGCTTATATAAACGATTAAATACATGCGAGAAAAATATAATATAGTTAGGAGAAGTTTTTTTATTTTCTCCTTTTTAATTGCAATTTATTTAATTAATTGTTAGTCGATTTCTTTAACAATTATTTACATATTTTAATTAAATGTTTTTATATCTGTGATAAACAATTAAGTATACAAAGATGGTAGAAATATTTTTATCAAATCGGTCTATATAAACAACAAGTGAAAGTTTTATGCAAACTTACATAATCGATGGATTAGGACTGTGTTTTATAATAAAAAATAAAATTTTCTATAGACAAACTTTTGAGGGAATACGAAGAAAATTTATCTTACAAATGATTTGTATAACGAAAATATCATAAAAAACAAAAAACAAATACTTTCCTTTTACATTTAAGCTAAAATTCCCCTAAATTATTATTTTAAATACTTAAATAACAATAAACCAATATATAGTAATTAATTATGTTAAACAAATAATAAAACAATTTTCCTATCATTTATATTTAATCTTTTACTATTAAACAAGACAAAGCATAAAATGTAAAAAAAAAAAACTAAAACAAAAATGATCAATTTTCAAAAAAAAGTTTGTAATATTTTTCATTACTTCCACATGAAACTCATTAAGCTAATAATTGACATCCGTTTCCGTTTCTTGACTTGGTTGCTTCCTCTCATACTATAAGTACATGTTCTTCATATACTCATTCTCTTACTTTACAATCTGTAATGCAAGTATTTTGGATACATTTTATGAATGTATAAGTATTTAACAATGTAAAGATATTTTGTATATTTGTATAAGTATGCAAGTTTGTTCATTTAAAAGTATATTTTTTCAATTTTTCACCAATTTTTTTTTGCAGTTTTTTATATATTTTTTAAGTCGTTTTTTCCTTTTGTTGCACGCTTTTCGTTCAACTCAATTTTTATCCTTTTATATCGTTGAAAGTACGTGTCATGTCATCAGTCAACTTCAAGTCTTAAGTAGAACGTATGTACAACATGTACTACTACCACTACTACACATCATTCTTTCATACATACAAGACAAAACTTTATGTGTATCAAAGTTCGTTTTACATCTTTTAATTTTTTTCTCTTTTGGTATTTATTTGGAGGGTAAAATTAAAAAAATAATAAATAAAAGAAGATGAAAAAAGCAAAAAAAAAAAAAAAATATATATATATATATTATATACATATATACCAAAATTGTAAGAGAACGTGTAAGTTTGCATATGTATGGAAAGACAGCCACCACAGTTAATTATTTTACATTAAATTAAATAATGATACACTTTTGCAGACCTTCTGTCGAAAAGAAGAAATTTAAACAGCAGAATTGCTTGCCAGCCAAATGAAGAGTTATGTATTTAAGTGGTATGTAAAAGTATGAAAAGAAAAAGCCGAAAACGTGACATAATTTACATATTATATTACAGTCGGTTTTCACTATCAACCAACCAACCATCCACCGATGCCATCACAGCTACCACTCAGTTTTTTTTTTTTTTTTTTGCTGTCTTTATATTTTTGTTTAATTTTATTTTATTCTTTTTATTTCGTTAGCCTTCTTTAAGTATTTTTATTTCAATTCTATTTTTATTTTCATGTGAAAGTGTGCAATTTTTTTTTAAACTACCACATATTCATACTGTATTATTTACGTGTATATGGGTTAAATTTTTACACAAACTCACGTCTATAAACATTTACATACATACACATAAACTGATAAAAGAAACAACATTATTTTTTTTACATTACATGCTTGTTTTTCTTTCGATTTAATTAAAGCTTGATATAAGAAACTGCATTAAATATACATATTAGGGTAGAGAATTTTGTGAAGAAAATTGTAATTAAACATTTCATTTTGCAATGGAGTTTATTTGTGGCACATTAAGGGTATATAAATTGGTTGCAAGGTTTATTTTATTTTTATAAACTATTTAGTACTCGATATGTAGAGAACTTTAAGGATGATAACCCTTAAAAATCAAATTAAATTAATACACAAATAGAAAGGTGTAGAATAGTAATGAGTATATGCATTATCTCTAACAATGCATTTAAAAAGAAATGCAAATCGTCCCTGGACTAACATGAAAAATACAAATTTGTGTTAAAGCGAAATTGTGTAACAAACTTCAAGAGCACTAGAGGAATTTTCATAAATTATCTTAAGAAAAGTCTTGGAATATACTTTATGTTTTGTGTTGAATTTTGAAAAATATATATTAATATTATATATATTATAATGATATTATTCGATTTTTGAAAATCAGACAGGTTTTTAAAAAACACACCAAAAGTAGTTGCACATTTCAGACCTCTATATATTCTTCTATTTATATAGATTTACCAATAATACCAGGTAGATAGAATCTTACAAGATTACTGGACAGTAGTCTAGTTCTGTATTTTCTAAAAAACTAACATTGAAAAGTTATGAGCAATGTCGTATGGATTCATCAATACAATTTGATGAAATGTTTCTTACTATTATTGTTGGGTTAACTAAACGTAATACGCAATCCTATTAAATGAGTTCTTCAAACTCATTTAATAGGATTCTCAAAACTTTAATAGTGACAAACAATTAAATATGTATAATGAATTTAAAGATTCAATTAAATTTTAAGGTTTACAAAATGTTAAAATATAAAATATCGTATGATTTTAAATTTTCATGCTTTGTATATGTCAGTTTCAATACATATAAGTATCTAAAGTATTATATATTGTTATATATTTTGAAAATTTTATCATATCGTTTCAGTGTGTACCTTAGTGTGTATATAGAAGTTCTTAAGTTAAAACTTTCACAAGAAAATTATAGTATTCAGAATAGAATATTTTAAGTACAAATAATTTAATAAGTTAATTATAATAGATTATTCTATTAAATAATTCATTAAATATATCGCAATTCATTTACACATGTATTTGTATTGTACTTATGTGTAGAAAAACCATACAATGAAATGTAAGTACATACAAATGAATATTGTAAGTATGTTTATACATATACATGTAAATACATATGCCAATTATTACATTGTATATATCTGCATGTACTAGAAATCTATTTAGTATGAGTGGAAGTATTTAAGTCTGTACGTAAAATAATTCAATAAAATATTGAACAATTGAATTGATACTACATAAGGTTAAATTTTAAGAAAATTATGGAAAAATATGTATTTAAAATGCAACAATTATTAATAAACTGAACATTTTTATATTAAATATAAAAGATTTTGGCATAAGTATTCAAAGGTATTTTAATATGAAATTTGAAATCAATATGTCTTCAAAAATATACATTATTCAAAATTAAATTATATTTAAAATACATATATTTCTATAAGGACTTTAGATCAAAATTTTTACGTTTTTAATTAAATTTTAAAATATCTTTTAATATGATTAATAGTTGTCTACCATCCACCCTTATCAATAGTAATAGAAAAATAAAAAAAATATAATTTATATATAATTTCATATATTCAATTAAGAAAGGTTTGACTTTATAAAATTCTGAAACGATTAAGCTACTTTTTATATTATTCCCCGAAATTAGTTTTATTGATTATAATTAGCTTTAGAATGTTTGTATATATGTTAATTTTTTCAAATCGGTTTTTTATTATTAAGTTTTTTTTACACTAAAAATTGTTGACATTACATTACAAAAACGTTTTAAAATGTTTCTCTAAATTAGGCGTATACTTAATATTTGTAGTATCATATAATCATTAACACGTATACGTACAGGTGAAAGAATATAGAATATACCATAGTTCAAAATGATTTGATTTATGAAATAGAACAATGTTAAAGTAAATTTGGGATTATTGGAAAATTTTTCTTAATAAATCATAATAAAATAATTAGGAAGTCAATATTCTCCTATGCAGAATCTTATATACCATCCACCAAAGTGTGATTAAAAGAAAATAAATTTTTGAAAATTTTGTGGATGATTTAGATAACGAAGAAATCGTTTGTCTTCAGATAATTGATTTCAACGGACAGACAAATATATGTATATACTATAGTGTAAGGGAAATTATATTTTATAAATTATAAACGAAATGACAAATTTATATATACCCTGCCCAAAAAGATTAGGGATTTAAAACCTACTTATTTGTACCTTAGGATGCTTCATACGATATAAGTATACATGATATGATATTCAAAGCTGTTTTCAAAGACCTTTAACGCTTAAAATGTGAGATCAATACAACAACCTTCAGAAATAATATCATCTAATAAACTAGATCTTTTTTAGGCGGGAACATCAGCGAATTCTACTTTGGGCCACCATAATGTACATACATGCATTTATACTTACTAAACCTATAATCTTTACCCATCTGCCTACTATATATTCCTCCATTCATACTAAATAAATAATATTCTACTTGCATTTATTATTTAGGCTTGTTTGCATTTATTATTTAGGCTTGTGTGTAAGAATTTTTATTAAGATGTATGCATAAATACTTATCAATAAAAACATGCACATATACACATGTTGTATGTTAGTCCTTAGAGAATAGTAAAAATAACAAGAACAAGAGGGTATATTTCTATAACTAAGTATATAAATATATAGCATTTTTATACATTAGAGGTATCCACAAAACATTACGATTACGGGTAATTGGTGCAAAAGAAAACAAAAAAGATCACGTTTTTTTTTTTAATATTTCATACACTAATTATTGATATCAAAAATGCGTATTTTATACAATTGTACACCTTTCAATCGACTTCCTACAGGGATTAAAGTTAAACCCATATAAACTAAATAAATATTTTTGGATACCTCTAATGTACATACATCCATGCATTTATAAGTTTGCTTGTTTGTAGACTTTGTAAACAGACAATATGTCAGACAAACTAATAAATAAACTATGATAAAACCGATATTAAATATTTTATTTATTATTGGTAAGAAGTGTAGGAAATACTTTATCGATGACACAAACTGTTTAAGCTAATTCATACAATCACTGTCAATCAATGACGTTTAATGTTTTTTGTATAAATATTGAATTTTGTATTGAAAGTTGTTTAAGTTAATGAAATGTGTTAAATCAATATTATGTAGAAAATGTTAAGGTTAATTCAAATTATATGAATTATATGAATTATATTTTTGGATATTTGTTTATATAACATATTTCTTAATCGAAAAACGGAACGAAAAAGTCTGGAATTTATTATGTTCATGCAGGAAATATTGTCAAGTGTTTAGTTAAAGGTGCTTTACTTTCAGCTTCCGATGCATCGCTAAAACGTTATATACACGCAGAGAAAATGGTTATTGTAACAATTTTAAAATATTATTTTATGACTTAATGCAGCATACATATAAAAGCATAACATATAATGGTTATTTTTAAGTTTAAATTAAATTGTTAGTTGTTTCACTAATCACACTCAAATTATTAAATTGTTAATTGTCATGAAATTATGCTCATGTTTACAGTGTTTAAATCTAATACAAATAACAATCATAGAAGATTTAACATAAATGCTAGAACTAATTTTTTAGGTACTTTTCTGATGTAAAACATTTTCGATCTAAGAAAAAATATCCCAACATATTAAACACCATATTAGCCGTATTTAACCAAAATTTGCATAATTTTAAGGCAGCAGTTTTTTGTATCACCATTATCTTGAAATTTATGCTCTCCCACTTTCTTAAAAAAAACTTAATTTAAAAACAACTATATATTCTCAAATACAATTTCCTTCTTATTTAGTAAAAAAAACTTTATTTGTATGATATCATTTATTTAATTTAAATTTGTGTATAGTTACATGTAAGGATGTGTTCGTTGTCACGTATTTAAATTTCAAATTTGAAATGATAGTGTGCGTGTCCTTTTTTATATATGTACAATAAGGTTGCCCAAAAAAAAAAAACGGAAATTGCCAATGTTCCCATTCAAAAATGTTAATTTAGTTTATTCTAAAACAGCATTTTTCAAATATTTTATCCAGATTTTACTAGTTAAAAACACCTTTTGAAGTTTTAATGACTTTTGCCATATATTTTAGAAAGAAATATATTTTGTTATGTTCTAAAGGCACTTTTAATTTTCTCCTCACACAGGGCACCCTATTGTATATGTTTTTCGCTCTCATTTCTTGAAATCTCGACATTTAACACAGCACAAAACTATGGAAAAAATGTAAATTTTCATTTTCTTGTTAGTACGAGTGTAAACTTAAAATGCATTTTCTTTATGAGGTTTTATTTGGTACAATTGCCAAAAATTGTATAATCATAAAAATGAACACAACCCAGAGACAGGGAGTAGGGTTGAGTAACATGAAGAAATCTCTAGATACGCAATCAACTTTATTACATCTTAAAATGAAAATTACTAACTAAAATAAACGTATAAAAAATATAAAAAAACATGAAACAATCACAAAAAAAGCTATATTACGAACTATCAAATAGTTCGTAGCTATATTGTGATGATGGTTTGTTGGTAGTCGCAATTTAACAAAACAAGAGATATTCGCAGAAGACAACTTGTGACGCCTTTGTTCTTGTCGTCTCTATGAGTTGTACATATTTACAGCAGACAGTCAACTAAAATGTATGGACAGACAGATGTATATACAACAGGACATACATAAACATTTAACAATGATATCAAGTGGAGACAATAAAACAACATTTTAAAATACAAAAACTATCAGTCTATGACAAATACGTACAACTACAGCAACAACATATGGCACAACACTAGCAGCAACAGCAACAACAGCAATAAGAATTACAAACAGTACAATATTGTATTTATTTACAACACTATTATAGTGACAGGCCATCATTTAGTCTTCCATTCTGTTTGGCTAAGAATATTGTGACTGGTTATAAATAACGTTATAACGTTTTGTTCCTGTCCCTATCCCTGTCTCTCTCTCTCTTTTCTATCACTTTGGTATACAAGACTTAAAGGATGAGTTTGTTTAAATTCAAAGGCATTTTTATTTAAGTTGTTTAAAATTATTAACAAAGAATTTACACTGTTTGATCTGAGTGATTAATGTATTTGTTAAATAAATATAATTTATAATATCAATTTGGGTATACCATAACACTTGTTCTGTGTGAAACTAATTTACACTATCTGAATATTATTCAAACTGACTATATAAATTGGTATTAAGGCTACTAAGGAACAAACGCGCAATATGTTAAGAGCTTATTCACAAAGTTTTATAAAATAAAAAAATTGTCCTATAATCATTTAATAAATGTTTATGAATAAGGCTTACTATTTCTTCAATAGCTTTTACGTTGGCTTACAGGAATATCAAAAAATATTGGTAATATAAAATTTTTGTAATTGCGTTTGAAACACATCGACATATCGCTCGTCGGCGATTGAGCACGATTGAAATAGATTAGAAATGTTTGGTATTGAAAAAGTCAGAAAATATTAGTTGTTGTTTTGAAATGTGAAATTATCATAAGAATTTTAATTTGACAATAAATGAAATTTAGCACAGATACTTAAAAAGAATGGCAGAATTAAAACTATAATTCACTCTACCCCCTACTTTATCGCTCGTAAGAAACTAACAAATAACAGTTAAGCAATGAACGACAAAATAAAGTTTCATATGAACATCAATCTCTTTACAATTGGATCGCCGAACATGTCTGATTCGACTCTTAAGCAAACGCTTAATACCCTCTACACTGTGGGGGTGTAGGGTATAAAAAGTAGAAAGAATACAAAAATATGCTAATTTTTAATTAGCTTCTATACATCCATGATACTTGAGACTTTGCTGCTGATGTTTCATTAATTGTACTTTGAAAGTTTTTCTTTTACTCTATTTTTTTCATTTTATATTTCAGCATAAAAATTTTGATTTCCTCTGATAGTTTAGCCCGTATTTGAGAGTAACTGTATGATTGTATGTTGATATTTAATTTTTGCTTTTTTAATTTTATTTTGCCCTCCGCGTTTTTCTGCTCTCTCAGTAGTTTGCATAATTCATTAAATATTTTTGTTGTGCCTGTAATTGTAACAGTAGTCGAGTGTTTGTTTTATGTTTTCTTTTTTTTTCATCAAAAGTTTTTCTGTAAATTTTTGCAAGTTCTTGTGTTTGCCTAAAATTGTAAAAAGGATCAAATATATAAAAATGTTGCAATACCTTCCCCCTATGCCTGACAACTTAATTCTGAAAGAAAGGGTTAAGCATTCATTATTTTGCTTAATTAAATGAATTTTAAGTTTTTCTTGTTTGTACATTGCAATTTAATTGAAAAGCTATATATTAAATAGTTTTCATTTGTGTTATTAGTATTGAAAAAAGTTTGGGACCAGGTAACTAAAGCTATGCTGCTGTTGTTGCTAGGAGTATAATTTGGTTGTTTAAAGAAAAAAATATGAATATAACTTATTAATTAGTAAATATTAACTTAGTTAAGTAAATATAAATTATTGCTTTGTAATAGAAGAATTTATTTGAAATAGGAATTTATTTGTTAAATAATATTTATTACTAGAAATTAAGTTGAAATACATATTCAATTAATATGTGATGCATTTAAGGTGTACACCAAATACTTTAGAAATTCACATGAATTTAAAACAATGCTTAAATAGTGTGAAATGAAACAATAATATCTCTTTAAAAACTTTACAAATTTCTTCTAAAATATCGAAGCATTTAAACAAATTTGAAAATAGTACATTAATCAAATGCTAAAATGGAAAAATCTATGAAAGAGGCAGAGAAAAAAACACAACAACAGAAACTAAGAAAATGTAGGAAACAAGCCAACAGCAGCAACAACATATAAAATAGCAAGAAAAAATTTACAAAAAAAAAATTAAAACAAAAATAAACTTAAATGTAAATTCACAAAAAGCAACAACATAATGTACCCGTAAATAGAAAATATAAAAACAACAAACAAACAAAAACAAAAAAATTTATATATTAAAAAATGCTTTTATCTTTCATTTAACTGCAAGTTAAGTGAAAAGGCCTTCAAGCTTTTGTCCATCATACACAAAAACAAGTACAGAAGAAATAAGTTAAAAATGAAAAGGAAAAAAAACATTAATGTATACACATACAAATAAACAAACAAAAACAAACATCTATACACACATATAGTAACACACTTAAAATTTTATAAATTCTGTACTTTTACTACTACTAATGCATATACACATAACAAACATACACATTGGTACTTTCCAGTATTTGCATTTTTTGGCAGCTTACAAAGCTTAAATACAACAGCAACAACACCAACAATAGCACTAATACTAACATAGTTAAAATAAAGAAAATCCAAAAAAGGTAAAAAAATACATATTATCAGATCTATCGGATCACTATGCCAGCTAAAAGCAACGAATACTAAATATTGTTCCAAGACATGAATATGAATCGGCTATTTGTAGATATTGATATGTTGCAAATGTCACAACCAACTCATCATGTTGGTATAGGGTATAAAAAGAGGGGCACTATAGGCTACTCATGTGAAAATATACAAACGAAAATATATTTACTTACATGTGTATGGTCATACACTAGCTCATATTAGTTATACTTTTACTCAAACAAACACACACTCATACATATGTTGTAAAAAACATTAAAAAAATGGGAGTAACCATATAAAAGAAACAAAAATGTTTTTTTTTTTGTTCTTAAAAGGAAAAAACTACGAGTGTTATACTACCAAAAATTGTTTTATATACTAACTAGTTTTTAAACAGTGCATAGTAAAAGTTGTAATATATTTTTTCTTATACTTTTAAGATTTGTTGAAATCTGGATAATGAGGGGGTTTGTACTAATATCTACTTAACTTAAGAAGTGGTTTTTGTTAATTCTTCCATTGGGTATGTGTCAATTAATTAAATTGATAAAATTAAAAGAATCACTAAAAACTTATTACCTCGAAATTTATTGCGTTGATAGAGTTTGAACTATCAATCTAGATATTAATAGTTTAGGATGGTATATATTTTCACCTAATTGATGTTGCTTAAAAGAGATAATATTCAGTAATCAGTAATATTTTGTAATTTACAGTGCGACGTTATATAATTACTATCAAAAGCCATTTTACACACATTTTCTCACCACTGTACCTAAGTGTGTTTGTTTAAGTTTATTGCATGTACTAAATAAGTAAAATTGCAGTGAGAGTTTTTCACTTAGCCGCTATAAAAAAAGTAAACAAAAAAACTTCTGAATAAAAAATCAAGAAACAACAAATAGGTTTATATTTTAACAACAAAAACAATAACAAAAAACTAAAAAGCGCCGAAAAAAATTCTCGTAATTGGGTGCATGCATAAAAATAACACAGCTAAAAATAATAAAATAAAATAAAACTTACGAGGTTATTTTAATTTTTTTTTAATATACTACATAGCTTGATCTTTGAATTTATGGTGCCAGTGGTTTATGTAAGTAAAATTTTTAGTTATAGTTTCTTTAGTAAATATCTATAAAACCCAAATTAAATTCGAAATTAAAAAATTAAAAATTTAACCTTTTTAAGTATTTTTATATATTTTGTATACTGATCCTCCGTGCGTATGAGGAATATAGGTTCATTATAACAAGTATACTCATTTTATTATTGTAAAATAAAAAGAATAAAATTAGCTCACCTTTTTTTATATATTTGAGATTTTTTTAATTAAATTAGAAATCCCTACTAGTTCTAGAACGCATGATTATAGCATGTATTAGTTCTAATTTGGCATTAAGGCCAATGATATTTTTTCGAAACTGTCACTGTCGTCGGAACTGGTTCTAAGGAAACGTTATGGAGGCGACACTCATTCTGAAACTAGTTCTAAAATCAGTCGTTTATGTGTGTATTTGTCAATATCGAAACTGGTGCTAGAGAAACTTTAGAGAACGTATACTTTTCTTTTATTTAAAAACAGTTATTTTTTCAGAGGGTTATCACCAATTTTGAGAAACTGTTAAATATTGTTGTACAAATATTAAATTGTACAAATTTTATTAGGATAATCTACTTACATTAAAACATGATCATTATGCCGCACCTAAAATATGTTCAACTATTTTTTGTGCTGGATGTATAAAATCAGCAGCTAACTTTCCATTTATACGGTACAATTCTATGAGGAATCTTTTTAAATCCTTATAATTCAATTCTATTCTTAAACTGATTCCAAGAAGTTGTTTCCGAAATAGTATGCATTCCACTAAACTACTATAGTATCAATGCATAACTAGTGTCAAAGAGATAATTCTTTGAAAACTATTTAGAGAAATTTTATAATCAAAATAATGTTCCGGAAAAACAGGTTCCCGACTCAACGGCAACACCACTAGATCAAAAGTTGTTGTTTAAGGATCTGAAGTTTTGTTCTGAAAATTTTGGTGGGATTTATTAGACATTTTTAGAACCTTTTGAATAAATTTTTTATTTTTTCAATTAAATTGTTTTTCCTTTCATATGAGATAGTATATGTGATAGATTTATTAAAGATTTGGATCTCGATGTTATCATACACATAGACAGACAGATATAGCTTAGTCGTTTCCATTAGCTGAATTTATTCAGAATTTAGATATGTAGTTTATAGAGTCAAAAAATTATATCATATAAATTACAAAGAGAGCTATATCCTTATATATACAAGTTTATGTTTTATAAAAGTTGAAGTATATATGAGCACATTCGAACAAAACTTTTTATTTTGTTTAATATTTTTAAGTTAATTAGCTGATGTAATATTTCACTTAATCACTGCTTACACATATATACTAGTAATTGAAACACATTTAATATAGTTTCTCTTGCAAATTTAATTACACATCTAAAATAATTTAATAATTCTTAAAACAATATAAACTGCCAATAAACTTAAAAACACAAATCTGAACAATATCGTTAATACAAGCAAAAACTACTCTAACAAAAATAGAAGAAAAGAAACACAGCAACAATATAAATATGAACTTGAACAATGATAAAGTCATCGAAGAAACTGACGACAGAAAAGTGATTAAAAACAAGAACTAAAATGAACATTAAGAAAACGACTTTAAAAATCCTGTTTAAAAGTACATGAAGATTAAAATGAACTATTGCACCAGGATGACAAAAACAAAAGCAATAAAAAAGCTAAGGACAAAAAAGACGAAATAATAAAAATTATAAAAAATATACGTATTTTATGAAAGATAACGACAATAACAATAAGAAACGGGGTATAAAACGTTGTAAAAAACAATAGCAATAACAGCTCTCTAACAAAAGCAAAATGATGAAAAAGAAAAAATAAGAATACAAAAAGGAAACGGAAGGAAGGCGAACAAAAAAATATACAGCAAATTCTTCCGTTTTCATTTAAAAACTTATTAGTTTTTGCTCGTTAACGGTACTTAAAAAGAGTAAAATAAATAATAAAAAACAAGAAAAACCCGTCTCCCCGAAAACTTAAAATGAATCAGAAAAGGGTTGCATAAGGTTAACATAAGATTAGTAACCATAACAAACGAGCAATGAAACGAAGTGTTTGAGTAACGAATATAGAGCCAAGATATTAAAGCTGAAAGTGTTTGGAAAGGGTATAGGGAGGTATCACACAGCCATCATAGTATGCGGTACGATGACTCAAACACCAAACATGGCTTCATAATGAATTGGTATAGACATAAGGAGAGAGAGAGGAAGAGTATGTACAAAATTGTGACTAGTTGTGCATTGGCGTAGCAATAACTTTATAAACCAACAAAAATTAACACCAGAAAACCAGAAAAAACCCAAAAAATATTATCCAGCAACAA
>NC_060952.1:10711137-10721911 GCF_022045245.1 Lucilia cuprina | reverse complement strand
CTGTTGATATATATTTTTGGAGGATTTCAGAAATCTTCAGGATGTAATTTTTATAATATTATAAGGGGTTTTATTTAAAAATAGAAAAATCGGTTACATTACAAAAATACTGAAACAACACTATAATTTTTTATTATGCTATATACATATATAAGATTCGGCACAGCTGAATATAGTACTCTTATTTGTTTATATAGTGTCAGTGTTGTAAAAACTTGCGTTTTTTATTGTTAATTATTATGTATTTAAAATGCGTAAAAAGAAACCGAAAATTAAAGCAAAACGAAAAAAAGAAATAATAACAAAACCAAAAACAAAGAGAAAATAAATACAAAGATAACAATAATTTAAAAAGTCATATTTAAATGCAAA
Organism: Lucilia cuprina; assembly: GCF_022045245.1. NCBI lineage: Eukaryota > Metazoa > Arthropoda > Insecta > Diptera > Calliphoridae > Lucilia > Lucilia cuprina. Next base: position 10,721,539 of record NC_060952.1, on the reverse strand, counting down.
AAATACATTTAACTTAAGGCTGGAATAAAAAAGGAAATATTTTTCTTTTCCTTTTTTGTGGGAAAATAAATAAAATATTGTTAACGTAAATAATGAAGAATAATTTCAGATGAAATATCTTAAAGTAGTGTATATTAACATTTGTTAATTTTCTTAAAATATTATAAACATTTTTACAAGTGAATACATATACATAAATAAAAAACAATTTTTTTTGGTAATAAATTATGTAATGAATTTTAATTATTTTCTTTTGAATCATTCGAACTAATTTCAAATATGTTGGTATATTTTCAAATCGTAATCAAAAAATCTTTATCAATTTGTAATATTTAAAACAAATGTTTGCACATTAACAGCAACGCCAAACAAAAATTAATGTTGACCCAAATTTAAATGGTAATATTTTTGTTTTTTTTTTTCTTAACTTTTGTGTGTTTTCCCTTTCCCTCTCTCTCTCAGTATGAAAGAAAACCTTTTAGAGTTTATTTCTTGCCTGTGGTTTTAAGCTTTTAAATGGAAATGAATGAAAAATTAAAAGTGATTATAATTAAATTATTAACATCAATTACTTCATCTTTGCGTTTTACTGTTGGTAATTTTATTTCATGTTTAGCCATTTAGATTTTCAAACATTAAATGAAAATTGTTGAATGCGGTATTTAAAGTTGTTGGCTTTTATAAAAATATAAATATAAAAAAATGCTATTTGAATTTCTAAAATATTTAATGCTGAGTTTTAATGTAATTGTGGTATTTTGTAAGAATTATTACAAAATATGTATATATTATTTTTTTTTTTTTAATTTTTTTAATATATTTGTTTGTAAAAGGTATGAATACATTTTAAAGATTTTAAAGTTATAAGCATTTTGGCAAAATTACTTAAAAATTTAATCTTCTTATCGAATTTTTTCAAAGTATTTTAACAGCACTTAATAGAAAATAAATTGCAAAAATTTTAATTTAAATACGTTAGCTAATACTGAAAAATTAAAATTTTAATTTAACAAAAAATTTATAAAAATTTTATACTTTAAAATATTCTTGTTTTCTGAGATATTATGAATATCAAACCAAACGTCTCCGAAAATAAATGTATGTTTTAATCATATAATAACATTCACATCATATAAGCTATAAAAAATAAAAAAATAAAATAAAATCAAACAGGTCAACGAATTGAATGTCGATGAAAACTTTTGAAACCAATTTGACTATTTTAAAAGTAAATGTATTTGTTTCTATCACTCACCATTTTCCTACAAAATGGCAATGAATATTTCTTTTATGTATTAAGGACATTTTATATAATTATAAAAATGTATTTAGGGTTTACGACGGTTTATTAAATTAATTCGATCTCATTATAAAAACATTGAATCTGTTAAAAATAATATAATATTTGACTATTGTTTCAAGAAAATGTATATTCTAAAAATGTTTAATGTAAATACGTAACAGTAAAGATTAAGGCCTATTTTTTAAAAATTTTAACACAATTTTTTTTTCTGTAATCTTTAAAAATTAAATCGAAGGTAAATCTTATATACAAGAGATATCGTCCTAATTGTCCCTTCTTTATTGTCCATAATTTACATGTAGATTTTCTTAAATTTGTTTCAATAAATTTGCTATAAGTTTGAAAGAAGATTAAAGAGTTTCTAATTTACCAAATAAGGTTTACTCTACCTTATGAGTATAAAATCTCATATTGAAAATGTAATTAAATAGTTTTCTCTTTTAGAGATGGTCTCACCAGCTAACGAAGTTTTTCCAGAATCCATTTATATAACTCTAAGTATAAGTCTAGAGGCAGAGACACATTTTCTAAAAGAATTGGAAATTAATAGCAATATAGGCCAACAGATTTTAAATTTATAGACCGAAGTATACTTTGGTCTGACATCAGAATTTCTCATGGCATCGTGACCTTAAAACTAAAAAAGCAGAAAATTAGAAAATCAGCTCCAATTATAATCCTTTTGATATGTATACTTTTTCAACATTTTGTCGTGTCTTCTAAAACTTTGACGAATAATATAATTAAATATACATTTTATATTAAAATAGTTTTTTATATGTGGCCACTTTAAAATGTTTTGTTATATTAAATAAATTGATTTAATACTTATATTCGAGTGATGAAATTGAGTGATGAGAAGGAATCGAAAGCATGTGTAAGCTTCCCATCACGTCACAATTCTTGCTTATAGAAAGCAAACTTCTAATGCCAAAGGTAGCAACATCTGTTAATTTTAGGCATCTAAATTTCAAAAACGTTAACAAATGTTGAAATTTTTAGGAAAAAAATTATAACTTTTTTGTAATTGAGAAATTCCATTCACCAATTTTAACAAAACTTTGTGAGCACGTAAGAAAAGGACGATAGTAATAAACTACATCATTTCATTAAAATTTCGAAAATTGTAGAAACCCCATAGCTTAAAAATCCTTAAAACAATTATTTCGTAATATATAAAAATTGTATGTAATATTTTTTTTCAAAATACTAAATTCAGAAGTATATATAAGGAACAATCCATCTTTAATTTTGTAAAAATTTATATTTTTTGTGACCACATTGGATTTCTAGCCTTCTTTAAAAATTTAGATTTTTATTCCTACTAGAATTTCATTAAAATAATTCTGAATTTGGTTTTTAGAAAATAACTTAATTTTTGCTTTCTTTTTAAAGCTAAAGATTTGCAACGGTTTTAAAATTTTAAGTTAAAAAGTCAGTTTTTACTCTGGTAAGCTCTCGTGACTATGAAGACATCTTTTAAAGTTTACAACATGTTTGTTCAACATAGAAAATTATGCTTGGATATACTCCTAGCTAAAACACAGTTCATAATAAGTCCATGAATGATGGAGCAAATAATTATATTATGTAACATTTTAAAGAAAATTTTTGAAAACTAAAATGTTTAATTTTTGATAAGAATATATTCATAAACAAAATTTTATAAACGGTTTATAAAACAAATTTTGTATGATTTTTTTATGAATAAAAAACTGAAACATTAGCAAATTTTTTTACTGTAAAGAATTAATTTAATTATTTACAAATGTAATCGAATAAAATGATGTTTGGATGTTTATGTGGTAAAATATTTGTCTTTTAATATTGACGAAAGGTTATAATACAAAGTAAAATAATTAAATAAAAAATTGGAATTTATTAAGATTTAAATTAAGTTGCAAGGTTTAAACAAATGTTAAATGGTTTTTTTGGAAGCATTTTAAAAAACAAAAAATTAAATAATTTTTTTTTTTAATAGTGAAGCAAATGCAATCTTAACTAGTTTAGACAAATTAGACAACTACATATAGGTGAAAAATTTAAACTCATTTTAAAACCCATGTGTGACAAAAAATATTTTGCATTTGTAATTAAAAAAATAGTTCTTCAACAAGATAAAAATAAAAATTTTGTTAATAAAATCTTTAAATTTAAATTTTTTGTAAAAAAATTTAAATAATATATTTTTTTTATATTAGTAGCGTATTATTCAATGACTGGGAGCGGTTACTTCAGCCAAACATTATATATGAAATTTGTTAATTATTGCACATGTTTTGGAGGCAAACATCTTTGATGAATATAAATAACAAATTTATTTATTGTTATGTTATTTTTAAAATGTGAAATTAGAAAAAAAATACAGAAAGCATTTCAAATTAATTGTTACATATCATAATTTTTGTAAGCTGAACTAATTAATTTTTATAAGAATTTTTAAATATTTGAAATATTAAAAAAAAGAATTTGTATTAAAAATATAAAATGTGATTTTTTATATATGTATGTTTATATGTATGCATAATGACAACAACTGTAACAAGTTTACAAAACTTCATTGAAACAAAAAGTTTTTTTTTTGTGAAAATTCCTTACAAAATTCTAAAATTTCAAACTTATTTCATAAACAGCTTTTAAAAAATTCCAACCTTATTTTATTTAGAATTATTTTTTATTTATTTTATTAAAACAATTTTCTCACACACACGCAAAACTTTTACGAGCACACTACAACAATAATAAAATCACGCTAGTACTTTATTACGCTTTTCAAAATAGACGTTAAAATAAAGTAACGAATTCGCACACAACAAGAATCCCTACGAAATTAAATAAACGACACTCTTTGATACTAAAAAACGCAAAGCGTACGTACTAAACCGTTAGGAGACGCTTTTCTTACTGAAAAACTCATGCATTTGCTTTAAAATCATCAAAAAAAGGAAAAAAAACAAAGAACGAAACGCAAGAAAATCAAATAAAACACACAACAGAAAAATAATATTGTGAAAATGCCACATAGAGGGAAAACTACGTATTGTGAAGTGAAAAATATACGTTACGAAAAATGTAGGAATTTTTGTATGAATGTATAAGTGAGTGTATAGTAGACAGTTAAACGAAACATGCTGTGTGTTTATGTTCCGAGTACGATTTCACAGTTTCACAAACTCTGATGCAGTTGACGTTAAAAGTTTCCCTACACACTCATACGAATAAATGCTCTTTGTGTTATTTATTTATTTTTTTTCTCTATAGAGTTGTATTATTTCTTTGTTCGTTTATTTATTCCTTCGTGATGATGATGCTCTAACGTTATATGGAGTAGGTAGCAATAACAACAACATTTACAATATCAACAACTCTTTGATAGGGACAACAGCAACAACTCATTTGTTTTCAGTTAAGGAACCAAAATAAACTATTACAACTTCATGTGCGTAAAATACTCTTTAGATATATAAAAACTCCCCATAATGAAAAAATTCAACATGATTTAATCAAATTTCGAAAAGTGTTGAATAAATGCAGCAACAAGCTTTTTCCTGTTATGTCCTGTTTTTAAATTATAATGTATACCCGTTATTGTGTTGAATATAAAATAGACTTGTAGTTGGTTCTCAGTTTATTTAACGTTTTTATCGTTATCTGTTTTTATTTGCTCTTTCTCTTCTGGCAAAATTTCCGTTATCAACAGCGTTATTTTTGCTGCCACCTGCTCTGCTTTAGTATTGTTGTCGTGTGTTCGTTTCTTTGTTGCTGCGAATGTGTGTCTGTAGTTGTTGCTTTTGGCCTTTTGTAATTTAAATCCTTTTTTGCATTAAATCGATTTCATTTAATGCGCCGAATCCACCCTTTCGTACAACAACAACGATAACAACAAGAGTTTAGTAGCAACAATAAGGCTAACGTTAACAAAACAAGAGACTATTGAATTTTTCTATTTAACCGCCTTAACACACTTATAGACATACACATGTATAAGGACATCGTATTTAGATATTAAATGGTGAAATTCCCTTCGGTATTAAAAACGAACGTATAACAAAAATATATATTTTTTATTTTTACTTCGTTTATTTATCTCGCCACCATATGTGAATGTGTACGTGCGTGCATGTGTAAGTCTCTCGATGTATGTTAATGTTTACAATTTCATTATTGATATAAGACTGACTCTACCTACGTGGTCATATAATAAGTTACTTTAAAGCAGGAAGCCCTTCAAAATCAATATAATTCTTTCATATAGAATCTGAAGAATTTTTTATATTTTAGACAAAAGTCCAATATTAAAAATCTATTAAAAATAGTGGCAAATTGGTAAAAAAAGAAATTTGAAACAAAACAATACTATAATAGCTATTTTCATTAAAAATCTGGTTTTAGGAAGCTGCATTCTAAAGAATATTCAAAACGTTTAGTACATACAACAAAATAGACATTTTCTGAAATTACTTAATAATTTTTTGATATTTTCTAAAAAATAATATGTTATATTAAATATAAATCTTAAGTTAATCAAAAACTTTATAATTATGTAATTATTTCATATTAATTTAAAGCTAGAAGCAATCCATGTAGATTTCTAACTCTTCAAAATATCATTTATAGACCTCCCTCGCATGTGCATATCCAAACACATTCATAGCTCGAAAATTCGCATTTATTTTCATTTCCAACACACAAGGCCTGAAAACATTTCTAGTTGTTTTTTATTTTGATTCCTATATTGTGTGGTTGATTGTTTGGTTACTGGCATAATTTTATACATGTGCTGCTTCTTCTTCTTTTTCGATTTATGTGGCATGCCCCTTTTTATAAACAACACATCTCCGTGCCATGGCACACAGCACATAAAGCGCCAAAACGTATTTAACTAAAGCCACATAAAAAAGTAAAAATAATAAACATAATGTGAAAATAATGTAATTCCCTAAAGGATTTATTGAAAAAGACACCAGAAAAAATAGAAATATACATATAAAATTCTATACATATACTGGCGTACACAGTACACATATAAAATGTCAATTAGATTTGAGACTTAAGCACTCGGCTAAAAAGTTACTCTAGAACATAAAGTAATGTTATGATTTAATGGTTATATTGCAAAAGCCAAGAGTATTTAGTTGATAAAATTGTAAATTTTTGCATGTATTTTTGTTCATAAAAATTTGTCTATTTTTGTGGCTATCTTAAAAGGAATGTATCTAAAAACTTACCATTTTTCACCACTCCACGAAATCTATTGTCTTTAAAAAAGTATATGTGTTTGTTATATACAATTTCCCAGTATTTTTTGTTTCGAGGCTTCTTTGTTATATTTATCTTATTTTATAGCAAATTATTTTTTATATAAAAGAACCGCATATATTTTGTTAGTATGGAATTTTCATTTATACAAGTATAACAGTTTATAAGTTAAGTATGTATATGAAAGAAATTCTGCATAACTAACAATTATATAAATACATTATTTCCTCAAATTAAATGAAGATCGGGCCATGGTTGACCTTGACTCCCATATAATCAATAAAGCAATTTATAAATACATTGAAAATTCTACGAGTCTTTTTATACAAATAATTTTTAAAATATACTCGCGGTATAGGTTGTCATATAGTCGACCAAGCCTAATATATTTCCTCTTTGTCTTAATCAAGATATGATGTTCGATTTTCATAATGCATACTAGACCATAACCAGTGTTACCTGGAGCTTGAAAGGTAAAAGACATCCGACATTATTCGTAAACAAAATTATATTTTATAAACGAATTAAAAATCAAAATTTGTATGGAAATCTATTAACCTTTCATTAAATAAATTGCTTTTTATGAATAAAGGCATTAAAAATGCGCATCGACTTAGAATAATTTTCTGATCGGATTAAGCCTTTTTGTCCGGCTTATCTGCTCGATAAGCATAAACTCAAATAATTCAATATAATTTTAGGAAATTTGGCACGTACTTATTATAAATTTCAATAGTAAGAAACCTATGGAAAAGGTTAAAATAGTTATTTGATTTCTCGTCGAACACATATTACTAAACACCTGAAATAGGGCTTTCGGAATCATAATTATGTTAAATACACCAAAATTCTATATAAACAAGTTTAAAAAAAAAACAATTTGTTTCATTTATTGCAAACACTAAAAACATTCATAGAATCGATTTTAAAACAAGAAGTATTCGCATTGCAAAATATAAATTTTTATATATTGCAAAAATTCGTTTACTATTTGTTTCAATTATAACAGATCTTTTGATTTAGTATGTTTTTGGAAATATTAATGTAATTTTTTTTCAATATTGTAATAAATTGTATGACCCAGCAAAAATTGTGTTAGTTTCACAACTATTTCTAGAACGCATTATTATAGCCCGAACTCGTTCTACTTTGGCGTTGAGACCAATGATTTTTGTTCGAAGTTATCACCTTCGGAACTGGTTCTGAGGAAGTGTTATGTAGTCGACACTCGTTCATTGGAACCGTTCCGGAACTAGTTCTTTAATCAATGATTTTTGTTTGAATTTGTCAACCTAGAACTAGTTCCGGTTCTTGGGAAGATTTACAGAACGTATACTTTTTATTTATAAATATTTAATTTTTACAGCGTTTTTTGTTCGAAATTATTAGTCTTATTTTGAGAAACTGGAATTACTATTATTATTGAACCAAACTTTTATTTGAAAACTTATTTACAATTATCTTACATAAAATTCATCTGTTAAACTATTTCTTGCACAGGATATAAGAAACCAACAGATAACTTCCCCGTCTCCTGGTACAATTTAATTAGGGTATCTTTAATTCCGTTTTAGATTACAATAAAAATATGTTTATGAATTTTTAATTTTTTGACATTTTTTCAACTGATTCTAAGAAATTGTTTCAGAACTAGTATGTGTTCCATTGAACTAGTGTAGTATTAATCTATAACTAATGCCAAAGAATTAGATCCTTGAAAACTCTTTAGAATTAATTTAGAACCATTATAATATTCAGAGGAACGGGTACCAGTAGTAGTTGCGACATCACTAGTTAGAAGGTTGTTATATAAGAATCTGAAGTGGTTCTTTTTGCATTCGTCCTAGAACTAGTTGTTTTTAAAACAAGTTCTAATTTTTTTCCTAGGGAGTAACAGTAATATATATTAATCGAATAATTTTTATTCTTGATTTATTTCCAAATAATTATAATTTTTATTATAGATTTATTTCCAAAAAATTCTATCTCAGTGAATATTGCTGATATGTTTGTATCCATCATAAAAAGTATCTCATAATTTAGTAGTTAATATGTTAAAATTAAAAAAAAAATATATATTTTTTAATAATTTAAAAAAAACGATTAAGTAAATAACTCAATTAATTTACATAATAAAATAAAAAATATATATATTTAAAAAATGTAAAGGATATCACTAATTATTGAAGAAAAGTAAGAAAACATCTTAAGTTGCACAAATTATTTTAAGACCCATCAAAAACAACAATAAAAATGCAAAATATATTTACAACCCCACGGCCTGAAATTTTAATTACTCATATACAAAGGACGAAACAAAATTTATATTATACACATATATATATATATAGATGTAATCAATATTCAGGCTGCAAAATAAGAAAAAAAATTATTTACATATTTTACATAAATACTTATAAATATCCATATATACATGTATAAACTAAGTAGAGAGTGTTTAGATGAGAAGAATAACCCTACTCAAATAACAAACTCTGTCAAATTAATTGGAATAATTGATTTATTACCCTAATTAAAAGAAAAGAATGCTTGAAAATCTTTTGCTAATAATACTTGTAAAAGGTAACGACAAATACTTGGGTAGAACGAGTAAATTTTTTATAGGCGACATAAAAAATGTAATGCATGCAAATATTTATGTTAGAGAGGTGGTCAAAATAGTAGCAGTTAAATTGTTTTTAGATTGATATAAATATAATTATAAGAAATTTCTTTTTTAGAAACTAAAATTAAAATTATTTATCGGAAATCTTGTTTCGTTGTCCTTTAGATATATTAAAAAGTTTTTAAGCTTCCTCATATTTTCAGATATAAATTATTTATAATTTATACATTTTTATAGAAATTACAAAATTTACTTTTTAAATTTAAATGTGTAGTTATATTATTAACAATAACTACCGAGCTTTTCCAACGACAATTAAAAAATTTTCTTTCTATTTTAATGTGTATAAAAAAAGTAAAATGGTGTGCTAAGTACTCTAAACCTATTTTAACACTTAATCTACATGGGACATAAAACTAACAAAAAATACACTATTGTCCTTATTCACATTTATCCAAACAAACATACTTAAACGTACATATTCTTAGTTACCCTGTAAAACTAAACGTATGAAAGATGTATGCATTAAGTATACGGCATGGAGTTCTTTGCTACACTTAAAAAATTATAATAATGAAATACTTTTCGTCATTATAAATGAAATGAAAAAAATAAACCATAGGAAAAAAACAACAACAATAAAAAATAATAACAATAGTAGCCATAATAGAAAGTTAACTATGTAAAAATGTACTAATACACTTACAACTTGAGTTCTCACAGTGATGGTAAAATGAATATGAGCGATACTTGTATTGTAGTAGAGATTTCTTGTAGGGGTAAAGCACATTGCATGCTAGGTAATCATGCAAATTCGCTTGGGCTTATAAGTACTGCTGTTGTTGCAAAGATAAATAAAGGTGACCTGCACTAGCCGCAAAAAGATTTTCAATGGCTAAGGGCTAAATATATAAATATAATATATTAGATCTGGCTAGTGGTTTGGTCCTGTCCACTGTTTCGTCGTAGTGAATGTATTGATAGTGAACAAAAAAGTTAAATTTTGGAGGTGGACTTCGATTTCCATTATACTTCATAGTTCAACTGGCAGTTGACAACTGACCTTGATGAGATTTCATGCAATTGCAAGACTAAGAAAAAGAGGCGATCCCAGTACCTTTACTATTCGAGTAACATTCTTATTTCACATAGAGTCGAACTAGTGGCCAGTTTACCGCAGAATTTCGTACTGGCTCGTAAGATGATTGCAGTTC
>NC_060952.1:10709368-10711037 GCF_022045245.1 Lucilia cuprina | reverse complement strand
GTAATATCCATGTATGTGTAAATATTTCTCCGTATGGAAATATGTTAAATGGTGGTAGTGGTGCTGCTGTCGCTTCGACTCCTATTACCTCCTGCTACTTGTTTTGTTATAGTTACTGCTGCATATTGTATTGTAATTAAAACACAAACTCACAACAGAAAATGTGACAAGAACAAAAAGGAAACAAAAATTGTATGAAATAAACAAAACAACAATAATAAAACCACCACTAACAATAAAATTTGAAAATAATTGCAGGAGACAACTACAACTACAAAAAAATAACTGTGCTGAAACAAAACGAAATAAACACAATAAAATGAAAGAGAAATTATAAGAATTAAAATGAATGAAAAGCGAAATATCAACAACATTAGCAGCAACACCAGCTTAAGTGTAAAGAACATAAAAACAAAGCAACAACCATAGGAACAACAGAAACTGTGGTAGTGGCAGTAGAAAAAGCAACAGCAACATAATTGCATGCAATTTAGCATGCAACATTGTTCTATTTAGAATAAAAATGAAACATAAGAAAAAAAAGAAACAAACCAGTCCAAATACATTATTTAAACTAAAGCAGGAAGAAAGGACACACCAGGACACATCACAATATAACATTTATAATTTTAAGGTTTGTTTTTTTATAAGTATATAAAGAAAGGTTTATTTGAAATTTAAATGCCTAAATGACGAGTGTTATAATGTCCACAGACGCTGAACAGTGTGGCAAGTTTGAAATTTTGTTTGGTATTATTTATTTGTTATTATACAAATCCATTATCAAAAGTGATACGGATAAATTGTTTTGTGATAGAATTCTGTTGAGGTCAACTTTATGTACCCATAGGTACATAATTGGTCCTACCACTTTTAGTAACGACATTAACAATTATTATAGCACAAAAATAGTTTTACCTAATTGTATGAGGATCCACAAGGTTAAAAATCTCGGTATCTTCTTCAACAATAATTAAATGATATTGTAATAATAATTCTATAACATAATAATGTTCATACATATAATGTACTAAAAGTCATTTTGGGAGCCAAAATACTCAGAGCTACAAGAAATTTCCTACACAAAGGTGGTCCATGTATGTATATATGGCAATTTGACAAAGAGCCAATGCATCCGAATGTACTCTTTGATCGATGGTGAAGATAAACGTCTCTTTTGTATTACTTTCGTAAGCAATAGAGTGGGCACTTAAAACAAGAGTAAGCTTTTTGTTTGTCTCTTTGTAGTCTATGAGGTGACGATTGATTCGTAGGACAACAACATCTTAATATAGCTAGTCACCTGAACAGTTGGTAGCTAGGGGTAAATTTAAGTGAATGATTAAGAAAGTAGTTCGGGACTGTCCGACCGAACTGCTGGCTAATTGCCTATAAAATATTTAACTAACTCCATACACACATAATTATACAAAAGTCAACATGCATTTTTTTCTTTTTAAATACATACATATGTTTACAATTAGACTAGCTCTTTCAAAATAAATATATATGTTTCGAATTGAACTTAGTTTGTTTATGAGTAGCAAGTTTTTTTATATAATTTTCATAAAACATTTTTTTAATTTACTTCATTCCGAATTTAATTTCAAGAGTCAAACTTAATGAAAATTGAACCAGGCTTACTCACACACACTATAATGACAATTAC
>NC_060952.1:10706284-10709268 GCF_022045245.1 Lucilia cuprina | reverse complement strand
TTTTTTCGCTATTCGCTGTTTGTTTATGTTCTGGATAAATTGCACTAATTTAATAAGTATCTTTAATCGTGTAAGGAACTGAATACACCTTCTAATATATTATATATATTTTTTCAAGACGCAGAACAATAATAGGATTCATTTCAAAAGTGTAGGTACTTACAGAAAGATATTTACGGGACACTCTAATATGCACGTACTTAATGGTCGTTGTGAGGTACTTACAGAAAGATATTTACGGGACACTCTAATATGCACGTACTTTATGGTTGTAGTGAGTTAAAAAAATGTTTAAGATGTCTGAAAACAATACAATTTTAAATAATTATGTTAAAAATTATATTTAAATAGGTTAATAAATAAAATAATTTTCATTCAATTATTACACCAAAAAATTAGAAGATATTTTTGTCGAATCATAATAAAATTAATAACAAATGAAAGTAAACATTTATTAGTGTATAATGGGAGTGTTTTTGTGTATAACTATTAACTATGATATAAAATTCGAGGATTATACTCTGCGATAAAAATAAATATCTGGGAAGTTATTCTTTACAGAAACCTGTTCTTTGAAATTTACCAAACTCCAACTATGGGTAAAAATGTCTTAGTTGCTTATCAACAGATAACTACAGAAAGTATAAGAAGTAAAACCTAAGATCTTTGCAATATATCCTGGGTTCATTGAGTCATTTCTGTATATTCAGTATCGTTAGAGTTACTGACCGTTTTATCTGGCTTATTGTAAAATACTAGTTGAGGACGTGATCGAATTTAGTCACGAACAATGTGACACACAAAATTTAAAAATAGAAGTTAATTAAGGCAAAACTTCGATCACAGTTTTGTATTGCGTAATGATGTTTGCTTCAATAAAAATTCAAAGGAGCACTTTAAAAAACATTAAATAACTTCTTCTTATCCTTATATGTCTAAAAATTTGTTTATCTTTTTTTAGACTCTCATTTTTTTCAAAATTTTACTGCTAATTAATCTAGTTTACATGATAAACCGACGAAAAAAAATCATTATTGACAACCACTGATGTAATTTTAATAATGCATCGTTGTCATTGCAAACTTTTAAATTTTCGTAGTTAGCCGCCGTTAGTCGTAGATCAAATATGGGTATATGATTTGACTACTTTATGTATTATTTATATTTTTTGACAACTATCGGTAGACACTATGACAACGAATGTTATTGTTCATAATTTGTAAACACTTTGGAGTCAGTTTAGTATCAAACGTAAATAATTTTAAAACATATTTTCCCTCTATATATAATTTATAATAAAGGAATATTTTATTTGTATCGAAATATTTACTGTTGCCACTTTATATTAAAAACTTATTAATAAGTCTTAAACTGATAATTAGTTTTTATTAAAATAAGATTTGCACAGATTAAAAGTCTGAATTATTTTTGTTCTCTTAAAGTCCAGAAGGCGTATTAAAATATACACAATTTTGCCTCTTTATATGTATATAAAACTAGTGTAAATAATTTCACTTTATTAGTGTCAAGTAAAGCATCAGTTACTGCCACTTGTAAAATGTCTGACGGCTTTGTATATCTTTTAATTTATTATTTTTTCTAACTCTAACATGCAGAGTGGTCTTTCATATTATCGCTTGTTCATACTCAACTTAGGCCTAGAGACAAGTTGTATTAAAATGAAGTTAAGTAGTTGTATTATGTTTTATATGCAAAGTTGTTGCATGATTTAGCTGTTGTTTTAGATGCTACTCCAGAGTTTTATCCACAGATATCCTACAGTAGGCATTATTACATTCACTTAATTGAAGTTAATTCATTAAGTAGTACAAAATCTTTTTTTGAAAATAAAAACTTTAAAAATAACTTATAAATCAGGATATCATTTATGTTTATGAATTTGAAATTGTTTACTTTATGTAGCAACTTTAATTTCCGACTTTGACCGCATAAAACTGACTGTCTCGGTTATCCTTGTTGTTTTGTTTATTTTCACCACAAAAGTTTGTTTAGACATAAAAGACTGAAGAAGTAAAATTCTTAAAACTTTAGAACTTTACACTATTTAAAGTGTGGAAATTTTCACTTTTTAGCATAATAACATTTATTTTCAGAGAAAAGTATATACACAAACAAAAAATATAAAATATAAAGAAATATGTATATTTACTATATTTCTATATATAAATATATAGTTTCGTATTTACATATATATTTATCTCTAGTTATGGTTATACTATTATTTTACTTCCGTTTGTATATTTTTGTAATGAAAATTATATTTAGTTGTGTACAAGAAAAGGATAGTATACAAAAAAATATAAAAATTTTTATAAAACTATATCTGTCTTAAAAAGAAATAAACACAACAGGTGTACTCCTCTATATTAAAATAGAAAAAATCTTTAATTTTTCTCATATTTAATACGTTAATAAAATTATTCCTAAAAATTCCGGTCTACGGAATAAAAGTACATACATATAAGTATATATAGGTAATTTTATTACTTACTTTCTTAAAGTTATAACAAATTCAGCACCATGGGATTACTTCTCCCACAAGTATAAAGATTTCTTTTCAAATTACTATTTGTAATTCAACTACCGGTATTACATGTAGACTTTTGTTGGTATCAACTTAAATTGTTATCCGTTTTAATTCTATTTTAAGTCTTGTTCCAAATTAAACTGTATAGATTTGTATAAAGTGCTAGACAGTAGGTTAGTGTAAGTGTACTAATTTATCTGTTTGACTGGGGCTTTTTAATAACAAACTACTATCCAGGCTGACTAACATAAGCCTAAATGTATGTTGTTTTTTTTCTCTATTTTACTTTAGCTAGAAACTTATTTGAATATAAAATTACCGGAAGTTGTTGAAATTTAATAAAATTAATTTATATGGATATATAATAATGAGAATTAAGTAGGCATATTTAAAATCAATAAAATATGTTTACTATTAACAATAAAAAAATCTCATT
>NC_060952.1:10705158-10706184 GCF_022045245.1 Lucilia cuprina | reverse complement strand
CGTCATAATTTTGATTGGTTTATTGGGGTGCCTAATTTATATAAAAACTATCGTTCATTGTACGAATTCTTCATTGTTTCTCACCACGAAATTGTTTAGTACGAAACTGCACAAAATATTTTAGTATAATGCAAAATTATTTAGAAAAATTATTTTATTTTACGAAATATTTTTAAATTACATATAAGTATGTTCTGGATATCACAATATTTCAATTTCATAGGAAATCAAGATTTCATGCGAAATTAAAAATGTAATGTTCCCGTAATCACTTGGTTTCAAATTAAGTTTTACAACAAAATTAACAAATGTCAAAGAAAATTAACGAAAAATTTTAATAACAAAAAAATCCTTGAGCTTTTCTCTATTGCATTGATTTTAAATGAAATTTTTTACAAAAGCGATTTTTCGTAACAAAAAAGTAGAATTGTTTTTTTTTCACCTGATTTTTATGTAAAAAGATTTCTAATTATCTTGTTCGGAAGTGAAAATGAGAACTCCTAGAAAATGTAGAAGCGTCGTTTCACACACGTTTCCCATTTGATCTGGTGAATTTGGAAACTAGAAAAACAATAAAAAATTTAAAATTTTTTTCATTATTTTCAATTATTACTTTAACACTTTGATGTCATTGGAAGCAAGTATTAACCACAAATGCTTAAAAGTAATTACAAAATTAATTGACTATAAATCGCATGAAAAAAACATGTACAGCTTCATAGCTTTACATGCAAGAGGGCTAATATATTAGAAAGTATTTATGTAGCACATTATTAGTAAGACCTTATTAAAAATTATATTTATCAATATAACAGCATAATAAAATACTATATTTCAAAGTACTCTGTTGTAGAAACCTTAAATTAAACTCATCTCATAATATTTAATCTTTTAGTGATAAAAAATTTTAATTTTTCCACTTGATACTCATTCCCAAAAATTCTCATACATAGTTATGTTAAACATGCTCATGTGAAAGCAAAAGTATACAAGCAATTCATATTGTTTAGAGTTTTAGAGTGCCTC
>NC_060952.1:10699775-10705058 GCF_022045245.1 Lucilia cuprina | reverse complement strand
AAAAAAAAACAAAAAGAATGCAACGACTTTCTATTGTACATATTATCATCTACTTTCAATAACTCTACAGAAATTTGATCAACTGACATATTTACACTACATAATTTATTGTTGATAGGCTGTTTAATGAAGAGTAGTGAGTACCTTTGACATGTACATTCATCGCAGTGATACACACATGTTTACGTTTAAGAAAAAATCAAGAGATTTGATATTGACATCATAAAGAATCAGTTTCAGATTAAATATGTGAAATAAAAAAAAATAAAATAGAAAAATATATTTTATAAGAAAAACGAAACGAACCATAAAAAGTAAATATGCCTATTAGGGTGGCCCGTTTGTGTAGAGAAGAAATAAGGTATTGATTTCTATATTTAGTAATATGGGTCAAAGGATCAAAGGTAATTTTTAAACTTTTTTCTCTTTTTTTTTTTTTTTTGACAGACACTTAAATTCGCATCAAAAATCTGTACAAGTTATTAGCACATACTTAATAATATAATTTTCAATTACATTTGCATTACTGTTTGCATTACTTAGAAGTATTCTAGTAATAACTTTCTTTTAATCTGATTTAAATGAACTTGATTGTGAGTTTTGAATTGTGTTTTACCAAATAATAATAACAACAATTTGTTTGTAAAAGCACTAAGCACAGATTCAGTGAACATTTGACTTGCAAACCGAAGTCTCTGGTTTGAATTTTCGTTGGGTCTTCATTACTATACATGTTTATTAAGCAATACATGTTTTTTAAGGGGACCTTATAACTATAAATTTTTATATAAATTTTCAACACTTTAACTGATCTCGTTTAGACAATATCGTGTTTTCAGCAGACAGTCAAACGAGCGTAACTATATCACCTGTTATCATATTTACATACTACTTAAACCAAATGTTACAAATGGAATGACAAAAATAATCTACCACTATATTTTTTTTAAGGTGAGTACAAAAATCTTTCTCTTTCATCGGGAACATCAGCAATTTTGATTTTGACGCTACCCTAACATAACATAAGTATATACATATATAAACTTGTGTAAGTGTGCTTTATAAAATAATATACATATTTAAACGTGTACTTATATGTATAAAATGTATAGAAGCAAAAGCAGCAATCTTCACATTGGTCTTTTAAGAAATAAAAGCTTTTGTGTAAAAAAGGATACGTTGCATATTTATTGGATATTGTATATTTCAAAACCAAAATTTTCTATTATTTGAGAATATATTACAACAATAAATAATCGTTAATATGTATAAAATTATTATAAGCACCCTTAACATTTTAAAGTTTAATTTATAAAAAATAACAGTCTTTGCATCTCATATATAAAATGCAGACATATATACATATTTTTGTATGTTACATAGTCATTTATGTAGACATTTTAAAAATCAAATAACATCCATCTCAAGCACGCAAAAAACAGAATACTGCAAACAGTAAGTTATAGTTGTTTTCAATTTAGAGATTTGTTTCTATGTTTGTTTTTTTTTTTCTATAATCTATATACAAATTCAAAGTTTATAAAACATCCGCTTTTGCTTTGCTTCTATTACTCACTCCCAGTAGAAAAAGTAATTCAAGCATAAACGGAAATAGCAGGCTGATGATCCCATTTCCGAGCGGTAAGTGATGCGAAAACCAACAAAAGTTACCGGCAAATAGAATCATAACAACAACATCAACAAATAAAAAAATACATATAAGAAAAATATACATCTAAACATTTGAGGCAATTATTATGTATGTGTGTATGTACTGAGCCTGAATGTGTATGGTTTTATCAACCTTAAAGTAAATACGTAAAAAATTTACTAACAATTTTTTCTTAAAAAATGAAGAAAACATATTTTATTTTTTGTCATATTTCCTGTTGCAAAAAGAAAAGTTTTAGCTTAAGCTTAAAATTCAATAGGTTTCTAAAGAAACTTTTAGGGAAAATTATTTTTTCTTTAGTAATTATCTTAGGGCAACCAAAAATATTGTATATGTATATATATAAGAAATGTGTATGATCTTAAAATGTAACAAAATAGAACTAACAACGTTTTAGTTGTCAACAATGAAACTGGACTTTCTATTCGACCATAGTTTTGGTCGGACTTATTAATTTTAAAAATATTTACATTAAACTTTGTAATTATAATATTTGATTCTATTAACAATTTCAAACAATTTCAACAATATTTTTTTCTAAGGAACTTGTGGTGTTAAATCTAGAGAAACTTATTCTTAGACACACTTTTAAGATTAAAAATATATATGTATATATGCATTATAATAATTATTTGAAAAAGAAACGCTAGAGCAGAACACAGCTAAATATTTTATTTTAATTTTTTTTTTTTAAGAAATTGTCATGATATATGAGAAATTTGTTATATCCCATAAAAAATTATTGTTTTGTAATGTGGCAAATGAAGATTTTAGACTCACAATACAAATTAAATATAGTAACACTTTGAATCACTTTCCGAATCTACTTATGAAAATTTAAATAAATGTGCTAACACGATCGTTCTGTTATAGATAACTTTTCTCAAAAATGCAGAAATTTCTTATATACATTTCTGAATTACAGATTCTTTATATATATATATATAATTATATATATATATATAATATATATATATATATATAATATATATATATATATTATATAATATATATATATATATATATATAATATAATATATATATATATATTATATATATATATATATATATATATATATATATATATATATACATATATATATATATATATCCGACATTAGTACCATTGATACAAAACATATAATTGTCTTTCAAATATATTTGTCATTGTCATTAGCGTTAGCGTTATAACCAAAATAAGGCCCTATCAGTCAGTAGTGTTCTGATATCGAAAACCGATAGATGTCGAGGTCAAAAAATGACACCTGTTTATAGGGTAGAATGGGGATCATAGCCACTTTTTTTTGAGGCAGCCTCAAATTAAAACGACAATACATATTCGTAATTTTTTCTTGCTTCGGACACTTATATATGTTGGCTTTAGTTTTATTCCTTTCAATCTTTCCTAAGTCATCCTCACGTACATATTTTTTAACTTTTCCGCACTGACCAAAAATGGCGATACCGCCCATCCATGGGGTAAATACGACAAGGGGATGGGTCAGATTTGTCATTAGTAAAATAAAAAAAAATTATATATTTGGTGAATGTGGGTTCAATTTTAAATTTTTCGGGCTTACAAAAAAATAGCACAAAAAGCTCACATAGTGAAATATTTTCACAGCCCTTTGAAAAACAATTAATCATGTCTGCCTCCCATCATATGTAAAGTTAATGCTTCAAATTTTCAATGATGATATATAATCGATAAACGAAAACAATATTTGATAATGTGATAAAATCGATTACTCGGTTTTCAAGTTATTTGCATTGACAGATATGCCCCTGTGGTGAATTAACCCCCTTCTACCCAATCAGTTTTTTTAATAAATAAATTTAATTTGTTTAGGGTAAATATCGACATTTTTAAAAGTTATATCCCTACTGTACCTTAATGTATATGATTTACATAAATAGGTATATTTGAAATTTAAATGCCTAATAGAAAATCTAATAAAAATTCCAAATACTAATTAAGTCGCCATAGGATGTTGAAATACAAAGCCACACTCATAATACACATAAGAACGATAATGGCAAACAAAAACAAAAAAGACAAACAGACATACAATAACCAATAACAACAAAAGTGGAAAGTAAACTAAATCACATATTAAATAGCCTTTTGGTATTATAAAATATTTTACACACCATCAAATCAATATGTCATGACATCAGTTATTGTATCAATGTTTATTTAGAAGCCAAAGCAACTATCTCTAGTTTTTTTTAATAAACTAACTGTAACCATCTGGTTACAGTTGTCAAATTTTTGTGATCAGCCAAAATATTAATAAAAATTCGGATATATTTGGAATTGTAATAAATTAAATTAAAACTAAATTTGGATAATCCTACCTTCGCTTCTACGGCTTTTATATAACATGTATATACATTAGACTTTCCCGTGGAACTCTCAATAAATACGCACTAATTTAAATATTTGCTAAATCCTCACTTCTAGCGATAGAAAATACTAACCTAACTACAATTATTAGTGATAAAAATCCAATTTTATTATTTTCTTTATATTTTAATAATTCAATTAAACTGTGTCATAGTGCCACTAGGAGATGAAAGACCCGTATTCTAGCTTTTCTCAAAGTTATGCACTTATGTATGGGCTACCAAATATATAGGGTCTTGCAACCTGTCCTGAATTTTGATTTACATTCTAAAGATCTTGTCATAAAGAACAAAAATTGTGAACATAAAAAACTTTGTCTTCATTTTATAATTTCAAGTGAAATGTTGTACATTATGAAAGTGCACTTCTCTTGTTAACGACAACAGTACGTATACGTGTTAATAATTTATTGATATTATTAATAATAAGTATACGCCTAGTTAAAAGAAAAAACTAATGTCAAAGATATTTTGAATATAATCAACTTTTTTAGATCAAGATTTATAATAGCTGCGTAAAAATGATACACGGTACACCCTACATATAAATATGTATATATACAAATATTAATGTTTATAAACAAATGAATGTATGTGCTATAATCAGAGTGGTTACGCACACTAATGCATATATAGCAAGTATGGTGATTGTGTATTTTTATTTATACACAGATTGAACTACCATATTCCATGTGTGAATGTGTTAAAATCAAACAAAGCAAAAGTACATGATTTAAGGATTTCTATTACTTACATTGAGTTTCAGAGTATATGTTACTAGGAACATATACCTTTACATATATATACACACATATACCCAGCAAAAAAGACGTGCAAAAATGTAGTAAATGCATGTGTCCATCTGGTAATAAACTAATTCATATTTAAGTGAAATATGCATGATTCTAACATTAGCGTTTTTTTAGAGAACATGGGTTCGTAGCTCATCGTAAAAATGAGTGCTTATAACCAATGAATATTCTATGATTCTCATGCGAATTTTCATTGGTGCACTATATGTATTTTAAAAAGCATTAATGAAAGCGGGATATTCTTAAAAATTATAAAACATTAAGAGTAAAAATACTCAATATATTTTAAAATCCGTTAAGCAATTACCAAACTTTATATTTTCTTCTCTTAATAAAATAAACGTTATTATAAAATAAACGTTATTATAAATATTTATTAAATGAAAATGCACG
>NC_060952.1:10698235-10699675 GCF_022045245.1 Lucilia cuprina | reverse complement strand
ATATTTAATTCTCTAAACATTAGTATGTATAGTAATGTATTTAATAATTTCGAAACAATGCAACTACATTGATTGCTTAAGGCAAACACATACATACTTGTATTTTATAGTTTTAACAGCAACTTAGTTTTGCTCGTAAGTGTAATTATGTATTTATACTACATAGAGTTGAAACTTTCGATATTTTCATAGAATAATTTGCATTAAATAAATCAATTGTTAGCCAGAACTTAGACAAACCTTAAATATATTGCCAACAAATTTAAAATTCTCGCGTTTAGTTTATAAATTCTACACCTACAGTAAGAGCATAAGTTTTGGAATATAAGCATTGTTATTACAAGTTAGTAAAAGTCATAGTTGAATTAATTGAATTAAAAGCAAGTAATAGTTATATTCGGCTATACAAAGTATCATATAAATCACGAATTCGAAAAAAGGTATTAGAAATTGACTTTAATCTTTACGAAAGAAATTTTGCTACAATGATTTAGTAATTTTTAGTCTTATGCTAAATTTTATTACAATATAGATATTGGTAGAAAGAATTATGTTGCCATAAAGCCCGTGGACAGTACTATATAAGTAAAAAAAATAATTTTTGAATAACACTAGTTTACAACGATTTTGCTGATGATATAAATTCTATGTGGATTTCTTTATAAGAAACTTTTAAATTATTCCAAATAATTGTTAAATGAGAAGGAAAAATATTTTATATTTCGAGTTCTAAATTAATTGCTTAATTTATAATCTTTTAAAAGGCATTAGCACCAAAAAATTAGTCCTTTTTTATTTTTTTAGTTTTTTGACAACACTCCTGAGGACTGATCTAAAATTAAAACATATTTATTTCAAAGCTTTGACTAAATAAAATAAAATTTTTTATTAACTATTGGATTGTTTTTAAAAATATATGTTTTATTTCATTATTCACACATATTTTTTCATTAATTTGAACTGGGATTAGGATCAGGATCAATCGATGATAAGAAACAGAGAATCTTTTGAAAAACAAATATATTTTATATTTTAGAATTATATAGTTTTGTGTTCGTACACACGTATGAGGCTTGCGCCTAAATCAAAGTCCTAAAAACGCTGGATACTCTGCTGTATAAGTATTTTAAAGTGAATAACTTCTTAGAGCTAATAATGCTTAAAAGTTAAAGTTTTAATTAAATTATGCAACACTGTCAGCAGCATAAGTTTTTATATGTATTCGAAATTTTAAGACACTTTTTTTTCTTATATCTACTTTCAACGGTTATGTATAGTATATTTTTTTATTATAACTTATACACTCTAATTAAAAATATACACCTTTACTGTTGTATCTTTATAATTTTTAGAACGTTGTTTCTTTTTCGCTTTTTTTTAAACTTCTTTTTTAAGTTACTTAAAATCTGTCGTGCTGCATTGCATTTTAAACTGCAACAT
>NC_060952.1:10690776-10698135 GCF_022045245.1 Lucilia cuprina | reverse complement strand
ATATACATACATATAGCCTAGATCCTCTAGTATATACTTACTTTTAAGTATATATTTTATCATGATAATAATATTATGCATATTCTTTAGCTCTAATTTAATTAATCTTGTAACATGTTCAGATTTTCTTAAAAGTACACTAATACCTTAACTAAATAACAAGCAGCTTCCTGAACAAACATAACAATTTTTTATAAGAAGACATAAAAACATACAACCAGTACATATAACAACCATATATACACACACACACTAATATAATGATATATGAAGTTTTACCTAACTACCGACATACAGATGCATACTTTTAAGTTTACATTGTATTGTGTATATCTTAAGACAAAAGTTGTTAGTTACCAAAAGTTTTACATGTAAAGGCAGATTATCTTCACATGTATGCAACAGTAGCTGCAATGCAAAATATAGCATTAACGCCTTTAAATTGGCTCAAATCCAAGAGAAAAGTAGTAATAGGAAAAAAAATCAAGAAGTTTTATTTATAAATGGCAAACATATAATCAAAGTACGTATGATTAATATTTTATTAATAGTATACATTATTATTATACATTATTATATACATTATACACAAAAAGCTGTAGACTAATTACAAGCGCCAATAATCGACAAATATTAAAACAAACATGGAAAAAAATCAAAAAATGAATAGTATAAGAATTTTACAATAAACATATATCCCCTTTACTACATTTCTTAACACAACTGTTAGGGTTTGTTGTGTACATGTGATAAAGTATGAAGTAGTTTTATACTAAATTTATTTCATACAATATTATTTCGACAACATTAAACATTTTTGGTGCTGCTGGTTAAAACTTTACATTACATCTTTTTATAAAACAACAAAATAAAGAAGTTGCAGAAACAAAAAAAAAAAAAACGTAATGAAACGAATAGGCATTGCTGTGTACTTTTAAGCCAACCATGCCTCTGCTGCAAAACAACCATGCAGATGCGTATAATTACGCAACAACTTTTCGTGTATTTCCTGTTAGCTTTATTATGTTGTTTTGTTACCAAATTAAAAAAAATGTGTACACTCTACATATGAGAGATTTCATATCCAATTAAAGATAAAAATTATTAAATCCGAAATTTTGAATTATTCGAAAGTATAACATATTCTCATTTTCTTTAAAGCTTAGAACTTTTTCTCTAAAGATTTTTGCTCGCTTAGTATTAAAATAAATATTTCATACTGAGTATAGTTAATTTTGAATATGTTTATATTTTCTGAAAGTGCTCGCCTAAAGGAAAAAATTCCTTGTGTTCTTTATTTATTTATATTTTAAAGTTATAGTCATTTGAAAATCAAAATTTTAACATTTTAGCATCATTTGATCGCCTATTTTTTTTAAATATCGGGCACACATTTTACACGTACTTATTTTGTTCACATGCAAATAATTTTATAGCTAAACATTGATAGAACTTTGTCTTCTAAGTCCAATCGTTCAAAATTTATGCTGATCGGAAGCCATCGGTTACAAAATTCACTTCTCATGAAATCACTCATATATTAGAGTTAATAATACTTTAAACATGTAGTATCATGTTATAGGCAGCCCGCCATTACCAACATTAAGCCATATTCTTTTGAATTTACAATTTTTTTAAGAAAATATATTTATGATTCTTTGTTGGTATGCAGATCAATGCCCCGGTAGTAAATAATAACTTATGTAATAATTTGGAAGATCATTGTTATTCCTTAATGAAGAATAAAAATAGTTATGAGGACAAGCATTTCTGTGTTAATTCAGATTATCTTTAATGGACATTTTAGAATATAATCATAATCATGTAATCACATTTAAATGTATCAAAACCATATTTTTTCTGACCAGTGTATTTTAAAATAAAATATCAAAACTAGGTATAGTAAGATTAATAGGACCTTTGATAAGTTGCTATGAATAAGTCAGAGAAATATTTTTTTTTTAAATACGGCTCTAAAGCTTAAACATTCAACTACAACGGAAATTTTTTTGGCAGAATTTTACCACTAAATATTGTTTTAGGATATTAATTCTTAAGAATGATAACCAGTCCAACATAGAAATCGTTAATTAAAATATCCATATAATATTTGAAATTAATTTCAAGTATTAACTTCAATACAAAATTTAATTTACTTTTGTTTCCTTGATTATTCTTTTTTATTTAAAGATTTTCCATAGGACTCTTTTATCATGGTAGTACTATAACTTTTCTCGATTAAACACACATATGTGCACTACTACAAATAAGTATAAACGCATGTTGGTGCACGTCTGTAAGTTTAATTCTTAGTACTTGTATTTATGCATTTGTATGTTTGGCTAGTTGTATAAGTATTTTATAAAATATGTTTCCTTTAACTTTAACACAACTAATTATTTTTCGCTTGACAATGTTTTGCTTTTCGAAAATGTTTAATTAAATAAAATTCTGTACAATTTGCCAGACATTTTGCAATGTTATGTATGTGTTGCTACTTTTTATACCCTACGCAGCATTAGGGTAAACGGGAAAAAAGTAAAATATATTTGTGATTTTTTTTGTTTTGAAATAAAATTGCTTTCCATTTTACATTTTCCATTTATGATTCCTTAATATGATTAAAATTTCCATACTTATATTTGGAATATACTATTGTTTAAAGTAGTTATTATTGTAGGAAGAGTAGCACCTTTTGTATGGTAAAAATATGATGAATGCTTATGTTTCTTCTACGATTAATATTTGATGGGATAGGTCAAAGGATAAACATTTTTTTTTAGATATTTCCTTGCCTTTGATATTCTGTGAAAGAAAATGTCGTAAGAAGTAGTTAATTTAGAATCATCGCTTCTTCGAGTCTTTTTCAGTATTTTCAAGGATTAATTTCAACTTATTTTTCGCTTATTTTGAAGTTTTTTGCTTTTTATAGTTATAAAGTTGAAAAAAAAGAACAAAATATACAATTTGATATAAAAAATTTCAGATATTTAAAATAGGTTGACAGAGCCATAAAATCTGGATCCAGCTTATCAAATACTGACTTCAGAAAAAAAAAACAATTTCAGTTAAAATGTTAACTACTTGCATTTTGGGTTGACCTTAATGTACACATATATACAAGTACATACATATTTAATTTATTAGTACAAGATTTTGTTCACAATCCACTACATTAACTCGACACTAAATAGAAAAAATTTAGCCACGTTATATGGTGGTTTTTCAAGGTTTAATTATGGTCTTATTTTGTAACATCTTTCTTTGTTTCGTCTAAATTAAACGCTACATATATAGTTTAAAAGGAAAATTTCCAACACTAATTTATTTAAACAGTTTTAAAGTTTTCCCTTTAAACATATTACTTTTATTTTTAAAAAAAAACCGTTACTTGCCCATTTTCCTTAACAGCACTAAAAATTTTCATCTTTCAAAAACTTTCTACTCTAATCTTTGACATAACATGAATATACAAACTTACAAAACACACGAACACATTCTTCGAATTATGTATATGTATGTAATCATATGTAACCTGTCAAAAGGACAATACGAAAAGCCTCCAAAAAACCGCAAAGAAAACTTATATGGCAAACGTCTAAAGAATATAAAAACAGCAAATAATGAAGGGAAATGAAACGAAACTTTAACAAGTTCAAAAATTAACAATGTCATCAAAGGGAATTTACATGTTTGGCCCCTCTACACTGTTGTGCGAAACAAGCCATCGTTATTGGTTTGGGTCGGTTTCTTTAGTTTTGTCAGTGATGAAATGCTAAATCGTCGTTAAGATTTAAAAACAACTGAAAAAATAAACCCGAGACATATATATATGTATGCACGACATGGGAAACGGAAAAATCGTAAACT
Organism: Lucilia cuprina; assembly: GCF_022045245.1. Classification (NCBI taxonomy): domain Eukaryota; kingdom Metazoa; phylum Arthropoda; class Insecta; order Diptera; family Calliphoridae; genus Lucilia; species Lucilia cuprina. The sequence continues at coordinate 10,694,265 of NC_060952.1, read as the reverse complement.
TGATGTTAGACAAACCAACCAACCAACACATTTGCATGTACATACGTTTACAATTGAGTTGACATTTTGTATTTAAGTTGGGCTATTATCATAACACTGTTGGGTTGTATGTATTTACATATATCAAAAGCTCACACTTTCAGTGTGTTTGTTTGGGTACTTTTAACCCAAATAACTGTTAAAACTATTTTAAACATTTATTTAATATTCTCACATCTTTGTGGATTCATTTTGTTAGGAAAAAATATAAGCATGTATATTACTCATATTTGCCTCTCATCATTGGTTAAAGAATACAAATAGGAAGGCAGTTCCACTTTTATTTCAATTTTTAAACTTAAATTATCACACTAAGTTTTGTTTGCCTGCAGGCTTGTTTCCAGCTAAAATTTATAGAAAGGTTATGCTTTCATCTATTTAGTAATTTATATTATAACATAAAATAATTTTCAGTTTACCCCCGCTTATAAATATTTTTATAATCTTTTTCATTTGATGTATAAAATAACTATCTTGCCACGCCTCATGTTTAGTATTTTGATTATGTTTATTTGCATGTTTGTATGAGTATGGTATATTTTACTTTGTGTGTTCTTTAGTATTATAATAATCTTCTTTTTCGAACCATAAATAAAAGCATTTTGTAATCCTTGATTATCTTGATCTCTCTTCTTTATTTATTTCTATTGCTCTGTTTAACCAAACTTAAACACGCACTACATACTAAAGCTCAAAAACGCGTAGTGTATTTATGTACTTGTGTTACTAATTTCTGTAAATACATTCTATGGAATGTCGTTTAAAGTACAGTTTTTCAGAGCAAGTTTTTAAACAAAATATGATTTTTTAGGAAATTTCAAAAAAAAAAAAAAAAAAAATTGTACACAATAGAGACAAGGAATATAAGGGATTTTCTTAGAAACAGATTTGCTCCTAAAATTCGTATTGTGTACCAGAAATACTTTTACAAAAGATTTAATTTTTTTCTCGCAAATTACGGAATTTTTGAAATAAAATATTTTTTAATTATTTTTATGGTAAAAAATCCATAACTTTGAATTGATTTTTAGTTTAGATTTTTTTAATTTTTACGATAAAATAAATAAATAAATAAATAAATAAATAAATAAATAAATAAATAAATAAATAAATAAATAAATAAATAATATTTCGCTTTGGTGCCAAAATTACCAGTTATGGCGAAACTTGAACACCATCGTTTGTCCGATTTTAATAAAACTTCGGATATATATTTTACATAATTTTTGCAAAAAAAATATGTCATTTTCTCGAAATACATCTAGTTCAAATCACAGATACAGTTAATTGTAATAAGTATTGATCTATTTTTCATAAATCCGTATAATATCTCCTGAAAATTTAAAATTTGTTTAACAAAGTTTTAAAAAACTAAAGTTGGTGTTTTGAAATGGCCGATGAAAAAATCAAACTTTATTAAACATAGCGAGATCGGCTTTAAGAATTTATAAAACTTTTAATTTTTGTGTTTTATAGCTTTCTAAAATGCTTTTTAGATGTAGTATGTATTGGTAAAAGACAAAATTTGAGCAAAAAGTTAAAAAATATATATTTCTCGAATGGAGAAGGACAATATCTAAACTTCGTTTTTTAAGTACGAGCGTTACAAGCCCGTCAAATGCTATTCACTTAGAAATTAAATTTGGATAATAAAAAAATTAAATTACATTTTCAGAGGATGTCTGTACTTCAAGCTGTAAGTAAATGTTATCCAAATGCAAAAAAATTGTGCTTTACAAATGGTGCAATATTATTTACATACATAGATTTACATGAACAAGTTGTATTAAATCATATTAAAATATTCAAAGGCTTTTTGGCTTGTAAACTTCCCATTTTTGTAATGTGCTCCTCCTATTTAGTAGAGGACTCACTTGTTTATATATGATAACATATACATACATTTACTACAAGATTGGCATAATCCAAAATTCACGATTTTTTAAACTAAATATTTCAAAATATGTGTGACACAAAAATCTTAAATATAGCTTTATCAAGTTTGAAAAATGCTATTATTTTAGATGCGATAGATAAAAAATTATAAAAATACTTTTTAATTCAGATGATAAAAATACTAACCTGTACTATATGAAAATCGTTTAATTTTTCACTTCCTCTAATTTTTTTGAAAGTTAATCCATTTTTCTCGAAATGACTATTTATGGATTATGCCAGTTTTGAAATAAATGAGCGAAACGTATGTACAATAACGCATGTAAAACAAATAAGGTTTCTAAGAATTTATAAACATTAGCACGCAAACCATGCAGAAAAAAGCAACAATTTAGTAAAATACAACTAAAGCTTAAAGAATAAGCATATTATCTCCTCTATCTATAGGTCTATGTAACATCCCTAGTCATAAAATGACTAGAACAGTAATGGGCAAACGGCCATTAAAAGACAAACAAGTTAAGTTTATGAATACCAGAAAAAAAGTATTTTAAGTATAACAATATAAAATAATTACTTGGACATTTAATATATGAATGTATGGCAAAGCATTTTCAAAACTGTTGAACATCGTTATACTTAGTTCAAAATGGTTATTTTATCCTTATATAAATTAGATAATTCTTGTTATCTAAAGCCTACACAACTTTTGATGACAATTTTTTGAAACATTATTCCAATAAGAATGCTGGATTTAGAAAAATGAAAATTTATATAGATTTTTTCAAAATCTCGAATGTACTTTCTAGGGCTGAATACATTTATATATTTAAAAACTTGCAAACATTTTTATATTATTTTAATTAATACTTTTACTCAGACTTATCTGCCAGAAAAATTATTGTACATTTCTGCCTTTCATATAAACATTCACAGTAAAACCACTATTATCCTTTTTCATAGAGTATACGTTTAATCGTTACAACCAAAAAAAAAAAAATAAACCTGAAATATATGCAATGTCACATGATAGTGACAACGACAACAATTTACATAGACACTAGCGGATTAGTGAGGATGACGTCTAATAGTTTGTATTATTTGTGTTTCAGTGTATGTGTGTGTCCTTATGAAAAGGCTGATGTTACACATCAAAGGCATACCAGACAATACAACAACATTTCTAAAATGTCTTCAAACCCAATACACAATAACTATTACACAGATACTAAAATCAGCCTTGTAAATTGAATGTAAAATTTTTGAATAATTTTCGGCATCTAAGAATGTTAGTTTTTTCCAAAAATCTTTTGAAACATTTGAACGTTTGTGTCAGTGTTTGTAGCCCCATAAAATATTCTGTTTAAGAAAATTGAGCGTAAAGTCATAAAGATTTTAACAAATTGTTTTCTACAACTAAGAAAGTTAAGCTTGTGGTAGTTGCTACTATGGAGTAAAGGAAAATAGTTTCCGTTTTTTCTCATTTTGTTCATTTACTTACGAGTAGTTAAGTTGTGCGCGTGAGGTTATTAATCGTACTCAAGTATTTAACAA
>NC_060952.1:10668186-10690676 GCF_022045245.1 Lucilia cuprina | reverse complement strand
CCCTTCAGAAAATGACTTGAAGTTCAAAATTAACTTATAATTACTAATAAAACGATCAAAATCTACATAAATAACTTTGAAGTAGACGTAAACTCATCTACCAAAATTTGTAAGGATAGGACCATATTTACCCCTTCTCCCCTATGAGCCCTCTTGTAGAAAATCTCTTTTTTGTCAACAATAAGTAAAAAATTTCACAATAAAACAAATTAAATGCTTTATATAAAAAAACCACAATTTTAACATACTGACTGGTGTAGGGTATCATATGGTCGGCAATGTCCGACTATAAATTCATACTTGTTTTTTTGTAATTGTATGAATGTTTCTTAAGACAAACAAAAAAAGTTTTCTTTTTATATAATGCAACAACTTTGATAAACGTATTCGTAGATTGAATTTAATATTTTTCAGTTGGCCACTTTAGCAACTTGTGTTATGGATTCACCCTAATGCCTATACATACATACGTGAAAATATGTATCGTTATATAAGTGTGTTTGTAAGTATGTATTTGTTTATATCACAACCAAGTACTATAAGGAGTATAAAGTGTATAAATACTAGCAGCAAAAGTCCTCATTATCACACTAAACTCATATTCATACGGACGAATATATAAGCTTACATCATGTTTTTTTTTTGTACATGTATATATATTCACATATAAGTAAGTAGTAGATGTGATGACGATGTGATGTGAGTGTTGGTGATGTTTGTAATATGATACACAAAAGTACTATGAGTAGTAGCTGTCAGAGTGCAGTTCAAAGCAGTGCACACAGTAGGTACAAATATTCGTTTATGTATGAGTTTTTCTTATAATTGTGTGTATATTTCAAATCCGTTTAGTAGGAGTATACATATACATACATATATAATTTATATTATTGGAGTAGTGTGTAAGCTATTGCATTCCATGTTCTATTTGAATATCTGACCATATGGAAAGGAAATTTACCAATGTATTTCATAATAAGATTTGAAGATAAATCAAGTTCTAGCTTCATTCATAACATTGACTTGTACTTAACAAGGTAAACTCGGCAAAGTTGAGTTCATAATTGAGTTCTCTTGTCTCTTTTAATTTCATAAAGATCCTAAATCTACAATAACAACAACTATTTCACCTAACTAATATTTTAGATGATGACAAACGTTCCTCTTTCTTTACGATAATATTTTTGTAGTTTATTTTCGTACGAAAACATACACACAGTTACCCAGTATAGGCACCCTCTCTTGACAGTACTTCATTTTCAACAAGTTTTTACGCTTTTTTCTTCTTCGATTTTGTTTCAGTTATTTATTTTTTCTTTCTTTCTGTTTATCGCATACATATATACCATATAATTTAATGTCGCTTATGTGATTTTATTTTATAAGCACGTATGTATGTATTAGTATTTGTTTGTATGTTACTACATACACAAGTTGAACTATCCTTTTCATACATACAAACATGCTTATAAATTTGTGCATACATGTCCTTGAGTGCCTTAGTACTTAAACTGTTGTGCTTGTGTTATAATTTTACATATATTTTTGTTTAATGTGTCATATACTTGTATTCACATCAACTGTAAAATTTATATATATACATATGTAAGTATGTATATACACATGCAAATTATACACATAGATATTGAAATCTTTACGATGCATTCGATTTGACTTGTTATTATTATTTTTTATTTTTGTTTTTGAGAGTAAAAAAAAATATTCTAACTTAATATTCATAAAGAATTTTTGTTAATGAGAAATATTTTTGTTTCTGTTTTCTTTTCCTTTGCATTTGTCCTTTATATATGTATGTTCTTTATAAAAACATTTTTGGTGATTATTAGAATTATAAAATTGAGGTTTACAATTAGTATATAAAAGAAAATACGTAGATCATAGAAAACGTTAATTTTAAGAAATTTTTAATGCAAATGTTTTTTGCGTTTTTAGTGTAAGTATATGTATGTAATTTTTAAAAATTTTAGTATAAGTACTGTTTGGCTGTACCGCTTCTTAAGCTTTTTATAAACATACGTTTTAATATAGATTGGTATTTAAAAAATTTTCTGGCAATATAGCAGATTTCGAGCTGAAAACCAAAAAGACAATACCGTACTACTGGCTTAAATCTTGCCAAACTCAGCTTCAATAAAGACAAAGCTTTGTCGAGTTTGCTAAGAAGTGATGCTGATTATATTGATATTTTACTTACTAATTCTGGTGTTTTGAGTAAACGTGATCCCTTGTTTGATATTGTCCTTATTGTTTGATACTGTATTTCTATCCTGGTGGCTTAGATCCTTTACCACACAGATATCATGTAAGAGCTAGGGGCTACTATACTGAAACTATTTATCATGTTAACGAGAAAAAATTAATGAGTACCCGTTGCAGCTCTCTAGTACATTTTCCGGCAATGAGGTGCCTATGGGTTATACTGTGTCCAACCAAGCTGAGGGTAAATATTTTATGGAAATAGGTACTAATGCTCCTTACGGCATTAACGGCAATAAACATGATCTATTGATGTTTGAGAAAAGTGGTACATGTAAGGAGACTGATATTGTGAAACTTATTATCTGAATAATGGAATTTGAAGGTATTTGAAGGTTGTTTTCTCTTCTCCAAGTAGTTGATTTTGTATTATTTGATTTTTATTTTTTTTTTTTTTTTTGGTTTGTCTAAAATTGTCATTAAAATAACAAACTTCAATCTAGTTTGTGATTTGAAATTAAAACTCATCAAATTATCTTTTGTAATTTTTAGAATTAAGAAAAAACTTCATTTCATCGAGGTAGTCTAAAATTTTTCGTATATGTAAATTTTTACGTTGTGAACTAAATTTTGAGATAAAGTAGTAGCTCTTCTCATAGTGATCAAAAATTGTGAACAAAATAAGAAAATCACCTTTAACCGTTTACAAATATTTACAGTGCTTCTCTAAATTAGGCGTATACTTAATATTTGTAATATCAATAAATCATTAACACGTATACGTACAGGTAAATCAAAATTCTGAATGGTTTGCAAGATAAGTGCTAAGTAAATATTTACTTTTTTGTAAAAATTACACCGAGACCCCTAATATTTGGGGTCCACAACTTTGAGAAAAACAAGGCGGCAAAAAGATAACTTACTTTCAAAGCATATTTTGTAAATAAATATCAAATTCCCAAGGCCATCAAATTGGTTTAAGTCTTTGAGTAAATTACTGATCGGCTCTTATAATTTGATAAAGTAATTTACATTACCTAAAGATAAGTTGATATACTCATAAATGATCAATAATATTATTGTCAGTTTATTACACTAATTTTGTATATAAGTACTATTAAATAAACCAAAAATAAGTCATTGATAACATTATGAATACACGTAAATATTTTAACTTAAACAATGTTTAACTTTTTATTCAACAAAATTTACATAACAGCAATATGCTACACGCTCATGCATACAAACACTTTAACATTGCAGCATACATGATTTTAAATACTTTCATGCAAAATACAAATGCACCTACAGCTCTTGTAATAAAGCGGTTTTTAAGGAAGAATGTTTTAAAATAAAATAATGAAAATATGTATTTTTCATTAAATTTTTTAACTAATAAAATACGTCATATGTCTATTTAAAACAATTTGCACGTTTCTATATGTATAAAACGAGGTATAGGTGTACAACAAATGTACATTTTATTTGAACATTTTTGTTATTGTTTCTTTCGTTACAACTACACAGAGAAAATAATAACTGTAAAAACATGATGAGTGTTCCTAGAGAGAAAAAAATAAGTTTTTGACAAGAATTGTTTAAACACACAACACCCACAAATTGCAAATTTTACATGACCATCAGTGGAACAACCGACCAACATCAACAAATACAAAATACAGTTTAAATGAATGTATGAATTTATCCATGAATCCATGCAGACCATAAAATCAACCAACAAATGCTAAATGCGACAAATGTATGATGAAATGTATTTTTCAGTTTCATTTGTTTGATTGTCCAGCATGTCTACTGACTTGATACTGGCTGTGACAGAACTACTACTGGCCCGCTGGTTAAACTGTCTGCATTGAATATTTGTATCTATGAATGTAGGTAAGCATTTGTCCCTCTGATGCACGTATACATGTTGTTTTTGTGTGAGTAAATATTTGTATGTCAACGTCATAACAACCAACATGAAAAAAAACAAAGACAAATTTATAACCAGCAAATGTTTAATTTTATACAAAATTTTAACGAACATCGTTTTATGTTCGTTATATGCAGATTTTAATAATTACAGGAATTCGATTTTTTCTGTAATTGTCGTTGTCGTCCTTCGAGTGTACATGCGATTAAACAATGAAAATAAATCTGCATTGGGTGGCATTGGAGAAATAGTGGTTTAATTTTTTTAAATATTAGGGTTAACTAAATATTTTAATTACAATTCTAAATATTGTATGTGGCCAAAAATAAATTTTCAAGTTGACCAATACATATGGGCAATTTCGTGTCAAGTGACTCTACTCAAAATAATCGATTTGTATGAAATGTATACCAAGGTTATTCATATTGGATAATAGTACAGACACAACATTTCAACTGTATTGATCAAGGACTGTCGAAGTTAGTAGGACATTTTTGTCATACAGTATTTTTGAAGTGAGTGTAACTTTTTACCTATTGGTCTTAGCAAAAAAAAAAAACCGTAGGGAAAAGATTTTCTTAATTGCCATTTCTTAATTGTTTCTAAACAATTAAATTTTTTTAATTATTTTTTTCCTGGTGGACTATTTTTGCTCAAAGAAAATTTATAAAATTGCCTTTTAGACATTCATACAAATGATTCGATTATGAGTACGTATTTACATACATAATACATGTTAACATTGTGTGTCATTGGTCTTTGTCCTAAGGAGTAAGTACAAACAGCATCTAAACTATTACCAATGTGATATTTTGTGCTGTTATATATTAAAGTGAGTTATATAAAAAGTAAAAAATAACAAAAACTTAACTCAGTTCAACTCTAGTTAGCTCTTAAACATAAGCTTACTTAATTTTTAGTCAAGTTTTATATACTAAATAAACAAATAAACTTACTAACACTTCTTAACTTAAGTATGTGTAGAAAACTATATGTATAGTTATACATATGTTCATACATACGTACATAGAATATGTTTGTATATATGTACTATGTACATACAAGTTTAAGTGCGCCAAATGCAATAAATTGTAAATGTACCCAATTTTTTATGGCATTTAATGCTTACAGCAACTAACATACATACATACATACATACATGTATGTATACAGTTATTGTTATTGTAGTTATTGATAAAAGAACAAACACAAACATTCATACATACATACATTTGGATATGCATATAAAGAACAAGACATATTCTTAAAGTTTTTTTAAAAAAAAAAAAACCTTCAACATCCTAACATACACACATATGTACGTAAAAATTCCCTAAAACAGCATGCTTTTTAGTTAAGTTTTTAATGCGTAAGTGTGTTTGTTGGTACAGAGGGTTAAAAAATTAGTGAACAATTGTATTTCTTTTCTTTCCTACGTATTTACATACATAATACATGTTAACATTGTGTGTCATTGGTCTTTGTCCTAAGGAGTAAGTACAAACAGCATCTAAACTATTACCAATGTGATATTTTGTGCTGTTATATATTAAAGTGAGTTATATAAAAAGTAAAAAATAACAAAAACTTAACTCAGTTCAACTCTAGTTAGCTCTTAAACATAAGCTTACTTAATTTTTAGTCAAGTTTTATATACTAAATAAACAAATAAACTTACTAACACTTCTTAACTTAAGTATGTGTAGAAAACTATATGTATAGTTATACATATGTTCATACATACGTACATAGAATATGTTTGTATATATGTACTATGTACATACAAGTTTAAGTGCGCCAAATGCAATAAATTGTAAATGTACCCAATTTTTTATGGCATTTAATGCTTACAGCAACTAACATACATACATACACATGTATGTATACAGTTATTGTTATTGTAGTTATTGATAAAAGAACAAACACAAACATTCATACATACATACATTTGGATATGCATATAAAGAACAAGACATATTCTTAAAGTTTTTTTAAAACAAAAAAACCTTCAACATCCTAACATACACACATATGTACGTAAAAATTCCCTAAAACAGCATGCTTTTTAGTTAAGTTTTTAATGCGTAAGTGTGTTTGTTGGTACAGAGGGTTAAAAAATTAGTGAACAATTGTATTTCTTTTCTTTCCTTTTATTAAATAATCAATTTATCTCTGAACTCTAATCTACTATATATTTACCAAGCCATAGAGGCTATATGAAAAATTCGAGATCACAGCTAATACCAATTTTCCAAAAAATACTAAGAATTATAAATTATTTAAAAGTTGCAACCAGATTATTACTTCATAATCGTATAAAAAAAAACTCTTATTTCTGTCCCACCCTTTGTATTACAATGGCTTTAGGAATGTCTGACTTTATTTGTTTGTATGTTCAAAAGTTTATGAAATGTAACAGTGCAACTGTATGGGGGGCATCTGTTTTACAATTATAAGCTCATACATACTCCAAATATACAAAATTATATACAGTAGAGTGTTCCGAAAAACAGCAAATCTTATGTTGAGAGGTACTCTCAGTTTTCTATTTATACTAAGTTCAGCATTTTCTAACATTTTAAAATTTTTGAGAGAGATTTTATAAAAGGCTGTATTTCGAGACACTCTTTTGAATATACATACATATGTATTAATAAAACTAAATGTGTAGTATGAGTTTGTATCTGGTAAAATTAATAAACGTTTGTATGAATTTAATATAGAAATTGTCCATGGGTAGGTATGTACATAAATTTATACATTAGTATGTTGGTTACAGTTACGAACATGATTCTTATATTTGTTCGTTTATATTTATAAGGAAAGCTTCTGTTTTTTTTAATTTCCAACTCTCTACATATTAGCAGTACATCGGTTGTTTTGGTATTGGTGAATTTTTCTGCCAAAACTCCCAACGGAAATTTACTGAATTTATACATACATAAATGCAACATTTGGCAACAAAGTGTTTTTTTCTTCTTTATGATAAGACGGAAAGTAGCCCTGCTCAGTATGTGGTATGACAAGAAAGTTTTATGTTTTATTCTCTTTTAAAAATGTCTAAATATATTCAGAATTATTGTAAAACAAATTAGTAAAGCTAGAGATCTGTGGTTATAGATGATCCGATCCATTTACTATATTGTAAATATTATAACAACTTTACATTTAACCTCTCATTTCTATTATAAAATCTTGAACATTAGGACGTCCTTTAAATTTAGTAGCAAGCAATGTTCAGTTTGTTCAGTTAAATGTTTACATTTTTTATTTAATAACACATGTATGTAATGAGCGGTATACTACATACATACATATTTAGAACGAAAAACCTTTTGCACCCCATCGAGAAAACTGTGCTTGATTTATTTATTTGTCTTCAGATATAAAGAAAATTATTTTGTATATTAAAAGATCAGCAATACATATGCATATGTGTCGAACATACGTTCAATGATTTCTTAAAATAACTGTAAATGATTGTTAGTTGGATACTGAATATGAAATAAGTTAGAAGTTAATAAGTTAGTAAGTAAGTAAGTTAGTAAGTTAGTAAGTTAGTAAGTTAGTAAGTTAGTAAGTTAGTAAGTTAGTAAGTTGGTAAGTTAGTAAGTTAGTAAGTTAGTAAGTTAGTAAGTTAGTGCGTTAGTAAGTTAGTAAGTTAGTAAGTTAGTAAGTTAGTAAGTTAGTAAGTTAGTAAGTTAGTAAGTTAGTAAGTTAGTAAGTTAGTAAGTTAGTAAGTTAGTAAGTTAGTAAGTTTTTTAAGTTAGTAATTACTTAATTAAAATGTGATTTAAGTTAGTGAGAGTAATGTAATAAATTTAACTGTTAGTAAGTGACTAATTTAGTAAGTTATTAAATTAAAAAATGGTAAGTTAGTTTTCTTTTTATTTACTTTCAACCAGAAAATTTTGTTCAAACTATTCTACTTTAATTGACTTGATTTAATACCAATTTCGTAATTTACATACTTGTTTTTCTAGTTGTTAAAAATCTTTGCAATCTATTCTGCTACTTATTTTTACATACAGTATTAAAAATAGATATACTTGGTTTTTTATACTGTTGTAACTCATTTAAAAATTGGTTTATATTGTCGATACTCAAAAGATTCTAAAGCGATATATCAGTCCTTAAAGAAATAAATTATTAAAGAAAATAAGGCACTCCTCGTTAATGGCTAAAGCCCCTATTAACTATTTTCTCCAATAATTACCAACATGGATCTAAATAATTGATCGTGAATAAATTAGACCATTTATCACTGTATTAAAAATAATCGGTCCAATGTAACTTACACCTGTTCAGAAATGTTATGATGGGTATTTAATATTCGGCATAACCTTATAAAAACTCTTTTTTATTTTTTTGTCTTTGGCATTAAACCACTCAACTGACCACATGTGTTTGAAAAGACTTTGAATATCACAAGATAGCCGGATAAGGGTGAGGTAAATAAAGTGACAGCTGTTGAAAATGACTTAGTTTTAAGTTAAGAATATAAGGAAGTTTCTTAATAATTCTTTTGTTAATGTCATTGGCTCTTTAGCTAGAAAGAGTTTATAAATAAAGTAATTTTATTTTTTCTGCTTGTAAGTTAAGAAACTAAAAGTGACACTATTATAATCACCAGTGGTTGCACACTTGTCCGGATAAAATAATAAAATGGTTTTTCTACTGAAATCTAATTGCAAGTTAACTTTAAAAAAAAGATATTTAAGATTTCTGTTTGTTTTGTAAACTTCTTGAGTATGAGTATGAAAACATCTTCCCTTTAAATTGCCTTAATTTATAACGAATGCCTCCGTACCGAATCTATTATAATAAACGTGAATCTAATATTACCCTCCTAAAAACAGTTTCGAATCTAGTACATGATAGCAAAATGTTTCAAGTAATTAATTTTGGTCTATACTATAAGTTAGTTTGTATGTAGGTTTGTAAATGCATTGAAACATAAAACGTAAATGGAATGAAAAAATATGTTTAAAATGGGTGAAGAAGAGGAGAAAATAAAACAACAAACTGTATTATGTGTATCTTAGTATGAATATCTAACTAGTTACATATTTGAGTATGTATACAAATGTTAGCCATTTCGTAAGATAATATTGGTAAATTTTGCTCAATGTTCAAAATTACCATATTATACGGGTGTATAGTTTTGGAAACAACACAATATGTTCTTACGTTGGTATAAAATAGGGAAACAGTAAAGTTGGCAGCTTTTATAAAGTTAAGATATTATTTAAGTTTAACAATATTATGTTTTAAAATGAGCAGCAAATCTTCTTATATAAACACCATTTGAGTACTATGATACATTGTAGATCAGTTTACTAAAGTAGTCAAAATTTTATGGTTTTAAAAATATTTCAAATATAAATCCACATATATATATTTCATCAGTTGCTTTAGTTTTCGTCACCAGTGTATGTGTCCAGTGCCTAATTTTATCCATTTCTATTGCCTGTTACACATACTGTTGATGCATGAATACTGTTAGTTTATGGTAGATGCTTAGTTTTGTATGTTTTTTTCTTAGAATAACATCAAACTGCAATAGTTTTGCAATTTTCCCCCAAGAAACACCAATTACCGGAAAATATCATCATACAAATAGAATAATAAAATAAAGTGACCAAGTTTTCATTTACAAATACATATCATACATATGCATATGCAGAAAAAAATTATTTTTATACCATAAATGTATGCATTCCTAAAAAAAGAACTTTCAAATACTAATCAGTACAATTACAAACTAACAGACGATTTCCTGTAGCTATAACTCCATCTTTTTCTAAAAATCTTAAATTCTGCTGAAATAAAACAATACATGAATTGAATTATTTACATTATTATAATATTAAACTCAACGTATTTTCTATAACTGGTCCACTTATTGTGAGAAATATTGGCGTACACATTTGTTTGCTTAGATCCTTTCTATAGATTCTTTATGAACATTTTTGCATACTTAAAATATACTCCCACTTGTTTAAATTGGAATACAAACAAAAGCAGGGTTTCGTTGAAAGTAACCGAAAATTCAAAATTTATAAATAAAATAACTGGCAAAAAAAACTTCCAAGGATTTATTTTGTAATTAATTCATTTAATTTTGAAAATGAAAATGCAAGCTAAAGTAATATTTTCACTATAAAAGCTACTGAGACCAGATATGGCAAATGGAATTTTCAATTTGTACAAAAGAGCATTTTAAAGTCTACTATTTTTAAGTAAACTAAAAAGGAATTTAAAGTCAAGTTCGTCAGTCTGTAAACTAATTAATAAATAAGTTCACCAGTCCATGTACTAGACCTTTGATGAGGAAATAGGGTATTTTATAGAAAGGGTGGGAGACAAGTCTATAACTATACAACAAACTAGTATATAATGTCTTTATACTAGTTAACAGACTAGTTCATAAAACAGTCCCTAGAAAAACTTTAAACGTTCAATTAAATATTGTTTGTCGATTTTACTGATTTAATTAATAAAGATTTGGATAAGCAGCGTATAGTAATATTGGTGCATCCAAAAGAAAAACAATCGGCTTAGAATAATTTTATATTTAACTTTGACCGTCCGTCCATTTAAACCCAGTAAACAAGCTACAGGTAGCAATTTGAAGATAGTTATTGATATTTTGTTAACTATATTCTAAAGAAAAAGGTTAAAATCAGAAAATGACTTAAATGTTCACAATTTTCTTAGATATAAGAAAATTATTATAAATAAATATAAATCCAAGCAACGAATTAATTAATTGGTTCATATATTTCCCCGTAAAATTGGGGATTTATCAATAAATTGCTTAAATATATTAGAGGCAGGCCACTCTTTTATTTAAATACTTTATTTTATTTTATGTCAGTCATGTCTGACTAAAATTGCTTTTATACCTCTTTTCCCTCCCTAGATACATTTTAATCTATTAGGACGATTTTGTATATATTTTCTAGAATTCGAATCGTCTGGATAAGGATAAGTGTAAGTAAATTTGAAATCAAAATTAATTAACATATTACTAAGAAATTTCAGAATTGCCAACATTAAATGGTAGAACCTAAATAAACTTTAAAAAACTCTTTTTGGTTTTTATTCATAGACCGAATATTCCAAGAATCCAAAGTTATTAAAATTTTAAAATTCAATCTTAAAAAATATATATTTTTTGTTTAAAACAAAATCATAACCAAGTATCAAAAAAGCAACAACAATATAAAACAGCGCGAAAAAGTGGTTTCGAATCATTTATAAAAAAAGATTCAAACGCGTTACTGCAAGTGATAAGACAATTATTCTCTAAATGACACTTCTGTCAATTATAAACATATTTTTTCCTGTTGTTGTTTTTTTTAAGAAATAAAAGAAAACAAACCTTTTCCATTTTTTTGTTGATTTTTTATGGGCATTGAAATTGGCTGTATGTATAGCTGTGTGTGAGTATCCTTTATAGAAGAATGGAATCAAATTTGGTTTGGTGCTGGGTCACAATAGAAGATGACGTATAGTAACAGTGGCTGTGATAGAGACGGCTAAAGCTTCACCGTTGTGGTCACGGTCATTTGGTTCGCTATTTAGCCATTTTTTAACGTTTTGGCTTTTTGTTGTTTATTTTTAGCTGCCCTTTTTTCTGTATGAACTGTGTGTTCTACTATGCGGAAGTTGACGTTTTGTTTAGATGAATATGTAAATATTTTTTTGGAAGAAAATAAAAAAAAAAAAAAAAGTATAAAAAAATTTGCATGGAAATAAAAGCAATTTTATAGAGCGCATAAAATAACGACACTGTGGTCATAAGGACAGATTTTTTGTAAACTCTTTTCTTTGTTTTTGTTGTTGTGTATTTATTCTTTTCTGTTTGCTGTAGTTTTTTTACTTACTTTTTCGGCCCTGTCTCTGCTACCATGAATATTTGGTATTTTTCTATTTAAAGTAGAGAAGCCAGCCGGATTTTAACAGTAAAGCTATTGTTTATTTAATGTCTGCTTTAAGCTTTTAAAGTCGTAATGATTATAGTTCTTTGCTTAAAGTGAAATTGAACAATAACTTATTTATATGACTTTCAATGCGGACACAAAATGTTAATGCTGCAGAAAATTGTTAAATGCAACTGCAGCACAATCATCACTACAATCACTAGTACCCAGCAGCATCATTATGTCATTTTTAAACTTATATAAATACTAGAGTAAATATTGCTAACGAAATTACTTAAAAAGAAAACAATAAAACTAGAGTTTAAATATTTCGTTTTTTATTAAACTTTTTTCCTTACTATTGAACACACAAGAGTATGTTGAAAACTTTTTGGCATTCCAATGAACGAAGAATTTCTAAAATTTTTAGTCGATATGTGTATATGTGTGAGTTTGTTATTGTATATAGTAGAGTGTCCTGTAGAAAAAATGTTTTTTAAAAACAAAACTCTTACTAGAGGGCAATAAGAAGAATAAAACATATTTTTGAAATATTTTTTTCAAAAAAAAAAAAAAAAAAAAAAAAAAAAAAAAACATATATTTTTGACTTAAAAAGTTAATAGGTTTTTAGCAAGAAATTTTACCAAAATTGAATTAATTACAGTGAAAAACAGTTTTTGTTTTTAATCTTCATTTTACATTAAAATTTATAAAATTTTATAATTCATGATCAATATTTATCAAAATCCATAAAAACTTTTAGAACTTATTAAATTAATTTAAAAACTGCTCACCTATAAATAAAATTTTAAAAGCACGGTTTAAACACACACACACATTCACATACATATTTATTTATAATAAGATATTTTACAAGTATTTTGAGGTATTAAGTTTATCAGAAAAATAAGTAATTGAATATTATGCTGAGTATTATGTACCCTTCACCGTAATATATTTTTTAATATTATTAAGAATATTTTTTAATTTTAAAATCAAAAATACATTAAAACTCTACCAACAATTTTTTTTAACTTTAACTATAACAATCCAAACTTACACAAAAAAATATATTTATATATAAAAAACTTTTATCTTGTCACAAATTTTGAGATCTGATCAGTTTAATTTGTTTGTAGCTTGTAGGCTACGTTATGTTAAAAAGAAATAGTATATCATAATTTTTTGGTTCATAATAGATCATAGTCATTTAATTAACGATGACCATCTATTATCTAATACAGTTGCTAGCAATTTTTACTTATATTCTTATTATATTCCTTCTTTCCTTATTTTTAAAACAAACAATTAAAATAAAAAAAAATATTTGTGCTGCTTTAGAAAATTTAAAATTTGGAAATGTTAAGTTATAAAGCGTTAAATAAAATTTGCTTGTTTTACTTAACTTCTATCAAATTTGGATACTATTTGTTCCTCATTATATGGTGATTATACCAAAAAATGTATATAGTTTTACAAAAATCAATACAATCAATTAATGAAAAGATGCTCTTAAACTTAGAAAAGGATTCTGAGCCGATCGAAGAGAAGATTATAGAAAACGCATAATACCATCCTTAATTTAGTGGTATAGCTTATAAAAACGTATGTATATTAGGGAGTTTTCATTTGTGAAACGAAAAAAGATAAAAAAATTAAAGTTTTTTATTAACTTTTTTGTACTGGTTTAATATTTGGTAAGGATAAAATTTAAAAGCTCGAAAAATAACTTTTTCTTTAGCCCTACTAACCAAATTTTGACGACAGGACAAAAATTTTGGGAAATATTATCTTAGAATGAACTAATTTGTTTTCAATGGGAAGATCGGCAACATTTATATTGGAGCCCCCTAATGTTTATACATATGTATGTAGTAAAGCGTACAAGAACTCGTAATCCTATATAACTTATACATAAATACTTAGGTACCCTGCAACAATTATTGGAGTTATTGGATCTATTTAGTTAATCCCAAAACTACTCACTTTGAAACACTTATTAGGTATATGTAGTCCTTTGAAATACAAGCATGTACAATTTTTTTATTTGTTTAAACATCTCGGTCCATAGCATTACATATTACCAAGTATAAGTCTGATGTAATTCAGGTGTGGATTAAAATATTCTTACCTAGGACATCGAAAAGGGTTTTTTATATTTTTGAATTAGTCCCGGTCTTTGATGAACACTCTTTACATGCATTAGCAATTTTTGCAGGGTACAAGCTGAATACAAATGTATGTGTTTATGTACGTACCTACTCTGAATTGTCCATGTTTTTTTTTAAGAAGTACAATGCCAAACTTTATAGTCCATAGAGTATGAATTGCCAAAGTCACCAAAACAATAAAAAATATACAATATATATTTAAAACGTTGAATAAAATAGTATAAAATTTTAAAATAAAAAAAACTAATAAAACTTTTTTTTCTAACAGAGTAATATTATTTTCTCTCTCCATTGATGGTCATACATATGTGTATACAATAAGACGAAGGGGATAGATAGTTAAAGC
The DNA here is from genome assembly GCF_022045245.1 of Lucilia cuprina. NCBI lineage: Eukaryota > Metazoa > Arthropoda > Insecta > Diptera > Calliphoridae > Lucilia > Lucilia cuprina. The sequence continues at coordinate 10,676,080 of NC_060952.1, read as the reverse complement.
AGACGCCTCTTTTTATGATGTGCACTAAAAATTTCATTTAATGAACATTTAAAAAACACAATTTCTTTAAAAACGTAAAAATACCAGTAAAGTGTTATTTCATATTAAAGATCTGTAGGAAAAACATGTAACAAATAAAAAGCTTTGCAAGTATTAGAATAACATATATATCAAGTTGTCAATCCTACAATATAAATTGAGTTTTCTAATTTACTTAGCACCCTTTTATTTTAAATGCACTCACCAAATACTTAAGATGGATGTACACAACAGGAGTTTCAAACTTTTTTCGTTTTATAAGCTGTAAGTTACACACAACTAGTCATTCGATCCTTATTTTAATGTTCTTCAAGACTATTACAGTTGGAGATGTTAACGAATAAAATTAATAGTACAGAGTTAAAAGCTAGAAAATCGGTTTTCACTATTTATTCATTAGCCTTTGAACCCATTTTTTAACTCGGTAATGTCATTGGAACCAATTACTTGCTACGACCGCTTATAAATAACTACTTCAATAAGTATTTACGAATATGGAATAAGAAATATGTTTTGTTTTCGTACAAAAAAAATCGCTCATAAAATATAAGCATTGGCCTTTTGTTCGTAAGTTCGCTGTCGTTTACACTATCCCACTTTTTATATTGCTTTATTCTGAGAAAATCAAGTCCCTTGTAGGTAAGTATTTTTGCTGACGTTTTTAGTTTTTCAAAAACAAAAGCACTTATGTATTTAACTTTCTTTACTCTATAATCAATATTTGTAAGCGTGTTTTGTAAGTTATTGCCGTAAATGACAACGTACCATTGTGTAAGTAGTGAATACTTATTAATTTAAATTCATTATAGTATATTGTTAAATAAGAAAGTTTTTCTTTTACCAATATTATTCATCATAATTGTTATTTAATAAAAGTTATTTTTAAATGGCAAAAAGAGACAATTTCAAATGTACAAAAGTACAAAACGAGGCAGAAAAATGAAACTTTTTGACTTCAGCTAAAATCGACGAATATAAAAAATACATCTAAACAATAAAAACCACTAAAGAGGAAAACTACGAATATAAAATAACAAAAACATAAAAAAATTCGAAGTTTGTACTTGATACGACAACAAAGTTTTTGGCTTAAAGCGATTGTAAACGAAATGAATAACTATGAAAATATAAGCAGACGGTAACATTTTGAATAGTTTTTGTATTTAATTTTTTTATATTTATTTCTGTGTATATTTCTTAAAAATGAGGAAAAAAAGCAACTACAACTGCTACAGTAGAGCGCTAACAAAAATTTTTTGTTAAGAAATTACCAAAGTTTTGATAACATTTTAAATGTGAAAATATCTCTTTCTTCGCCTTTTCATTCTATTCGCAATCAGAATGTTTTCTTTTCTCTATTTATTTATAAAATAGAAAAGAAATGTACATTTCAAGAAAAGTCGGATAAAAGAAAGATTTAAAAGAAATTAATGCATAAATAAAAATGTTAAGAATAACAATCGGATTTAACTTTTGTTCAGATAAAAATTCTCTAAAAAAGGGAAAAATTCCTTAATACATAAATTGTAGGAAAATTTTAGAAGTTAAAGCAATATATTTGAAAAAAAAAATAATAAATAGTGACAATTAATTTAGAGTAAAAAATAAGTTGATATTTACATAAGAAATGTGGTATTAATCCCCGATTTATAAAATCAATTAAATTACATTTTTAATTTAAATATATACTTATAACAGTTCAAATCCTTTTAAATTATTTTGAAAATATTAAAAAAATATTATTTTAATTTCGGTTGACCATTAACATAAAAGTTTAAAATAAATTGAAAAATTATATCATATTATTGTTCACTTAAAATTTTAATAAAAAACTTTATTTCAAATCTACAATATAGCCAAAACAAACGCATCTTGCACTTTATTATTGCAACATAGAAAATGTGAAAATAACATCATCGTTGTTTAAAAAAAAAAAAACGGTGAAGAACACAGACAAAAAAAATAATAGATGAAAATCTGAACATTTTCATTTCTAACACATAAAAAATCTCATAAAAGACGTAGGGCTCTATAACTATTATTCTTTAGTTAGTTTGTGTGAGTTTGTTTTGGTATATGAAAGCATAGAGAATTATAAAATAAAAACGTAAATTGGAATTTGTTACTTTTATAACTTAACTTGTATTTACCCAAGGATATGCAACACAATGTTACAACAACATACAACATGGGCTACAAAAAATATAACAACATAATGCACTAACAAGTTGCTGCATGTATGGGAAACCTTTTATAATTTATAAAGACATGCATATAGTTAGGAATTCTTCGGTCTTATTAGAAGTGCCAAAAATAGAGAATTGGTTATTAAAATAGGACTTTATTATTTGGTTTCAGTCGTAAATTTTTTAAACAAATCTCAGATATGACAAGATATAAACACGTCCTACAGCTTTACTTTCTTAGCACAGATGCCTATGAATTGACCAACTGGAGTATGAAAATAATAATTATATTCGCTACTATAAAATAATTGTTGTTAATTTTGAAATTTGTATTTAGTTATGCATTCAAAACTAATAAGTATGAATATACCTTTAAATATGTATATATTTTCTTACACATATTGGACCACACTGATGTAAATTTTAGGGCAAAAAAAAATAAATAAAAAAACATAACAAGAAAAAATAGCAATGTGCATAAATATAAAACATCAAAGTTGGAGGCTTTATTGTTGTATTCCTTTCTTGCTGCATATAATAAATATTTCTCTTTTACTCCTTGAGAGTGCACGTGGCTGCTAGGCGAGCATGGCAGCAGTACCACCAACTACTAGTTATTGTAGCAAGAAAACAGCATAACGCAACAATGCCTGCAATAACAACAACCAGTCAACTATCAAAAGCTTAACATACTGTTTGTTGCATTTACTTCCATTCTAGTAGAAAAGAACACATAGTGCCATTTTTATTTATGAAAATGTACATACGTATGGATGTGTGCTGAAAGTGTATCTGTGTGTATATGAAAATGTACATCTGTTGTGTGAAAATTCTATTCATTTTTTTTGTATTGTGGTTTCATTCATTTCTTTCCATTTTCCCCCATCAAAAATTGAAAAAGTGGAAAAGTTCGTCTATCTTTTTATTACAAATATTTTTTTTTTATTTAACTTACTTAAAATGTGGTTATTACAAATGCATGAAAAATTTTATTTCGTTTTGTTAGTTGTTTTTTACCTTTTGGTGTAAATTTTGTTAAAAAACTTTGAAAGTACTTGTCATTAGAAAGCATTATTTTACAATCAAAATCAGTAAAAGTGTTATAATCGTATATACATAATATCAAAACATAAGTAATTTCAGAGAAATTTGTTTGAAAAAATTATTAAAGGCTTTGGTCAGTATTGAAAAAAGTATCTACGTAAAAATTAAATTCTTTGTTAGTTCAACATGATCTTGATACGTATTTATATATAGTTTTTAAAATGCAAATATCACACTGTAAAAACTTGTATTACCATGTAAAGGGTTTAAATGCTAAATTTACTTACACTATAGCATTTTAAATAATTATTTTAACACGGCGATGAAACTGGAGGCATGTATTTAACATGAAATTTTCATTAGCATATAATGGGTTTAAAAGCTAATAATACTTACGGTGATGAAATTGGGGGAAAGTATTTACCACAAACGCTTACAAGTAATAAGCAAAAGTAGTCGTTTTAAATTGCACGAAAAACATATACATCATATAGAGGAATAATGAATTAGAAAATTAATTGGTTAACACATTATAAGTAAGAATTTATTAGATAATATTCCGACGATATTGTCATTGAAAAGTATGTTGCTAGGTAAGTAATTACAATTGAAAGTCGATACGTTGTTCTTGATGCGCATTTCTAGGAAATTTCCATTTTTCCAAATTTTTCTTCTGAATTCTAATTAATTGCAATCCCGGGGTATAAAGAGGGCCCAATACCTCCAATCTGACCGGGATTGAAAAATTGGTGATTTCAGTCTACTGCTTGGCTTAGTCCTTGCATAGATTGCCAGAGGTCTGACCAGAGCACCGCATAATCTGGTACTACGGGTGGCCAGTTGCCCGCAGGACTATGTCCTGGCTGGTCAGTTGGTTGAGGTTCCTTCGGGATCCACGTAGTGGCTGTTGGTTTAACCCAAATTCGCGGGAAGAGAATAAGTGGCGGTTAAAAGACTGATGCATGATAATAGTCAATATTTCGGGATAAGGTTCGGTGCTGTTGCCGAAAATCAACAGATACCCCACAGAGGAGTGACTGTGGGACTAAGCGTTGGAAATGAGTTGGTATCAATTGTATATGATAAAGAATGAATGTAGAGGTATGCGGGACTCATCCACCCGTATACCTAAATGAATGTGTCGTATGTTTTTCTCCATGAATGTGTCGAATGAATGAGAAGTGTGCTGGGTTGAATGATTATGAATGAAAGATATCATATACAAGAGATACCGATTAAGTTTCCTTCCTTGTCCAGATAAGTTCAGAGTTTACTCTGTCCATATTCGACTTGCCACAGCGTGTCACTGTGAGTAAGAACTATGTCTACGGCTTATTGATGGATCGTGCTTCGGTCCACCGGTTACGTCTCTAGGTGCTGTTGCCGACTCAACAGAGCCATAGTAGTGTGGTTGTCTTACAACGTGACTACTTTGGCAAGAGATTAGATAGCTCGAGTACTCCAGCAAAGTACTTGCGCATGGTACCGGTCATAGCCAATGTGCAAAAATTGCCACCTGCGTCATCATTGAAGACAAAGGGGCGATGGTAGACCGTTCTCAAGTCTACCCAGTGGATGAAAAAGACCACCGTGAGATAGGCCGACACGGCAGGTGCTCACGTTAAACTATCGACAGTCTGTACTTCAGTAAAGTGAATTTTGTTATATGTATGAATGGATATATATAAAAATGTGTATTTTATTTTCTAGTAAAATATTTTACGTTAAAAACTTATATACATACAAATTTATAAACATTTACGAGCATATATTCAGATATTTTATAATGTGTATTCAACACATAAATCAAATAAATGCTAGGAATGATCAAGTTATATGATATCAAATAAAGGTAAAGATTTTAGCAGGTCTGGGACATAGGCTGTCAATGGCTAGACGGTATTAAATAGAGATTATAGCCTTTTCACCAGTTCTTACAGAATATATCGGTGTTGTCATATAATCCATTAACTAATATTACCAGTTTTTTAAATGCCACAACGTGGTCTCATTAAATCCAAAGTCGCGAATTATAATAAATTTTTTCAAACTATACATACTTTTCTTAATTGTACAATAGAATGTAAAAAAAATTTAAATAAATAAAGAGAAGTACAAAACACAATTAAAATTGTAAATATCTTATCCATAAGTTCAAATGACACATTATAAAAAGCATTTGCATATTTTGGTTTCCCTGGTGACGACTTAAATATAAAACAAAAGTTTTAAAAATAAAATTTTTCGAAAATATTATTGACAGTTTATTTAAAAATTACAAAATTACGGATAAAAATATTCCTCCTTATTTAACCATTTTCTTTCTTTAAGAGTAAATATTAAAATTAATAAAAATTTATTTACTGCCTCTTTTTTATTTTTTTTTATTTGAGCGAACCTAATATACAAAATTATTAATACATGTATATATTTCTGTTTTTTTTTTTAACATAGAGATAAGAAAAACTCAACACATACTAATGTAAACGCATTAAAATATTGAAGAATGTAAAATTTTTTGTAAATAACAAGAAAAAATACAAATAGATCTCGTCTAATGTAATTAAACCTTTTGCATTAGACATGCATACCTACATATAACATTTTTAAATTGCATATTATTATAAGTTTATATATTTTTATGCAATTCTTATGAACTAGATATACCCAGCTGCAACACTAAAAATAATAAAATTTAATAAAAATTACACTCAACATTTTTTGAGCATTCTAAGAGTTCTGTGTGCAAAATTAAGCTCTAATTACTAATTCATATGGGTGGTTCCAAACTCGCCACTATGCTTATTATACCCTTCACCTTCGTGAGATGTGTATATATAAGTTTATCATTCCGTTTGCAATTTCTATAATATAACTTTCCGACCCTATAAAGTACATATTCTGGATCATTATATATAGCGGAGTCGATTAAGCCTTGTCCGTCTGTCTATGTTATATATACATATAAAATACATATGTATATAATTTAATTTATGTCTTAAATTTAAGTTTCGGATGAACACTCAGGTATTAAATAGTATTTATTCTTTTTAATTTTAATCTAGTTTTTATTTAGTAAACATTATTTAGAAACATGTAATTAAACAATGATGTAATGACTCGCTTATGACTCATAATTACAGCACAACAGTTGCGTTAAATACTTACTATCGCATTCATAAAGATATTATTCGCTTATTTAATAAAAATTCCTACAATAAACCACCAATAATTTTGTTAAGCATTTATGAATATGGGGATTAAATATTTTAATTTTGTGTTACATATCTATATGGGTTCTTTAATTCTACTACTGTATTAAGTCCAATAAAAGTGTTAGGACCCAGTTTTTCTTTATTATTAGGTAAAAATTACACTTACTTAACAAATACCACAAGTATGTAACTTTAAACTTTCATTTTAATGTTTTACCTTTGGCAAGTTTTAACCGAAAATAAAATATATCACATTTATGTAAATTAATTTTACACTTTTATACATAGGAAAGAAGAGGGTAGAGGTTTGCTAATTAATACTTAGCGCATTTCGATAAAGGTAAAAAGCACATGCTTAATATTTTAGATTTGATTAAAAGACCAGTGATTTTAGTTTAAAAATATAGAAATTGCCTCAAGTTTAAAAAAATACTCAAGTTGCCGAAGTCTCAAACAATTAGAATGCTTTATTTTATTCGCTGTGAGTGTGCGAAAAAAGGTGTGTATGATTTTGAATGTACATATATATGTACATATGTCTAAATATCTGAAATGGGATACCGCGATGTAAGTTACACCATTTGCAATGATATGAATGTAAATAAAGTATGACACGCTAGTTAAACTGTAAGCACACATTGTCACTTCAGTTAAATGTAAAGATTGCTTTGTTGTAGACAACTTCTAGGATTCACATAACAACGCATGTTAAACCATACATTTTTTCATAAAAATATTTAGATATTAACCCTGCAGTGCCGACTGAATATCCCCTGCTAGGGATTTTACTTATCCTTTCAACAAAATACATCATATGAGCATTTTATGCCATAGAATATAATATAATATTTAGAAACAAACAAAAATACAAGGTATTTGAGAAAAAACAACATATTGTACGAATGTGTTTCAATGAGTCCTTTAAAAACTGCTAGGATATCATTTATACAAAAACAAACAAAAATGTAGACATAGTCACATATTTGGCACGTCTACTATTTATGGATATATAAAATCTTATAGTACATAAAGACAAACTTCAAACTCAGATATTTACATTTATACATGTGTGTAAACACATACATACATATGTATATTAAATGACTGCGTTTACTTTGTTTGTATGCTTATTTTTGTTCAAATATTACTTATATTTTTTTGTAACTGCGTATGTGCATCTATTTATGAATGTTTATTTGTATTATTCTTTGTATATCACTTTGTTAGGTAAACATCATTTAACATTCTGCTAAAAAAGTAAAAAAAAAATATCACATTTTGCCTTTAAATCAGTGTAGGAATTTTAGACACAAGTTTTTCCCACAACCTAAGGCGTAGAAGAAATATTTACTATATGAACTCATCGAAGGATGAGTTCATCAAAATGCAAAATGCAAAGCTTTGAAGTAT
>NC_060952.1:10666996-10668086 GCF_022045245.1 Lucilia cuprina | reverse complement strand
TTGATAAATATTTATAAATATTTATGATGCACATTTATTAAAATCCGATCTTTGAGTAATGCTTGTTTAGTAGTAAATGAACAATATGTCCATACTTAGTTTGATAGTCTGTCTGTTTATACATGTGTATACATGTATTAGTGTACTTACCCTTTTTATTTCGTTGTTGTTTTATTTTAAGACTTCAAATTAAATGAAAATTTATTTAGCGCACGCATACATACTAACACATTTCTAAATATATATTATTATATATACCTATAGAAGGTATTTAGTAATGACTTACATATAACTCTATATACATTTATGTATGTACTTACTTTTTATACATAAAATTTTTTTCGACTATGATTTAAAAAAAATGCATTTTTGTCAAAAGGAATAGTAAAAGTGGACTTATCCATGAAGGCTTTTTTCAAGAATAAAACTACTTTCTTCGGTAAAAATTCCCTATTTGTAATCGAGCGTTGTAAGTACGTCTTAAAATAATGACTTAAAATGCTATTTTGTAGGTAACTTTGACCTTTAGTTTTTATTGCAAGTTTTTGCTGGGTATGTGTATGTATTATGAAGAGATATGTCTGTGTGTAATTTTTTTATATAAACAAAAATAAAAAGCAACAACAGCAAAGCTTTGTAGTAAAGAACAGACACAAAAATTACTGTCATTTCTTGCATTAAAGGGGCACTTAAGGGACTTACTTAATCGTAAAAAAATCCTTGGTTATTGGTGTCGAAATATATATAAAATAGAATTGGAATGTTATAAGAGGTATGTATATATTTTTATAAGAGATATGAAGACACAAATTAGAATACACAAAAAGGTTTTAAACAAACACCTTTGACCCCTAATATTTTGTTTAACGAACACAATATTTTCAGTGAATTTTAAGACGTTATTAATTATAACTTTCATATAAAATAATCTATTTCTATAAATTGGTTTAATATATTCCTTTTTTCTTATTTCAAACTTTAAGTTATCAGTCACTATTACTAGTGTAATTGACCAATAAAAATTACTTGTAATTATTTTTACTTGTAATTGTAATTTGAATATCACTTATTACAAATAACATGTAATTTT
>NC_060952.1:10662895-10666896 GCF_022045245.1 Lucilia cuprina | reverse complement strand
AAACTGAACTTATCTTGGCTGTTGTTACGAATAGCAGCAGTAGTCGTACAGTATTACCACTTTTACTCTTGGTATGTATTTCTTTTGATGCCACCGCTGCTGCTGGTGGTGTTGCTTTTGTTACATTTTTTCTCAAATCAATTAATTATTTATCGCTTAAATTCTTCTCCACTTGTCATTATGTCATTGTTTACTCGTTGTCCCTGAGGCAACTTTTTAACAAAGTACAAGTAATAGCACACAAAAATAAAAGAGGAAAAGAAGCAGGAACAGAAAAATTATAAATAAGAGGAAAATGGAAAAACAACTAAAATAAAATGATTGTAAGAAATAAGACGAAAAAAATACCAAAACTAACTACAAGAAAACATCACAACACTACAATGAAGAAAGACAAAGAGAACTGTAGCAGCAATACAAAAAATCCAATTCAACTTTATCAATTCTCAATTGAGCCTTGGTGTTCAGAAAGGAAAAAATTAAATAAAATACTCATGCAGCAGCAACAATAACATCACGTTGTACACAAAATTAAAGCAAAAAATAACAAGAAGCTTTTCTTTTATATATATAATTTTTTTTTTAACATTGACACGAGCAATAGTATCAGCCCATATTGACCCTTAATGATAACTTAAGCTTAACATTTTATACTACAGAAGATATTCTGGTTTTGTTTTTTTTTTTTTTTTTTTATTTGCCATGTTTATAGGTCGTTCGTTTTGGTTTGATTCTAAGAAGGTTTACAATTCTTCTACATTTATTTATTTTTTTTATAACAAGTCAGTTGAGTTGCTTTGTATTGAAGAAAAGTACACAGAAATAAACTAAAGTTTTGTGTTATTTTCTTAACATTCGTTACAATTGAAATCCCCAATTGATACGATGAAAAAAAGGAAAACCAATTTACTCGACAGCGACGACATCTTAAAACATACGCTAGATAAATTCATCAGGTGAATGAAAACCTTTTAGTAAAGGAATGTTAGCGCCAACATTTTCATGAACCAACATACAATTATTTGAACACTTAAAGACGGTATACACTCAACGACTTATGTAAATGGTAAAATTTTAAATATAAACTAAATTATACAAAAATTTTAATTTTCACAATATTTTCAGTTTTCTCAATAACAGTTAAAAAAAATATTATTCATTATATTTTTCTCAGTATATAACATTAACATGTTTGATATGTTTTTGATGTTTGTTTAATATTTCTTTAGCAAAGTTCCTTATTTAAATCATTCGCGCTTATAACAGATAAAAGCCACATAGCTAAGTGTTGTCTCCAGAAGCCACATTCTACATTCCCTAGATGTAACCCCAAATATGTGTACAACCTTCGTGTTAGATCAAATAACAATTTACTTCATTTAAGTTGTATCAGTAATTGCGGTTGACAACTAAGTACAATGAAAAGTAACATATTTTTATTTAAGATACTTGTATGTTAGTTGCAGCAAATATGTTTCTTAATTTATTTATTATGAAGTACTTTTGAAGGCATTGAAATATTTTATTAAAAGGTCTTTTGAGTGAAAATCAATTGTAGTAAAAATAATAAATATCTAAAACTAGTTCATATGGCAAACAATATATATCATAAAATTATGTCTGTATTTTCAACTTTATACAACAAATTCGTTTTGTATCAAAAATTTTTTGTTTCCTTAAGAGTACATTATGTATTTTTCTATTTATTCGAAGTATTATTTCAAAATGTTTTGTAATATGAAAATCTAAATTATAAAATTTATTAAAATGGTGTTTGTTTCTGTCAAATACAAAGACTATTGATTTTCGAAATCGGTCTTTTTTTGCATCTCGCTGCCATACAAATATCACTCTTAACTATAAAACTATTTTTGATTTATTTGTATGAATACACTTATATTGAAATGTAAAAAACTTATATAAGGTACGATTTTCAAAAATTTTCATTATAAAATGTTTTTAGTTAATAATTATACATTACAAATGCAAAATATGTAAAATAGTGAATTCGCAGTTTTTTTTATAAATTTTCAAAAATAATTCAGTACCTTGTCACTTGTTTTCAAAAATTTTGATTAAAAATTCCATACAATCGTATGGAATTGTCCATATCTATTTGAAAAACTTTAATTTAAAATCACAAAATAAATTCAGGCTTAAAATTTAAATATATTTGACATTTGAAAGTCAGATAATTTCTTTCTACGTAAAACCCATCAATAAACTGATACTTTTAGTGTATGTAGTACAATTATAAAAAATATTATATTATATGAATGATTTTTTCAATATAATCCTTTAATTTATTTTATTTTTATAAATGTATTTGTTTTAATTTTTTGTATAAATGTCACTTATTCTTTGGCATCTTTGAGCAGCATTATTTTATATAATTGCACGCTCTAAAACTGTTATGGGTCTATTTGTAAAGCATTTATTTTTAAAGCCCACTTCTTTGTCTATCATTAATTTATTGCAAGGCTAAGTACACTCAAGTTGTTTATATATGTTTTTACAAATATAGCTAACATATATACATATATACAAAGAGGTAAACTAATACTAATACACATACATTGATACAAAATAAGTACCATATGGCAGAGCCACGTGTTTATCTGTAGAAAATACATTTATTTAAGTTTATGTAGCTGAAATATCTCAATACCAATAGCTACAAAATACATGGTAAAGAATGTTAAATATACCTAGAAATTGAGAAAAAAAACTATAATAAAATAATAGAATGAAAAAAAAGAAACAAATATAGAACTAAAGATAAATTTATACATATTGATCAAAAGTTCATTTGTGGCAATATGTCTATTTTATGGTCGTCACACATTCTTGTTTCAAACATTAGTTTTCTTCTTTTTGTACTCTGTATCTATTTGTATTGAGTCTATGGTCATTGAAATTTTTGTATGTATGTTTTTATTTATTTGTATTTAATTTTATCATATTATTTTTATTTTATTTTACTTAGTTTACTGGCCTTTGGTTGGTTTTGGTTTGTTCGTTCAATTAATGTCAATTTAGTTGTCTACATTTTTCCTTTTTGCCAACCTACGGTATTTTAAGAACATTTTTGTTCTTACTTATTTGAAGCTATCAATAGTCAGCTGCTATCTAAACCTATTTAAGTTATTTGTCAAGTGATTTTTTTCTCGTATTTGTTCTTGTTATTTTGCTTGTTAGTTACTGCTGAATGAAATTTGATATTGTTTAGAGAAATAAGTAAGAGAAAATAATATTGTTGGGTATTAAATGAAGGTGAGTGACATTGGTATTTATTTGCTTTAACAAAAAGATTTATTTACTATAAATAAATTAATTCGAATTGTTTTGGTTTACTTTTGGTATTTTTTTTTTGTTTCTTCTTAAAAGGTATTGAATAGATCGAATATTTTAAAGATAAAGTAAATCATATGAATTTCACTTTTCAACCCGACTGATACCTCTAACTATTAATACATATATTAGATTGTATGTTACCACTTATAGTTTTGTACCATTCATCCCAATTTTCACTTCAAATTTGATTTCTATACCATTGAACTGGAAGTTGTACTAAATGATTTTTACAATAGAATACCATCTAACACTCAGACATCCGATTTTAGTAGCACCCTATTTTTTTAACAAATTATAAATGTGTTGTCGTACATGGGCAACATCAGTGAGTATGTTAAAAATTTGAAATATTTTTTAAATAATAAATCATTTAATTTGAATTTCAATTCCAGAATATTTTTACTTATTGTTGACAAAAAAAAGAGATTTTCTACAATAGGTTTCATAGGGGTATAACGTCTACATCAAAACTATGTATATAGAATTTTATCATGATATTAGAGTTTATAAATTAATTTTGACAAACAAGTAATTTTTTAAAGTGAGTCTTCTATAAAACTAAATTTGGTCAATTTTGTTGACATACTAGAACATTCAGCTTAAAAGACATATTCAAGGGGTACGGTTCTATGGGGGCTAGGTCAAAT
>NC_060952.1:10661664-10662795 GCF_022045245.1 Lucilia cuprina | reverse complement strand
GCCACCTGTGTGTGAGATGCTGGTGAATCTTCACAGAAGCTCACCCACTTGTTGAAACAATATATATTTTTTATTTCACTCCAAAAATCGAAATTGTGAGGAAGGCTAACTTTTTAAAATGTTGCTTCATGTTATACTCGTCACTGTATGTATAAACATTCAAATTCCAAAAATTAATAATTCACATTTAATTCCCACTTTCATTAAAGTTCAGCCAGAAACTAATGCCAAATAGGTGTAAAGGAATGGAAACCACTTTGCTATCAAACATTAATTAAACTGTAAGCAAACACTCAAAAGGACTTAAGGCAGTTAACATGTATACAATCCTATTTGTTTACAAACGTATACATATGTACATATGTCTGTTTGTAAATTCAAATAGCTTTGGTGGACGCTAGATTATAGATTATTTAGTGTAGTATATTAAGTATTTAGTTGATTTTGCTTTTAGTAGATGTAGATATATATGTATGTCATATCATAATTGCATATTGTTTTAATACTAGTTCAAATATAACTCTTAATGGGTCTACATGCACTTAGATTTAAAAGGCTATTTGGCATAAGATCAACAAAACACAAAAAAATGAGAAATAGGCGCAACTATCATAAATAAATGAAAACTCATATTTAATTTAATTTACTTTAATAAACACTAACATTTTTAATACTTATATAGTTGTATTTAGTATTCCATAGAAATAAACATTTTTTATATTGAATAATCTGCATAAAATTAACGACTGTCATAATCTTCATACATTTTCATATAAATTCATAAAATTTTTGTAAACCAGCTGTCTGCCTATTTCAATTGTACATGTTTGGTTCTTGCCTGTCCCGTATTTCTTCACTGCCAAAACATATCCGTTTCCGCAGCTTCATAATTTTATGCCACTATAAAAGGGGATAAAACAATGAAGGAACTAAAAAAATAATGTCTGAAAAAAGCACAATTGCCAAAATGCTCAAACTTTTGGCGCCTTTACTCTGGCTCAATGACATCCATAACTATGCATGATATATCGTCAACATTTATTCAGTTTAGTACAGTTTTAACTAAAAGTTTTGGCATATTTTATAAGCACTGGATGGACAACAATCTTTTAGGGGTTGAACAATTTTACT
>NC_060952.1:10652308-10661564 GCF_022045245.1 Lucilia cuprina | reverse complement strand
ATGTAGTATAAGTGTAAATGTATGATCCTTAAAATTCCTTTTTGGCTACTAGTTTACCTCTCCAACATTACATATCAACATGAACACTCACACTAAAACATATGTAAGATACGAATACAACAGAAATAAGAGACGACAAGTTATTGTGTGAAATGTGTCATTTGTTACAGGAATAAACAAACCAACACACATATACTCTATATATTTATATGTACATAAGTATAGTATGCATGTATAAATCTATACAAGCCTGTGTAGTATATGTTAGCCATGTTTATTTATTTTTCTTTTTTTTTCAAAAAGTGTGGTATGATGCCATTTAGTAGTCTCTTGGTTGTTGACCATTACTAAAACTAACACAGTTTTACACTTTCCTTTAAATATATTCTTACACAAACATACATACATATATTTGCGCACAATTAATTATTATAAATGCACCACCACAACCAGTTCTAAATTATACAAATACTCGTTTATATAAAACAAACACATTACACATCTTTACATACAAATATATAAACCCCCTAGAGTTATGACCATAGGTAGTTGGAGACAGAGTAACATAAGTTAAATCATACTATTAATATACCAAATACATATGACACAAAATCTCTCTAACAAATTGCTCTATCTCCCATATATGGTACGCTTCAGAAAATGGCTTTAACGCTAATTAGTAAGAAACCAAAATATGCAAAATATGGTTAAGACAATTACACATTTTAGACCAATTTAAGAATTTTGGCATCGATTTGTTAAAGTTTTTTTTTTTGTATTTTACGCAAAAGAGCATATTTTATCAGGAATTGACTTTTGAATCATATTTAGTACATATTTTCGAACGTAGAACAATTGCTATTAAAGTATTTTTTTTAATTTTTATTTCTTCTATAAAAATTTTATTTTTTGAGCATATTTTATATTTTATTTTTTTGCATATTTAAAGCGCCTACAACACTGCTCATTAGTAATATAAAAATACAAATACATTCAAAAATGATATTCATTGTTTTTTTAAAACCGAAATCTCTTTTAATTGTAAGAGGATATTGTATATAATTGCCTCTACCACAAATGTATCGAGCACTTCGAAAACTTACTTTCTATGAAAAAATATTCCAGCAAACGTTAAAAATACAAATATAAGAAATGGTACGAGAAAATTAAGCATTTTCAATAATGCATTTTTTAAACGTAATTTTACGAAATTAGACATTTGATTTTTTTTACTATTGTTCGGAACGTTATATGTACATCACAACGTATACTTTATATTTTATCACTCATAACACCGGTGGCATGATATGTATATCACTATAAAAAATGCGTGCATTGTTGTAAATAATTTATTTTGCTTCGCCTTAAATTTGAGTTTCCAATCATATTTAATTAATTGTATTAAACAATAATCTCTTGTTTGATTTATTTCTTATTACTCTATTATGGACGTATGTATATATTTTCAACCCAACGACCTCTAAGCCACTGTTCCCCATAAACTGAGTCTTAATATTTGAAAACATATACAAGCATACCCACATATATAAATAAATATGTATGTTTAAGTACAGTAGTATTTTTAACTTAAGTTTAATTTTGTGCCCTTGTCGCGTTTTATTTTAGCCCTTTTGTTTTTTTTTCTTAGTTAATAATATTGTATTGTAGTTGGACTCATATATAAAAATATTGTATATGTATGTGTGAGTGTGTTTACAAAATTTTATGAAAATTTATTATTTTTTCTTGTATAATTTACAGTGACTTCTATTTCAATTATTTTTATTTTA
Source organism: Lucilia cuprina (assembly GCF_022045245.1). NCBI lineage: Eukaryota > Metazoa > Arthropoda > Insecta > Diptera > Calliphoridae > Lucilia > Lucilia cuprina. The sequence goes on along the minus strand of NC_060952.1, from coordinate 10,659,774 downwards.
TTTTATCTTTTTTTTTGTTTCATTGTTCTCTTTTAACTTTAACATCGTCGTTGTATATTACGAAAAATTCTTAACATTTTTTGTTCTAGCTGTTTTAGTTTTTGGTGAAGCAGTTATTTAATTGGAAAATTTTTTTATGAAAACATTAAATCACAATATACATGTACTACTTGTGCTCGTAACTGTGTAATGAAAATATTTTCATATTTGTGACAAAGTAAAAAATTAGAAAAGAAATATTTTGTTTGATAGCAGAAAATTAAATAGCATTTGCAATAAATTTTTTCAAAAAAGCAGAATGTAAGAAATCAAATGTAATATAAGTATATATATAATAAATATTGTAGTTACAGAAGCGCAAAATTTTGTAGTTTTAAATAAACTTATTTCACTTTTTCCTCCATTTAGATTATACATGAGCTCCAGAGATTCTCCTAATATCAATTTATTTGAATAAATTATCGATCAAAATATTTCATAATGAATAAAATTTTAATTAAAAATTCAATTAAGAATTGAATTTAGTTAGTTAGTTAGTTAGTCGCAAAGACAATAAAATTTCAAAATGACATTATATCTTTGTGTTTTAAGAAACCATGGTAAACATTTCCTTTTTTATAGTTATGACCTTTTTATCAATTTCATTCTATCGCAGAGAATGTAAAAAACGTATTGACAGGAATTTATGACATTAGAGAAAACATTTAATGGCAATCATTTGTCGCGACAAAATATAAACTAAACTAATCAATGCAAGCTAAATGCCCATTCAAGCGTCTCGGTTGAGTGAGTGGCTTACTTGCAAAAGAGTGGTTGGTGGGTAGACTGACAAGTCACTAGTGGTTTCATTAAATTTTGTTTATATTTTCTCGTACAATAAGTGAATAAATTTTAACAAGAGAGAACCATTATTGAAATACATTACATTTATTTATCACTGAGTAGATAAATACAAAAATGTAACGCTTTAATATCTTTGTACTTTAAAACAATACAAAAAAGCATTATTTGTTATAACTTTAATACAAAATTTATTTTAGTTTTAAATGACAAATATATACCTAAATACAGTACATAACTTGGTGGTTAATAGACATTTACCACGATATCTAATAGCGACAAATGGAAAATGTTGTTTTTTAGAAATTCGTGTTAAAGAAATTAAATGAACATAAACATTGCTCAATTGACTTGATGAAAGTGGGTATTTAAGGTGTTTGTTTATTTCTATTTTTTACATTTTCCTTTTTTTTTGTTTTGCTCATTGGCAGTCTGGGGATTAAGTGCGCTAAGATAGGAAGGACAATCAACCACCTACTCCAGGCTATTATATAGCAGAATGTATACACCCAGATAGTGGCAAATTTTGTTGATCATAATTTACACGCACTACATTTTACGATTACAATGACATACATTTAAACAGTAACTGTTAAAAGGTGTTTTATTTCCCTTTTTTGTTTTGTTACATTTTCACAAATTTTTTACGTTTTTTTTTTTTGCTCTGTTTGTGTGTGTCTTTTTAATGTCAATAAATGTTCATTTTAGAAATAAATTAAATTGAATTTTATATAAACACGTTCACAAATATTTTGTTAAATTGTTTATTTCACATGTATGTATTCATATTTTAAATGTTTGCGTCGACATTTGTTGTATTTGTTTAACTATATGAATATAATTATATTATCCTTGGTTTTTATATGAATTTATAGTTGATATTTCTATGTATTAGAGATAAACGGGGGTAATTTGAAAAATATCTAAAAAGACTTAAAATTAAATTTTGCACTTGCTAGCTATGAGTTATTTTTAAATTTAATTACATCTTTCAAAATTAACTATTGTACTTACAAGAAACTTTAAAATAAAATTAAATAGTGACACGATCGATAAAACAAACTAACAAGTTAACGTTTTAATCAACTATTTAATGTACTTATCAACTGTGCAACTGTATTTTTAAAATTATATGTAAATATGTATTACAAACTAATACATATACACATTGTTTGTGTAAGTGTATTTTTATAATTTATTTATTATGTTCAAACAATAATTTTTAGTGTGCTAACAACTGTGACAGCTACAAAATTGCCATAAATTGAATTGTTGTTTATACATTTCATAGGAAAAATATTTTTAATTGTTGTCACACAACTTGTCTTTTCTCAGGTGTAACATATATAAAAACGGACATAAAAATTATACATAATTATTTCGCATTTAATGCGTATAATTAAAAATATGTATAAAGAACCGAAAGCCAATTCTATTTTATTGAATAATTTCTTACATTTTACATTTAATATACACTCTGTTATGCAGAGGGTTGTATTAGGATATGATTTTTTTTTGTTTAAATAAAATTATATGGTTAATGCTAAAAGGCTTGTTATGGTGTGCGTATTTACCTTATTTAAGGTGGAGCTTTTAATTTAACTATTAAATAATAAAAAGGTAACAAAAGTGCGTTTGTTGTTTCTAGTTTAGAAAATAATTAGATGAAATAATGTGTTGGAGAGTGGGTGATTATGTAAAAATTCAGGAAGTCTGAAATGTGGTTTGAGTTTGAAGTAATTAAAAATGAAGTAGAGGTAAAATGACGTTAGCATTTTATAATGAACTTGTTTGTTATAATGAATTAAGTAAGAAGTTGAGAATCAGTTTATATTTAACAAATTAAAGTATATCTTGCATTGTCATAAATGTTTAATTGTTATTAATATTTAAATATGTGTGTAAAATAATATAAATTATTTATTTCAGTCAATAGTGGCGCTCATAACATTTGTAAATATTTAATTATTATAATTATATGCGAACATTGCATAATAACCACTAAAAACAGAATTTTAGGAATCAATTTTTAAAAATAGAAATGCGGGTCTTAAAATTTGCAAAGAGCAGCCAAATTTTGAAGACGACATGTCAAGTGACGTAAATTTTGAATCCGATGTCTTCTGATCGAGATGAAATTTAGTAATAGTCAAGAACTTTCAAAGTTTGTCATTATCACCTTATTACCTATTGTTTGTAGAAGGTGATCATTAACAAAATCATTGAGCTTTTTTATTAAACATTGGTGTCTTGAAAAAATATCTGTAAAATAAACCATTTATCAGTTATCATAAAATTCATTTCATATTTATACAATTTGATTTCTAAAAAGTTATTTTTCCTTAAAAAAGCTATCAATTCCATTTTAAAATGATCGCGACTATCCCCAACATAATTCATGAATTTATGGGTTTCCTTCATTGCATTAGCACAGAAGTATTAGTTGATACTGAAGTTTTATAAAATGAAACAAAATAAATATAATTTGATGAGTATGACCAATATTTTCATAGTTATAACATACTGTATTATTATTGTGCTTCTGTGAGTCCAGTAGTAGGAAGAAGTCTAAATTGGTTTAATTTTGGTATTGACAAAAATATTCATTTGAAAATGGCATAGATAGATGAAGAAATAAAATTAAGACAAAAATATATGTATGTATATACATATTCTCTCTATGACAACATTTGAAATTTTTGCATATTTTGCAATTTAATTTTTATAAATAACGTACAAAAACTATACAACTCACTTTTATACCAAAAAATACAAAAATACTTTGATATTCGTTCCCCCACATATACATTTATACATATGTGTGCATTTATATCCACAAATACTTCTGTACATATTCACAAACCCTCATTTTTTAATTCGTATACGTAGTAGTTTTTTTTTTTTTGGACTTTGTTGCTTGAAATTTCAAAATTGCCTTGCGTCCATTTTCAGTTCTGTTTTTATCAAAATAACAGTGTCATAAAGGAGTAAATAATCTAACAATTTAGTTTTTGAAAAATGAATTTGTACGTTTTTTCGAGAATTCGAATACATATAATCTTTTCAGGAATTTTGCAATATGTTAGTTTACAAACTCGCACTCAGATAGAATATTTTAATAAATATATACAATTAGTGACAACAGTATATAACAGTTTTTACGATACAAGAAAAAGGAAGAAGACACAACAAAAGTTAAATCTTTTTCTAAGCCAACAGATAGGACTTTCAGAGGACGTACGATATTTTATAAGAAAAGGTCCATTCGCACCTTTGCTTATAGATATAAAAATAAATTCAATTACAACAAGTACAAGTACACTTGTTACAAAAATAAAATATTAATTAGTTATCATAATAAAGCTAGCGGCTAATAGGGGCGACTTATAGTTTAATTATAAGGTTAACATGGACGGTCACACGGAAGGACATCACCGGTACCATAGAAGATAGGACGGACGTAGATAGCTAAATTGACTGAGAAAAATTGAGACAAGACCATTCCAAAATTAAGCCACTGTTCAAAATAAACTAAAGTATAAAAGCACTGGTATTGTTTATTTAGTTATTTTTATACTTTATACTCAACAATAGAATGTGGGAAGGATAAGGACACATGATTTAACTGTAATTATTTAACTTCTATTAATTATAGTTTTTGTATTTCATTGCATTTCTACTTCAAGTCTTTTGCAAATTCCCTTCTCTATAGGTCCCCTTAATGCTCTAAATTATAGAAAATTTTACTTGTACAATTTTAAAACAATGTTTAATTTGATTGTGTTTAAAAAGTATGATGATGATGATACTTTTCCAGTTCTTTACAATGAATATTGTATTTCGTATTTTGCAGGTTTGTGCAGAGAATTTACTACTGTATATACACAATTCCTATTCTTTTTTATATTATGTTTTTGTTGCAGTTTTGCTTTTTTTTTGCAAATTCTTATTATTGTTGGTGCTAATATCTGTCGTTTTTGTTGGTTTCCTGGCATCTTTATATTGTTTAGTAACATTTTGCATTTTTTTTTTCTAATTCTTGTTACACTTGTTATCTAATTTATTTTGTTAACTTGGCTATATTTTTGCATTGGGCCATAATGTTTTCTATACGCTCACACAAAATCGTAAGGATAAACAAACATTTACACATTTTAGAATCCCTTTTTGTAATGCGTACTAGCAATAGTAGTGGTAAATCATTTGCATGGTAAGTATTTTGAATATCTATAGTTGTTAGTTACTATTGTTCTTCGTATTTAGTTTATGCAATAATTTTTAAATTCATAGAAATAAAACTAAATAAGAAAATTATGTTTATCCGGCCAAGGTTGGTAAAAAGTACACAAAACATTTTATAAATCATGTAATAAAATATAATAAATAAACAAAAATATTTTTGACTAAGATATATTTATGATTGTTTGGAGGATACTTACATTAAATTATTTCTCATAAAATATTTGATTGAATTTTTAAAAAGTATATTAAAGTTTTTGCAGTTTTAAATTTAAAGACGTATGCTTTTAATCGATGTAGATTTTTATTTATATTGCATATGAAAAAAAAAATGATGAATCAGTTGCCTCATCTTGTAAAACGTCAAATCTAGTATGAGTTTAGGCTTGAATCAAGCGGCTTTTAGATTAATTTAAGGCACAACTCAATCAATTTAAAAATTGCATCACGTTAAAAATGTTATAAACACGCATATTTTGGATCATTTTAATCTCATTTTAAGATTAAATCAAGCACGTTCTGAGATCAGATGAAAATATCAGATATGAAATCTTTATTTTGAAGTAGACGGGATAGATTTTCAGATGACAATAAAGTTGCCATGGTGCTGTTATAGCATCTAAAAATGCAGATTTTCAGGGCGATATTCTAAATCTCAGATATGTTGGAGAAAATCTGAAAACAGATTTAGCGCGCAATAAAGTTCTGGTGGCAATAAAGTTTAAAAGAAGAGCTAAAAATTGCGACTATTTAAACTTCAGGATGATATAGAAAATCAGATTCTGAATCAATTATTTTGAATGATATAACTGGGTTTCAGAGTTTCGACTTTTTACCATTTTTTTGTCGGCATATGTAATTGAACAAAAATTTATGAAATTTCTATTCACATTTATATTACTAAAATATGTACAATAATTTCTAATTAATTTTCAAAGCATCAAATTTTCAAATCTCTTCATTACAGAATAATTTCCATTACAAAAATTTTTTATTATTATTTGTATCATAGGTATTAAATACAACCTATTTAATCGATATATGCAGCATTTTCAGGGATAAAGATAATTTGTTTATTACTCTTCTATTTGATTTATCTTAAATCCTTTCAGTACGTATACGGAAATGTCTAACATTTGTAGAAGAATCTTCAGTAATACATCAAACAAAATTTAATTAAATTGACATCCAATATATACAAACAAATAAAGCCACACTAAATACACAAATACTGTTGCATAGATGTGTAGATGATTGTAAATAAATAAGTACGTGTGCATAAAACACTGTGGACAGACAAGGTATTATGTTGAATACTATTTGTAACTACTTACTCGTATACTTACTACTTATTGATCCTCATGTGTGTGTTTGTTTGTATTTATGTTGTTTAAATTAAAATCATGTAGATACAATACAAAATGATTAAATGATAGTTTATCAACAATAAATTGGGTTCTTAAAAATGCCAGCATTATGCAAGTAGCATTCAAATATGAAGCTTTAAAACCCTAAACTAACAGCAACTACTACTTCATCTAAAACATCCACTATACTAGAATTGAATTCTACATACTCTCAAAGCTTAGTACAAGATTACTGACACATACATATGTATGTACAAATGTATCTATATGTACGCCTCGATGCTTACACATACACGCATAAAAATAAACTCTTCAAAATCAAACAATTAAGAGCGTTATATTCAGATATGCTGATGATGTAGATATGTAATTACTGAGCTAAAAGTTAGCGGATGGACTGACATCGTTATATCGAATCAAAAACTGATTACGAGTCGATTGGGACATACTTAAGTAGGTGTGGACCTAGTACTCTTATTTGTTATAAACAACTTGAACGTATTACCCACCGCACTATAATAGTGTAATGTATAAATACCGAAAAGTATGAGCTTTTAAGCTTTGTAAAAATATATCAAAGATGATAGGGATATCAGATATTTAGTCTTTTAACTTTGGTTCTTATAAAGCTAGCGTTTGTTAACTGTTTAACATGTTTAAACCGTGAGATACTTCCCATTTCCAATATCGGTCAATATAAATATTTCTAAAAAAGCCGGACTGACATGATTATAGTATTTCAATAATTGCTTTAATTGGCTTTGATTCTCTAAATAACATTTACAGGAACAAAAAACTCTCCATCAAATATAATGAAAAACGGTCTATAATTGACCATAACCATAATTTATATAAAATCAGTATTTTGTCTAATAAGTGTTGTTATTTGACGCCTTTTCTTCTACTTTTCAAACAGATAGATTGTTTTATGAAAACGTGTTCTTTACTTTTTGAATTTTTAATAAGACAACAATAATTTAAATATTTAAAAAATTCTAACAAGTTATATCCCTATTATAA
>NC_060952.1:10650741-10652208 GCF_022045245.1 Lucilia cuprina | reverse complement strand
TATTTATATCATATTTGCCTTGTCTTTTCCAATTGAAAACAACTTTGGAATTTCATTATTAAAAATCCTCTTATTTTAATTTCTTAATACCAAACCTAATCTGTTGATTTTATCATTTTAACCAATACTTTATATCAGTCCTTTTCATCTTATAATTATTATCCTTCCTGTTGCAATACAAGCGTCAAGTAAAACACAAGCGCCACAAAAAAACACCAACACAAAATTGTATATAGTATGAAAATGAAGCAAATACTTTAAGATGTTATTCTTGTCAATCTAAAAAGTAAATTGAATACCACCCTCTGTACAATAATGTCAAATCCGTTTTCTAATATCAACATGAAAATTGTTTATATCCGTTTGAACATTATGCCAGTCGTTCATTCATTTCTTCAGATATTTTTCTATTTTTTTCCTTTACTCCACTTTCAGTTCTTTCTTACATTCATTCATGTTCATGTTGACTCTTATGTTTATCTTTGTGCACTTATCTTCCTTTTAATGTTAAACATTATTTTTCATCTTCTCCATCATCATTGTCGTTTGTTTGATAATGTTGAATATGGAAACGTACAACTCTTGTTTGTATGAATGAGTGTTGAAAATGTAGCAAACAAATTTATTGAAACAAGAAGTGAGACGAATATGAAGAGAAATAGCAAGCCCAACAACCGAGCTAATGGCTGTGGTGAATCTTGACTAGAACTATAAGAGCAATAGAAGCAATTGTAGGGAAGCTCTTGCAAGTGGTAGTAAGTAGTAGCAATATCAGCAGTAGTATTGGTAGTATATAGTGTATTCTGTTAAATAGATGATGATATGTTGCTTTGTAACGTTGTCGTTATTTGATGCCACAAATGAAATTAAACGCTAGCCGCAGTTTCAATGTCTTACATCGGTGACAATGTCAAATTTAAATGACGTGCGAAACAAGAATTTAATTTTCTACTCTAGTTTTAAACAATCAAATGCTGCGAGTATAGAGTATTTTAAAAAGATATGTAATGTTTATCATAGAAAGTAATAACTTTGTGTTAGATGTTCAATTATGGATAGTTATTGAAAAAAAGTTATTATGAACATTCACTAGGTGTGTATTGTTAACTTAAATGTTACACATCTTTTTGACACACCTTTCGCCAGTTGTATAAGTGTACAGCCGTTTTCTGTTTCAGATATGGTTGCTACTCCTCTTTATCATCATCTTTATCATAGTCTTGATCATTATTATGAACATTATATTGACTATCCGTGGTAATAGTTGTAGCTGTAACCGAAGCAGCATCATTCTTTTATTTAAATGTAGATGCTTTAGTCAATATTTGCAAATAGTCAATTGTTTTTGTTGTTATTCGAAATTTAAGGCTGACACTATTACTGCTGCCACAAAATTGTACACAGACACAAGTTATTGCTGTCGCAATTGTGAAGTTTACAAACTGATTTTAAGGCTTGTTAAATTTT
>NC_060952.1:10636810-10650641 GCF_022045245.1 Lucilia cuprina | reverse complement strand
CATCTCTACTAATTTCCAATAAAATAAATTCCTTATTGTTGCAATTTTTATACCCACTTGACTTAGAGGAAATACATCAAAAATAAACGCTATAAGCGTTTAATACTTAATTCTTAAATAGACAAACGTCCCCTAAATTACTTAAATAGTTAGAGAATGTGTGAGTATTCATGTCACTGTTTGTGTGAGATTGTTTTTATCCTATGATTATAATGAAAAAAGAAAAAAAAAACATAGAAATAATTGTAGACTCATTGTATTTAAGAATTTACACGCTTCTCATCCATCAATATTAGGCGCCATCAAATTAACAATTAAAGTAAACAAATAAGGAAAATTGATTGGATTTTTATTTCAATGTTTCCTCATTAATTTCGTTTAACAATATTTTTTATGCAATGTCATAAAATTAATTTAATTATATGAACGTACAAACATACATACATATATATATGTTGTACATATAAGTGTATATATTATAATCGTATTTATATTTTGGTATAGACAAGAATTGTTACAGTGTGACAAATATTTTAAACTACATAGTGGTTTATATAAAAATATAAAAAGTAACTGTGGTATTGCATAATTGGCTTTATAAACATTAGTCCACCTGTAACTTTTAACACATATGTATATAATTTCTTGTTGCAAGTTTGTTGTATTTTTAATACAAATATTTGGTTTGTATTTATTATGATCGTATGTATGTGTAAACGAATATTTATTTATATTAAAATAAAATAAACTTAAGTAGTTTTATTAATGAAAATGCATATCGATATACAATGACCACACAGAAATTTAATAAGAAATGGGGGATAAATATTATAAATCTAAATATATTTGTATGTATTGAATAAACTACAATATATTTTTGTTATAACGCTATTTTTATACCCTTCACCTTCATAAGAAGGGTATATATAAGTTTGTCATTTGCTTTGTTATTTCTACAACATAATTCTCCGACTCTATAAATTATATATATTTAGGTAGCGGAGTCGATTTAGCCATGTCTGTCCGACTGTATGTTTGTTGAAATCAGTTTTTAGAAGACCCCAGACATCTGCGAGATCCGAGTCTTTAATAAGATTGCTATTTTAAATCAGCATAATCCTGCATTGATCTGTTGGTTGTATTGCCCTGTGTATTTTGCTTTTTTGTGTGTTTTGTTTCCTTTACCGTTGCTGTTGATATAATAATAACAATATTGTCGGAAAATAAAATAAATATAAATTTTAAAACAATTATATTTTTAAAATACACTGTGCTGAAGAGTATATAAGATTCGACAGAGCCGAATATAAAACTATTAATTTTTTTTTTATGTAATGTTATATGTAGTTTAGTAAAAAGACTATATTTGTTTAACCATAACATAGTACGAAAAGTTGGCGTTTAAAAGGACTGTGATAAGTTGATTTTTAAATTTGTTTATTTATTGGTTAACTCGATACTCATTTAATTTGGCTAACGTAATACAAAATTAATTCTCAACAAGATTATTGTCCCAATGGGCAAACCATATCATCTGAATTATCTGATTATTAACTGGCTATCATAAAACTTCAAATAATTATTTGTCTATTAAACCGAAATAGATAAAAAACATAATAATTGAATACCCTAGTAAAACCTTTCGAGATATAACGAAAACTACTGTAAATCCGGTGTTAAATCCAGAAAACTTGGGTTACCAGTTATTTTTCAATAATCGCCGAACAAATATAAGTAGTTATTCATCCAAAAAGTATGCACTTGAATTTGTTTCCAATATTACTTGACTACATCATTGACCGCAATCATTAAAGAACACCTAAATTATTTTTCACAGTATCCTTTCAATATTGTCCTTAAATGGTAAGGAATTAAGTATGATCGAAAATTAAGAGTCATGTATTATATTATATATTTACAAAAATGGTATTAATATAGTTCATATTGTATTAGTATGTATGTCACTAATTAGATTACTTTAGTATTTTTTTCATTGCTTAATAAAAACAAATACCAAATGGATATCAAAGTCATTGTTATCCTGTGGATACTTATGCCTGGCATATTTTTATTTATTCAGTACTCAGATTTTTATCACATTATACTATACAAAAATAATCAAATATTTCTAGTAAATATTTTGTATGAATTCTTATATATAAATACAAACCTTGTCATTATTACATAATTATGTATAGACTTAAGGGTGTTCCAGTTTCTATAGAACAAAAATGTGGTACTATTTTACCATTTAATAAAATTTTTGTCATGGGGTCTCTATTTAGTGAGCTATGTATGTCAAAGGAAGATAAAAGTTATTTTTAAGTTCATCCATTATTTGTTTTAAAATTCATTCAATTACAAATTATATTTCATTTTCAAAACCTAGTTTCATCCTGAAATAAAAGCTTATAATTATGCCAAATTTTCTAGTATCTCAACAAAAGTCAGCTTAACTTAGTTTCCTAAATTAAACACAAAATAATGCTTTATTATTAAAAAAAATTATTTCGTTATAATATGGTCTGCAAGTCCGGCTATATATTCTTATTCTTTTTATTAATTTCTAATTTAGGTCTAATGTACAATAATATTTGAATATTTAAAATTTGATTATTTTTTAGATATGCATAATAGTGTTATGATAGTTCACATCTTTAGTTTTTATAAGTTCATGAACAAATTTCTTAAAGACGTTGAACTGATAATTTTAAGCTACATATATTCAAAAATTTAATATTTGTTTTAAAAAATGGTATTAAAATTAATCTTACTCTTTAGTTAAATATTGTTTTAATAAATCTTTATAAAATCTTATTATGAAATCAATTTTATTTTTAAAGCAATGCTTAATATGTATACATATATGCGTTCGCATATATACAATCAGTATGTTTATTTTTCTAGCTTTTGTTAACTATAGAGATAATAACTTTGCAATTTATACAAGATATTTTTCTAGTCTACGAATAAATGTGTATGAAGACTACAAAATATTTTCTGCTTGTGTGATTTCATTTGAAAATAAAGAAGCAAATAAAAAATCTATAAGAAAAAATTAAGATTTAGATTTATGCTTCGACGCCTTTTCATTTTTTGAGCAATATTTCCGGTTAGTTTTAGTTATGTGAAGACAATTTTTAAATTATGACTTTTTATGTAATGATTCACAAACACTTTATGTTTAATTTTTATTTGTTTATAAATAGATATTATGAACATTTTATTTATTATTTAGAATTACTTACTTTCGTTGAAAGTGTTGTTCAATATTCAGTACAGTGAAAAAATCATCATATATATGAATTTTCAGAGTATACATACTAATTATTTTATATTACCAATAAGTTGTCCGACTCTAACATATAGAAAATTACTTCCTCACACGTACAAATGTTCTGTGTAATTGGCTCTTCGGTCACTTGACAACAAATTTGAAAAAAAGTTTTGTCGCTCTTTTCAAATTAAATGTTGTTTAATTTTCTTAAACTGGAAAAAATATTTTTTTAAATAAAGGACATTACGCTTTTGTTGTTGTCGAATTTTAATTGAAATTGAAACAAATTTAAAATGTAAAACTCTGTATGTTTAGAATGCAATAATACTTATACATTTTTATTTTATACATATATTTGGTACTTTTTCACATGTTTAGAGTTAGGTACTGTTATATTTTAGGTTAGGTGATACTTTCTTACCAAAGAAAGAAAAATTCTACATTAATATATCTCTCCTGGGTTGTTTAAAGAGTCATTTATAAAAATATGTTTTCTCTTAATTTAAAAAAGTTAGTAAGTTAGTTAGGTATTTAGTTAGTTAGAAAAATTTTTCAATAGCTAAGTTTTTTTTTCAAATTGATTAAAACTCCAATAAATAAATGTTTAGGCACAAAAAGTATGATTGTTCTAACAAATTATTGTTTAGAATTTTAGCTTTTGCAGTCATTCATCCAAATAATATGCAAACACTCAGACAGTATTATATACAGTGGAATAAAAGCAAGAATCTAGAATTAAAAATAAAACAAAATTCATTATGTTGATTTTAATATTATGGGATCACGGATAGAAATATTTTTATTATGTTTATTTAAAGAAAAATAACCAACAGTATTTATTTACATATTATTTAAATTTTTCGAAAGTAAAGTTAATTTCAAATCCTCGCTTTATAATGTAAAAATAAGAATGTAAAAAATTTTGTTAAATATTTTTATAATATAAATTTTATCGACCCACTGTGAATATAAAACATTTGATCATTTAAATGTTAGCATATACAAAGTTATACATAATACATACATACAAATACATATACATGATTGTTGGTCATAAAAAGTTTTATATATTCTTTCTCCATGTACATACATACAAATTCTTGATATGGCTACTTTGAATGTTGTTAAAAATACCGAAATGACAAAACTGCTTTAAAATCAGTCTGAATTTCATTTGGTTTATCCTTCCGTTTCCTTTTTATATGCAACTAACAACAACAATTCATCTCTATCAAAAATTTGCCACTTCAAATAGCAAAATAACATCAGAATTTATTCACAGTGACTATTACTACTACTCATATCATGGTGATAGTTCTGTTTTTTTCTTTTTTGTTCTTTATTTTTTTTTTTTTGGCCACAATAAGTTAAGGAAATTTTGACAGGTACCATTATTAGTTTGGCAGGGAAATTTCCGTTTTTTTATCTCTACATTTTGATGATTTCTACAATCACCACTAATGGTGTGTGGCAAAAGGGAATATGGGTAAAATTGTAAGAATCTTATAGAGGTTTGTTGGCTGTCATAGTGATAGTTTTGATGTTAAAATTAAAACTAACATCAATAGACATGAATTAGCTGTCAAGAAGTTTTGTCAGAGTTACTATCTTGGCTTGACATTTTGGAGATTTTTCCCCTATAGGACATTTATTACTTGGACAAATGAATGAGGCAGTATATTGCAAAATTTTGCTTTGCTTATTTTTATTTTTCATCTGCGTTGAATGATGATGATAAATGAAAAAATAAGGATTACTCTTAACTTATTTTTAACATTGTTTATTTTGTTAAAGATGCTTGTAGGTTCTAGCGAGTTTATTAGAGTTTATTTTATTATTGAGCAATAAAAGTGCTCCTTAAGCTTTAACTTAAGTATTGAAAATATGTTCATACTTTCTTATATGTGTGTAAATATAATTAAAATATATGCGATTCTAAATATGTATGAGTAGTCTCGAAATTAACTTTGAAATTGATCATTTGTTTAATCTAAACATTTGAGTATGTAAACAGGATATCCTCCCATTAAATGATAAGAATCCTTACACATTTTGGTAACTAAAATATGTATGTAGATATGTGGTTGGTCATAATTATTCAATCATAAAATCAATTCAAAATTATTAAATGTCTATAAGGAATTACAGACTACACCACGGCCATATAGAGTTTTCAAATTTTGAATGGAAAAATTTTGTCATTCAAGTAAACATTAAAGGAAAGTTGGAGAATTTTCAAGAAAGAGATTTACACTTCTTATTAACATGAATTAAATACAAAAATTCTGGGAACAATTAGATTATTTTAATTTTAAATATGTTACATTAAAATTAAATTACCATTAAAAATGGCTAGCTTGCAATAATTGGCATGACATCTCCCATATTAAATAAATCATGTTTTATTTATATTGTTTTTTGGGTAGCAAAGCTCTCTGGGTATAGGTAACATTAATATAAATATCAAATTTAACACAAATGTATTTTCTAGATTAAAAAAGTAAATAATTGTAACAAAAGTACTAACAATCGAGATAAACAATTACAATAAGTGTCACTTTCGATTAACAATACATATATAAGATCATTAATTTTTAACAGTGTTGGATTTCATAAAGTATACATAGTATAGCCTTAAACGATTATAATTTCTTTCTCTTTATACAATATACATTTTTCTTGTCTCATAAATACTAATAATTCACTTTCATAAAATTACAATTTCCTTCTGTGTCAAAAAAAGTTTATTTTTAATTTTTAATACAATCCGTTAAAGAAAATTACACATACATTTTAATTTAACAAATACAATTTCTACAGTCTACATATTATAAGCCGTATACGTAAATAAGTCTAATACATACTTTATTATTATCATCATTAAATTTTATTTGTGTATTAAAGCGCATTAGAATACAGGTCGTCAATGTCAAAAATACAACATTCAGTTATCACCGACATCATTATCCATATCGTCTTCATCTTTATCAGCAACAACAGCAACTAGAAGCGACAAGGTGGTGGCAGTTAGACAGTAGAGGTGGTGGAAAAGGTGTGGTAAACATTAGCAAAAACATGTACCTTAACGTCTTCGTTGTTTTTGTTGTTGTTGTTGTTCTTCTTTTTATTATTGTATGTTGCGCCTTAAAGTCAGATGTGTAATTATAATATTTTTTATTAGCTTATCTGATCCTTAAAAAAGGAAATAACATAAATTTCAAAATTTTCTTTATTTTTACTTCGCTTTAATATTTTTTATTTATTTTTTACCAGAGTAACATCAACCTAGTAGCAACAAACACATCCATAGGTATTTATATATGTATGTATGTTTATTCGTTTTTTTTAATGATTGTTGTTGGATGTTGTGTCTGTCCGGAATGGTCGTCTACATGGGTAAGAGGAGTATATTTAATACAATGCATGCATATAGACATTATATTCTCTACAGGATAATGTTGATGTTCGTTTTGGTTGCTGTTGTAGCTGTTTATGTTTTATTGTATAGCTGCTGTTGGTAATGTTGTTGTATCGGTGCTTGTTGTGCTTTGTTGTTGCGGTTGTGTTTATTATAAACATCTTTCTTTTTTTTGTTATTTAGATGATATGAGAAGTATATTTGACTTTGCTGGAACAACACGAGCAACAAACAAAAAATAACAACAACAATACAAACATTGGTTACACAGCAGCAGGTACTTTAATTTGTGTAGTTCTTGTTTGGTCGGTGTCTGTTTCACAGTTGTAAGTGAAATGTAAGCAGAACTTGAGATGTTTAGAAGCTACAATCCTTGTTCTTAGAAGTTATTTTTTTATGAAATGATTCCTCAAATACTGTATATACTTTGTTATGATCCGATTACTAAAGTACAGTATATAACTTTTTTTAATTTTATCAAATTTGTTGAGTAATTATTTTCGTATATTTTCGATTCTTCTAAAGTTTCACAACTACGTTAATCGTTTTAATCAACTCTGTGAGGATCGGAAAAAAATTTGTGTCATTTAATAATAATTTATTATATGTATTTATATTTTATTGCTATGCTACTGATCTATCCTCTATTGTACTCAGTGTCAATAGTTAACAAGTAGAAAAGTATATTAGTACCATATGATACCCTACACCATAAGTATATGTTTGAAGTTATTTATGTTTAATTTTACCTTAATTTCAATATATTATTTAAAGGGGAAATGTTTGTGTAAGGACAGATCATTACAAAAATCGTCAGTTTTGCTTTTAGAACTTAGTTATGCCAAATACCGGAAAATTAGCAGTATATCGGATGTTAATTTGAAGTTAGTTAGTTAGTTAGTTAGTTAGTTATTTAGTTATTTAGTTATTTAGTTATTTAGTTATTTAGTTATTTAGTTATTTAGTTATTTAGTTATTTAGTTATTTAGTTATTTAGTTATTTAGTTATTTAGTTATTTAGTTATTTAGTTATTTAGTTATTTAGTTATTTAGTTATTTAGTTATTTAGTTATTTAGTTATTTAGTTATTTTAGTTATTTAGTTATTTAGTTATTTAGTTATTTAGTTATTTAGTTATTTAGTTATTTAGTTATTTAGTTATTTAGTTATTTAGTTATTTAGTTATTTAGTTATTTAGTTATTTAGTTATTTAGTTATTTAGTTATTTAGTTATTTAGTTATTTAGTTATTTAGTTATTTAGTTATTTAGTTATTTAGTTATTTAGTTATTTAGTTATTTAGTTATTTAGTTATTTAGTTATTTAGTTATTTAGTTATTTAGTTATTTAGTTATTTTAGTTATTTAGTTATTTAGTTATTTAGTTATTTAGTTATTTAGTTATTTAGTTATTTAGTTATTTAGTTATTTAGTTATTTAGTTATTTAGTTATTTAGTTATTTAGTTATTTAGTTATTTAGTTATTTAGTTATTTAGTTATTTAGTTATTTAGTTATTTAGTTATTTAGTTATTTAGTTATTTAGTTATTTAGTTATTTAGTTATTTAGTTATTTAGTTATTTAGTTATTTAGTTATTTAGTTTTTTTAGTTATTTAGTTATTTAGTTATTTAGTTATTTAGTTATTTAGTTATTTAGTTATTTAGTTATTTAGTTATTTAGTTATTTAGTTATTTAGTTATTTAGTTATTTAGTTATTTAGTTATTTAGTTATTTAGTTATTTAGTTATTTAGTTATTTAGTTATTTAGTTATTTAGTTATTTAGTTATTTAGTTATTTAGTTATTTAGTTATTTAGTTATTTAGTTATTTAGTTATTTAGTTATTTAGTTATTTAGTTATTTAGTTATTTAGTTATTTAGTTATTTAGTTATTTAGTTTTTAGTTAGTTTGTTAGTTAGTTAGTTGGTTAGTTAGTTGGATAGTTGGTTAGTTAGTTAGTTTGTAAGATAAATATTTAGTTAGTTCGTTTGAAGCAGGGCGCTCCTTAACCAGTGCCTCAGGTGGGAATCGAACTCACCAGCTCCGGTCTATCAAATTAAACGCTTACCTACCGTAGGGCAGGTTAATTAGACGTAGTTATGAGCTAAAAAGCCCAAATTGGAATGTTCCAAAGTTTACATGTGCAACCAGCCAGAAGGACACATCGTAATCAACTAAGAAAAAGATTCTGAGTAGATTAATATACTTAAAAGTTAGTATTTGCGTTACAAACATAAGCACAAACGCATAATACCTTTCCCACTATAGTGGTCTAGGATATAAAAAATATGATAGTGTAAGAAGTATGGAGGCTGGATTCGACCACCTAATTGTACTAACTACTCTCACAAAAGAAAAAAAAACGCTATTTATAGGCGGCGGGACATTGGTTTTTGTTTATGTATATTTGGTTTTATTGTACTTGTAGTTGTTCTTGTTAAACTACAACGTCCAACGTGTAGTGTTTGCAGTTACAGGAGTGTGCTTGTGTTTAAGTATTAAATATAATGTATTTCAAATGTTTATGAGTATAAATTTTTACATAAGTATGAGTGTATAGTTCACTTTTTGTATGTGTGTGTTTGTTGGTGCCTCTATATTATTATAATAATATAAATGGAAAAACGAAAGGTCGACATTTATTATGAGGTTTATCAGCAAAGGACATTTGTCCTGTTTTGTGTTAAAAACTGTTATGCTGTTGATGCTGTCTATATACTATATTTATTTTATTTGTTCTACTTTTACCTTTCCTTTGGCATTTTACCTTATTTCTCTTCTTTTGTCATCCCTGTTGTTTGCTTTTGTTGGTTTGTGTCTGCTTTGTCTGTATCATATTTTAAGAAGTTTTGTGTTATTATATTATGTTTATATAGCTAATACGGTGTATTTATATGTGGTTTATGTTGTTTTATTGTTGCTTTTCTGCTTATATATAATATTGATGTTGTTATTGTTGTTACAACCGATCAGATGTTATATATTATTATATACGTTTGTATGTATTTTGTTATTACTATTCATATTTTTGTTGGGTTATTATTCTCTTCATATTTTCTTATTAAGAATGTTGATTGTATATGTGTACACGTTGTAGTTATGTATCTTTAAATACATAACATCTGTAGTAGTGTTGTTGGTTCCCTGCAGTTCCTGGTGACTGTGTCTTTCTTATAGTTTCAGTTATATGATAAATTAATTAAACATTTTGTCCCTGCAATTACAAATCATCATTACAATTGCAAATTGTTAAGCGACTCTACCATAGATTACTTTCAATGGGAAATATAAATATTTATTTTAAACAACATAAAGAAAGCGATGTTTAAGGTTTCTTCTCTTTAGATTACCGCTGGGTAGTAGTGGTATTGAATGTGTGTGAATCTGCGGAGTTGTGGTAACTACTACTGGGTAGCTATTTGTGTTAAATAAAGTCAACTACAAAAATGCTCTTTACCTCAGTTGCTTGAACATGTGTGTAAGTTTTGTAAATGTAAATGTGTAAATAAAGTGAAGGCGAAATCTTCAATAATTTTTAAGGTAAGATCTTAAAAATAAAAATTTGGAAAGTTTCGGTTTCTATAATATTAGTTTATATTCAATTTATTTATAACTTTAAATTAAATGCATAAAGTTAACTTGTATATGTATATATAGGTGTATATTTATAGACTAATCGTCAAAAAATTTTGAGAGAGTTTTAGTTCCCATAAAAATATATTTTTGTCGATTTAAAACTGTTTAAATAACATTTACTTGCAACAGTGCCAGGCAACTGCATTTTCCAACATTAAATAATAATTGTTTCGCCGTATATTGACTTCCACTGTATTTACGCCTTAAACGCAAAATTAACTTTCGTACAAATGTATGAATATAAATGTCAGTTATAGGCAATTTTATAATAAACCCACAATTCTACTGCAAGCACGTGTCCTTCTTATTAACAAAAATGCTATCAGTAAACAATGTGGGAGACAAGTGTATGCTATAAAAACCAAAAAGGACAAATATTTTATTTACATTTAAAGTCAAAAATATTTTCTTTATGTATGATCTTATCATAATTTTTATTTTCTTTTTTTTTCTTGCATACATACAGTATATAAGTAAATTATAAGGGAGGCATTTTGTATTTTCTTTAAAATATATAACAAAATTATTCCTGTAAAGTTAAATACTTACATTAATACATGTACATTAGGGAGACCCCGTTTGTATGGAGGAATAAGATGCCAAAATTCCTAAATATATATAAAGTTTAATTGGTTCTTAGAAACCGATTTTCACAAAAATAATTTCCCGAAAAATTTGAAAATTTATAACACTTAAATTTCTAATATGCTAATGAAAATGTCTCCCAAGAACCTTTCTTATAATACAATAACTTTCCTTCGGAAAAAATTATATTAAACTAAATTTTAATTTTCGGTGGGAACATCAGCAAACCTTTATTTTGGGTCCATCTTAATGTATATACGTACCTGATGTAAATTCATCTGTAAGTCAATAAATTTAAATGAAATCAAAATTTATAGATCTTTTTTATATGCCTATAAATTGTTGATTTTTATGTTGCGGTAAATATAGAAAGGGGTAAAAATTCGTCAAGTTATTGTAAACTGAAACTATCAACATACGATTTAATATTTATCTATGTTTTCTTGCAACCACAGAAATACTTTTGTAAGGGTTGTAATCTTGCGTTGTAGTTTTAGTTGAGAAATACTTATACCAGAGAAAATTTATTACCGTAATTATAAATTATTACTTACAAAATAAAGAGGGTTGTTAAAATTTATTAAAAGGGTTTGTAATATTAATGCTATTTTATCTGTGAAATGGTTTAAATAAAACTCATAAAGTTATGCCTACATTTAGTAAATATTTGATTAAATGGTATGATCAGTTTTAGAACTAACACTTAAAAGAAGTTTTCTAAGCGGATTATGACGATGTTTGAGAATTTATTATGTAAATATTGATTAATAAAGCATCTAAAATAAATTGATTATAATTTATGCAGGGTTTGTCCTATAATTGATAAATGTTTATACATATAAATTTAATTTAAAAGTGTATGGTATTTTCCTAACTGACTTTGTATAATTAATTTTATTTAATTTTTTTATAACTAATTTGCAAAAATCTAAACTTAAATAAATAAATTTCTTATTGTTTATAATTTAAATAATTTCTTTAAAGTTCATATTCTGTCATATAAAAATGAAGAGTGTATCAAATCCAAATACATATAAAAATGTAAATAATGTTGCTAGAAAAGACATGTATATTGCAGAAAATTTGCGTAATTGTTCTTTTAAATTGATAACGGAAGCATACACTAATTCTTAAATATATTAAGTTCCAATAAAAAAATACAAAATAAATAAAAACCAACAACATGTTAAGCGTACACATACGTACAATGTGTATAGCGTACAGCGATCATAGACGAAAGTAGATCTGAAATTAAAGCTAAATTATCTGTAGTGACTTTTCCTTCTGTAAAATATTTTCTAAGAGATGAAACATAAATCTATAAGCTCTGAAGGTAAAATATATAATGTTATTATTTTCTATTTATATTACACTGTTTAAAATATGGTAAATGGAAGAGCTTGACTTTTTCGATGATTTTGATTTTCAAATTTTCATCTTCTTTCATCCATATTAATATCCTGACCATAGTTTTTTTTTAAGTTAGTTCTGCAGAATTCACTTCCTAATTGAATACCAGACGCGTCCATATTTTACAGAATGCGCTCTAGTTTTTTATCCTTACGTACGAGAATAAATCCCTGAATTTTTATGTCATGTTGTTGTCGCACGCTAAAAAATAATAAAAAATACAAATAGTCTTAACTCAGCTGATATTTTTACCGATTTTAGCAAATCTGTAACAGAAAAACTACTATCTCTCATAATTTGTGACATGCGGAAAACGACAAGACTTGTTAAATGGAATATAATGAATTTATAATGATGAATATAATACGAATTGTTTATGTAAAGGTATATGATTTCAGATGAATCTGTTTAATGATTCCAGCCAAATATAATTATATTTTATAAGTTATATGATGTTTGAATTTTTAAGAAAAAAATACTTGCTGGGTTAACAAAGAGTTTTTATATTTCTGTCCTCTCCACTTACGTATATAGTATAAAAATATATGCCTGGTCAGCTTTTTATACTTTTAGGCATACATGCGTTTGCTGTTTTATTTCTGTCAGTAATGGAAGTTACTGTTACTATGTTACACACTCAACATGCTGTTACATCTTTTATTTACAAGATGAAAAAAAAAAGAAAAGAAGAACAATTTACTAGTTTTTATATTTATAACGAATTGAAATGTAACATGTCCATTAATATATTTTATTGCATTTTTCAAATATCAGCATAATACAAATCGTATAGACTTTTTTTTGCAAAGAAAACACATTTGTGGGGTTGATAAGTACATATACATACATATTTATGTATACATATTAAGGTTGTCCCCAAATCGATATTGCTGATGTTTCCAAGAATTTTGAAAAACTAAAAAGAATATTTCGTTTAAATTTATTTGATGTTTATAATTTGTCGTCGTTACCTGAAATGAAAAAAAACCTTTACAAGCTAACAAATTAAAATCGTCCACTGAATCAAAATATATGTTACGGGATATTTTGCCAAAAATGCCATCTTTATTGTCATTTTATTCAAAAGGGCGTAACAACAAATTAGTTCTTTTCACATGTTAAGCATGGAAAAATTCAAAAATAAAAATTGGAGAGCCCTTAACACCTTTTTATCCTCATCTCCAAAAAATATTGACCAAAAGTAAAAATCTTACGAAATTTTATCTTAGAATGAACTAAAATTTTATTTCCAGTGGAAACAGCAGGACCTTGATCTTCTCCATATAAACAGGGCCACTCTAATTTACATACATACCTCTAATGCCGTATATTTATACATGTATTTGTTAAATATGGTTTACAGCAATCGAACCCAAAAAAGTGGATATGTAAAACTTTACAGATCTATGTATGTGCTTGAATACGCACAAAAAGGGTGATACATTTTTAATTATGAATAAAATAAAAAATTATTTTTGCTAAATATTCTTTTTACACAAATAGTT
>NC_060952.1:10626629-10631710 GCF_022045245.1 Lucilia cuprina | reverse complement strand
ATGTAAAACGAAACTATAGAGAATTGCTACAAACATCTAAAATTTTATGTCACACAAAACAAACAACAAGAGAAGCAGAAAATACCAGATTTTACCTCCACTTAAAACACATTTGATTTATCTTTTTTTTGTAACGAACAAACAAAAAAATCAAAATTAAATGCAAAAACTAACGATACAAAGCTTTTGTTTTTTTGCTGATCTCTTTGCCGCAACATGGGGAGCTGAGGTAGATATGTAGCAAGAATAAATATAATGCAGAAAATTTACAACAACAAAATTTATCTGCAAAATACTATGGGCGCCCTAATTTACACTTTATTTTATATTCAATTCCACAAAACCTCTCGGGAATAACAAAGGCTTACAATAAGCAAAGCGAAAATACATACAAACATGCATATGTAACTATTTGTATAGAAGGGCTTTGTCATGTATCATTTTGCATTTTAAAATTGCAACCTTACTGCTACTTAGTGTATACAAATATACATGTGTATGTATAAGAGTATGTACAAGTGCTCTAATTTGTTGGCACATCGTATCTACCTGCCAACAGCTCTGTAGAGAATGAGATTTCTCGAGCTGAGTACCGCTTGTATTTATTTGATTTTTTTTTGTTTCTTTTTTCATTAAATACATGTAATTAAATTTAAAAATACACATACATTTATGTACAAAAATAAATGACAACAACAATGTATACAACAGCAATGGCTACAAAAAAATAAGTTTGTAATCACAATAATGACAAGTAATGTCCCTTTAGTTAGTAGTCAGTTGCCAACAGTAGTACGTCTACTTAATTGGATAGGGAACAAAAAAAAATAAATAAATAAAATGAAAACAGCACACAACAACAGAAAATGTTGCAAATGGTGTTGGTATTGTAAACTTAAATTCTTATTTAACGAAAGCAGGCCGAAAATGACTTTAGAGAATCATACACAGTTAATCAGATAAATTATCTTAGATTTACTTCAATTAAAACATTGAGATAACTTAAATTGCGAATTATTTCAAACAGCAACAAAACACAAAAGCACTAGCATTTGCTTAGAATATTAAATAATGCTGCTGAAACTCTATTTTAGAGAGATTCTCTATTTCCATTCTCATGTATCATACCCTCTGATAAGAGATACAGTTTGGTATCATTTAGTTTTATTAGACCAAATACTGATGACACGAGTTTTATATAAATATTATTTTTTTGCAACAATATACGTTTCAGTCTGCCTTCATAAACTGTTAAATGTTTCATTGTAGTCATCATAGTACGAGTACCTCAATTGTTGTTGTTCCATATTACAACCGTGTACGAATACGTGCTTTGCCTGAGGCAACACTTTTGTAATGTTGGCTACCGGTTTTCATTTTTTTGTTGCTGCCACTGCTGCTGATTTTGTTTTTGCTATTATTTCGTTACTCTGTGTGTTGACTTGGCTTTTATAGATTTATTGGATGGTTGCAGTACATGGCAACACCGGTTGAACGCCTTTTTTCCATTGCTGTCGTTTTTGTTGTTTTTTGGTTAAAAGACCGATTTCATGTTTGGTGCAAATGAAACGGATGTGGTGGTATGACATAATATGGCAGATATGCAAATTTTCTGTGTCGTTATAAATGTATACAATTGTATGTGTTTATAAGAGAGGAAAAAACGTGAGTAAGGGACAATGAGTGCTTGTGTTGATATGTATCTTTAGGAGAGTTTTTAGCTGATGGCGACGAACTATTTGATTATGTGCATTTAAAAAATTATAGGGTGTCTACAAGTAAAGCATGTTTTTAATTAGATAATTGTTTAAATAATTACAAATGCTCCTTTTGTAATAATTAAGATGAACATTAATTAGAGACATAGAACCAATGTCAACTTATGTAGTTGTTTATGAAGTTTTTAATACATATAGTTTTAGCTTTAAACTAAATTACATCTTTAGATATTTTATAAAATATTTAGAATTTTTTTTTTAAATTAATTTCTTTAACTCAACACCCTGTTTCATTTTATTATCATTTGCCATATTCTTATTGTTGAGCCGATTATTTTAAATATTTTTTTTTTTTTTTTTTGTATTTGAAGGCTTAATTTAAATAAAAAGCCTTTCATGTCTTTACTATCACAATAATTAAAATATTACAAACGGTAAATATAAAAATATTAATACATACAACAACAAATAACTTAAACAAAACAATAAAAACAACATCACAATTATTAAACAACGAAACCCATTAGACGCCACTACTATATACTGCTGCTCGTAGTGCCAGCAACGACATCAAACGCAACAGAAAAAGTTCGAATATACAACACATACAGAGTGACTGGTAATAAAATTTATATTAAAATTGTGCTTTATGTGAAATTAAATATAAAAATTAAAACAAAATATAGATTTATTTATTATTATTTTTTTAACTTTTTAATTAAATAATTAGGCATTTTGTAATTTTATAATGAAAAAATTAAATTAGTATGACTTAAAAGTATAAGAGTTTTTAAATTTTGTGCGATATTTTTGTTTCCACTCTGTCAAAATAAATATATTCACAATTATTATATGTCATAATATTGTAACACATAAATCGTTGTTGTGATTAATATGCATAAATGTGAATTTAAAATTCAGTTTTTATTACAAATACTTACAGGCCTGATAAAAGTATTTTAAAGTAATGCAAAAATTTATTTAGAACAAGTATGTATGTATGTATACAATTTAACATACTAATTCAAGGATTTTTTATACAAAATTATTGGAATTTTAAATATAAACTTTAGAAAACATTTTTTACAAAAAATAATTTAACTTAGTCTTTAATTCCCATTTTTACAATGTCTAATAACAATATCAATTCATTCACAGTTCGATTGTTTTAACTGGAAGAATATCTAGCAGTTAAACTATAACTGCAGGTAGTAAAAATGGCAGTAAGTGATATTAATTTGTTTCACAAAAATACTGAATGATATTTAATTTGAAAAATTTTCCTTATCAATATAGACATGTGGCTAAATTGAAAATGTTATTATCGATATATCTAATACATCTTCATCACTATCCTATGCTAAAAATCCTAATAAATTAATAATTAGATAAATGATGTGAATTTTGCAAGATTATCGTTTCATATTTCTAATAAAATATAATTAAAAAATGGGTCAGAAATATAAAATTTAAAAATATAAATAAGAGACCACAGTGAAAAATTCAATATTCCAAGTTCATATTTTATTAAAAGAAATTCGAAACAACCTCATTTAGCCATAATTAAACCCAAATGTACTTCAGTTTAGTAACACAAGTCTACGTAATTAATATTCAGTAAAACACTTTTGAAATTCAATTTTCGTTTAATAATAAAATTATTGTAAGCTCGAAAATTCCTAATATTTATATAACATTTAGGTTAATTATCAATTATCCCACATAAATACAGTATACTTAATTTATAAATATATTTATTAAAGCAAAAAAAAAAGTAAAAAAACACTAAAAGCAACAACTACAAATATTAACCAGAAATAACATGCAATTAAATAAATAATAACCTCACATTCATTAAATAATAATAAAATAAAAAAATTAAAACAAAAACACATGTACACATCCACTATATGAATGTGTGAATATCAGTAGCAAGCAAAAGGCTACAGCAATAATATAATACAACAGTCATAATAATATAATTTATTTAAACGGCAAAAACAACACCAACAATTACACATAAATATACATATTTACATATAAATATGTATTTATAAACGGGAGTAGTCTTGAAAGTTTTGTCATATGTTGATGTAATTTATATTTGTGACAAATGAGTTTTTATTCTCATATCAATATTTGTTGAGCTGCTCAAATAAAGTGAAGAAAAAAAGAAGTAAGATATGGTTTTTAGATATGCATAGAATCTTGTTATCCTTATTTTAAACCATAATATTTTAAATAAGATTTTATTTAACTACAAAATTGGTTAATATCCCATCAAAATCTTGACATACCCTGTAAGCAGGCAAGTAATATTGGAGAAAAGTGTAAGTAGTTACTTTTTGGGTGAATAACTACTTTTTTTTGTTCGACGATGACCAAAATATAACTAGTTACAAATCTGCTTACCCGACTTTTCCGGACTCAAAACTAGTTTTACAGTTATTATTCATATTTGTTATTCTATTCTCTTACTCAGTGTCTCATTAAAAATAGTTTTATCATTCAAACTGGAATGGTTTTCACACAAATGTAAATATCAAATTTTCTTGAAAAAACTTCCAAAATCGTCTGTGGTTAGACACACTAACTAATCCCTTATTAGACATACGCTATAGACAATTGACTCCATTAAAGAAAATTAATTTATTTTATTGATAACGAGAACTCATTACTAAGTAATGTATGAAATAACTACATATCCTACAATACCCATTACCAAAATATGAAAATATTTTATTGGTATGTATGTTAAAATGTTTAAAATATAAAGTTTTTTACGATATATAATTTATATTATATCTAACTCTTTAAGAATTTTATCAAAATCAAAAAGTATCATAAAAAAATTTATATTAAAAGGTTCTTATATCTAATGAGCATACAAATAGAAGTATACTTACTTCAAAATAGAAGTAAGGTATATATAATATTTTTAGGATATAATTTTTCTTAACTAAATAATTTTGATGTCTACCTTCGTATAATTTTCATAAAACAATAAAAACAACGAAAAAACTATAACAACGAATAAATATTTTTTACCTGTAAAATTTATGAAGTTGAATGTTAAGTATTATATAATAGTAAACAAACAATTATGTTTACAAACACATATTCAAGCAAGCCTTAAGTGGTTGTATTTGTGTTTGTTTAAACACATATTTAAATATAATTATGTATGTAATACATAATAGTATGTAATAGTATGAGTAAATTTAAAGAAATTTATATGAGAGCAAAACACTTGCTTAAAATTCAATAAGCTTTATTCGTTGATTTTTTTAAATTTATAATCTGCAATATTTCTTTAAGATCTTATTTTAAGCCTTTAAATAAAGCTAATACATAAAATTAAAG
>NC_060952.1:10625079-10626619 GCF_022045245.1 Lucilia cuprina | reverse complement strand
AAATAAAGCTAATACATAAAATTAAAGTATTTAAAAGCTATAACCCTTTATTCATAAACAACAGTTTTATTTAATAAAAGGTTTATAAAACAAAATTTCCATACAAAATCGAATTTATAAATCGCTTATAAAATAAGATTTTTGTTTGTGAATAAGGGGGATAGACTGTAAAGAGTTAGTATAAGATTACAATGCAAAAATAAATTCTAACATATATCAAAACTATTTAGTCGAATTAATATACTTTGATAGATTCTTTTCAATAGTTCTATTTTTTGTAAAAGTTATATCAGAAATTAAGGACTTGTTTGCTGACTGTTTTGTCTTTCAAAGCAACAATGATATTACCATGATAAATTCATGTGAATCGGACTCTTTACAGCTATAATTTCCGCATATAAAAATTTTCAAACAAAAATTAAACATTTCTAAGCTATATGCATACAATTTTTCATAAAAATATGTATGTAGTTATGTTAGTGTATTTAAATTTATAGGTGTATATTTTATTTGTGCTTAAATTATGAGTTGTGTTTTTATTATTATATTTTCTTCCTCCTCTTTTTTTGTTCTTGCAATATAGTTGAAATGAACTACAAATGGCAACAACTATACCGGATAAATACAGTCACAGTTTATAAACATTTAAATGCTATTATTGAAAGGAAGTCGCTTTGAATTTCCGTAAAATTTTATTTTATACCGGAAGTCGTGTAAAATGAAGAACATGTATAGTGTGCACAGAAAATGCAGCTGAAATAAAATGTCTTTTTCTTAATAGCAACATTATAGATCATACAATGTATTATTTATGTGAATTTTTAATATTTCATATAAACAAATGGGTTGATTGTAATAATTGTAAACTTAACATGATAAATAAATGATGTTATAGTTAAAAAGTTATAAAAATAAAGAGCTACTAATAAAACTGTAAGAACTTTGGTATCTGCATCATTATAAGAAAATATATCACAAAGGAACAAATAGGACCCAAGTGTGTAAATAGTCTTGTTATATCACCAAAAGCCGGTAAAATATTATACAAAAATTTTAACAATGCGATGCTTCAAAATTTTAACAAAAATCTCTAAGTTAAACGCTTTGTAAAACAATAAAAATGGGCACTTTTCAAGTACAGTTATAAAACCATTATTTAAAATTGCTTCCAATTTCAAAAACCAATCCTTTTACTAGTAAAATTTAATTTTTTTTTAGCCTAAATCTTAAAATAAATAAAACTTTTAAAATTTTTCAATTTATTTTTCACTCATTCCTTGACTTACAAACAAAATAAATTGAAAATGTTAAAAATATCCTTCCTTATTGTTTGCAAATTCTTTTCTTTTTAAATATTTAGTTACATAGTCATACATATTAGGGTAAACATGTAAGATACTTTTGTATTTGTATTATCGAATATTAAAGTAATTTCTGAGTTTTTCTCTACACTACCACTGTTGCCATTTAGACTTTTCAAATTAAGTCGATAGACTAGTTTGTAGTCTAGTCTATAGTCCAGTCCATAGTCTAGTCTATA
>NC_060952.1:10622426-10624979 GCF_022045245.1 Lucilia cuprina | reverse complement strand
ATTAAAAATTTTTCTGAGTGCAATAACATTTAAAAGCCACCACTAATAAATTAATAAAATATAAAAAAATGTATATGCAATAAATTGAGTAAAAATAGTAAATTAATAAATAAAAATCACAAACAGCTACAAAAGCATGCTAAAAAGATGAAAACAGAACAAAAAAATGGAAAAAAGATTAAATTCTATAACACATTGTAAATGCTTTTGTAACATTTTCTAAAGGTGCAAAAATGTTCATAATTATGTCGGAAACATTTCTTATACTTCATCTACTCTGCTATCTACTCTATATATGTATATAAATATTTATGTATGTATTTACACATTTATAAACATTTCACATTACCAACCTGTGGGCTAACTTGAAATTGTTGTATGGGATAAGCAACTACACCGGCTGCCTGTGGTATGGCAGTACCGGCAACACCCGCCGTCGCCAATTGTTGAGCAGGAGATATTTGTGCTTGTGTAGCAACACCTTGCCAAGTAGCTGGAATTTGAACGCCCATGCTGTAATTGTAATTAAATAGAATTTATCATAAAATTAATAATGTTTTGTAATAGTATATAAAACAGATTTTTTAACTTGTATAAACTAAGGGAGACCAGTATATAAATATAAACAAGACGATTAAATACATATGGATTTTAAGAATTTCAGTTTCTTGAAACCATATATGCCTATACTACAAGACTGTTAGAACTTAATATTTAATTTAATAAAATTATGATTTTTTGCAAAAGAAATAGTTTAATATACATTAATATTGTTTAATAATTTAAAAAATAATAATTTCGATATAGTTATATAATTATTTATATCGACAGCAATTATTTTTATTTGTTTGTGAGTATGAAAATTTAATGAACATGTCTAGCAATTAGTAAATGAATTCACTCTTTAGTCATTCATTTAGTTAGAGCAGTTTGTTCAGTCAGTAAACCAGTCATTCATCATGTTATCATTATCCCAAGTGACATTTCAATCATTTAAATATCTAAATGTTTATTTGTTCTATCATAGGTATGTACATATATGTATTTGGGTATATTTATTTACTAAGTATATGTATGAAGTAGATATACATAAATATATATCTATTTATAAGCGATGTTATGCATTTGATGTGTGTAACCTCATTTTGTGTTAAAATTGTGTTTACATTAACAACGACAAATCCAACAAACACATTAGCAAAAATAGACAAATAACATACCTATAACTATTGTCGCAGATCTTTATACACGAACACAATATTCATATACCTATGTATATGTATGTATGTACGTCAAATAAAAGAGAGTGTATTGAATATTGTTGACATATGCACAATATACAGTTTAAGGACAGTTATAATAAAATGGTAACATACGTACATATGCATATGTGTATGAATATTTGAACAATCATGATGTTATCTATTTTGTTTTTTTTTTACTGTCGTATATTTTTTGTATTTTTTAATAAAATTATCGATTTAATAATTTTAATTAATTAGTTTTAATCTCCATAAAAGACTATGATATAGGTAAAGTAATTTATTTGAAAGCTATTAAATATGTACGTGCTCTTTTTAAAGTCGTAATTTATTAAAAAGTAATCGATCATAATAATGTATTTAATTGTAAATATTAGTAGCAAATTTATATCTCTAGCGCAAATAAGCAAAATACTTTAATATTCAAATTTAGTTGATAAACGAATTTTTAGAAAAGGGCGAAACTAACAGCAATATTAATCATATTACCTAATCTTGTAACTTTTGTGTTAAAAAATCCTAAAAGCATCTTAATATTATAATCAGTACTGTTAGCATTACAAAAACAATTTCCTTTTCATTCGAAATGTAAACTGCCATAACTCTATAATCTATAATATCACTTGTTAACTTACCCCATATAACCTTGCTGATAGCCACCATACTGTCCAAAATGATAACCTTGAATGCCTTGCAGAAATTGATTTTGTACCGCAGCCGAGGCAGCAGGCGTTACAGCAGCTGTGGCCGATGAAGCAGGATACGTGGGTGTGGGAGAGTACCAACAACCCGTAGCAGCAAGTTGTTGACCATAAGCCGCAGCGGCGGCAGCAGCTGCCCCTACACCATAAGGAAATCCTGCAGCAGCAGGATTAAGAGCTTGACTGGCTATAGTTTGGGCATTATTAGGATCACCGCTTTCCTTGCCCCACGAACATTTAACGGG
Source organism: Lucilia cuprina (assembly GCF_022045245.1). Taxonomy (NCBI): domain Eukaryota; kingdom Metazoa; phylum Arthropoda; class Insecta; order Diptera; family Calliphoridae; genus Lucilia; species Lucilia cuprina. Next base: position 10,622,771 of record NC_060952.1, on the reverse strand, counting down.
CTGGGCATTAATTTCCGTATTGTGAACACCAACAATGGCATGAGTAGCAGCTTCTTTGGTGGAAAATCTGTAAAGTTAAATAAAAAATATTATTGTTAATATATTTTTCTCTTTGTATTTGCTTATTTTTGAAATTACTCACCTAACAAACGCATAGCCTTTATCTTTAAAAACTCTTATTTCTTGTATTGATCCATAAGGTGAAAAAGTCTTTTGTAAAATTTCCTCACTCAATGCTGTTAGAGAACTGTTTACACCACCCACATAGACGGTGCAATTTGAGGGGCTGCTTTGATTGTAGACTTCGTCAAAGGTCAAGGGTTTAATATTTTCTGAAAATCGAAC
>NC_060952.1:10608758-10622326 GCF_022045245.1 Lucilia cuprina | reverse complement strand
TCATCTGGAAAGTCAAATATTTTAACATTTCTGTATTGCATTTATTTACTTATGCTTTCATTCATTTGTTTTATTATTTTTGTACCTCCTCGATGTAATGGTAGAATAAGAGATGGGGGATTTTAGATACGAATTTAATTGTGTAAGTGATAACTGGAGTGAGTATTTTATGTTTTAAAGAAAGCTTAGGCGATTGTAAGGCTTTAGCTGGCTGAAAAAATCCATTATTATTTTATATATTAGATATGTATTATAGATTATAATACAAAGCTGGTTTCAAAATATATATAATTAATAAGAAAATTAAATAAAAATATTGCTACTTGTAGTACCTCAAATAAGTCTTTGCACATTATCTTATGTATAAAATAAAATGAATTACAATTCTGCTAATACTTAAATAACTTAACACATTGTTTATTTAAACTACAACAGAGATTTTAATAAAACCACAGCAGTATATCAAATTAAAATTAATTAACATTTTACGGGAAATTTAAAAGTCATTTCTGTTTTTTAGTTTCAAACTACATCCCCCCAAAAATGGTACTTTATTTGTTGTAATAATAAATATTACATACTATATTATGTACTTATATTTTTGCCCACAATTGAATGAGTTTGTAAATGTATACAATATTTTGTGTATATTATTGCCCAGCTAAAATTTACGACCAGTCTTTTATATTTTTCTTTATGTTAAAAGCTGTATTTAAACCTTGAGTATTGTAAACTTAACCCACATATACACATATGTATGTGTAGTTACCAACATATACATAAATATATAACATTAGGATGGTTCACTTTTTATATATATTTCCTAGTAACCTAGTGATGCTTAAATTAGAAATAAGTAGAAAAATATCCTATCAAATATCACATGTTGCTAAAGGAAACATTTTTTGTTATTCGCAATTAGAGAGTCTTACTAATATCAATTTGTTAATCTTCCATAAGTATTGTTTTGTGTACATATGTGTTTATTACATAGTATGGGAAAATTTACGATTATAGAGCGTGCTAAAAGTTATGTGACAGCTAGGAAAATTTTTATAACGTTTTCACTTACAGCTTTTTATTATCACTTTTTTGGGGGATTTTAACGAACTAAGATTTGTTACAAAATCCAAATGTAAGTAAATAAAAAATTCATATGTTTAGGAGTTTCTTTAAAGCGGAAAATAATAAACTTAAATTTGTCTTGACCAAGAAAAATGTTTAGCGGTAAGAATCGAATGATGATTGATTTCATCGTCATTGATTATATTCTGATTCGATAGTTAAACTTCTATAGAAAAATAAATAGATTTGTGACAAATTTTAAATATAATAAATTACATGTATTCTAGTTCTAAGAAAAATCCTGAGAAAAAAATATGTTTATATACTTCTGTACTAAAATCAACTGAGGTCTGATAACAACGAAAGTCTTCTCTATATCAAAAAATTAATGTGTGTTTGCATGTACGTGTATTAGTTTTGACTTTATATACGGCTAAACAGCTAAACTGTTAAAATTTTAACAGTGTGTGTCGGTAAAAATCTCTAAAGGCAATATAGTCTACTTTTTGTAGCCTACAAAAAGTTAGACTCCTAAAATTTTGTAAGAATAACTTTGACATCCATATCCAAAAATTGTAGCATTGTTATAGTGGACCATATAAAAAATTTAAATTAGTTTATTTATAATAAAATATGAAAGTCCTGAAATTTTTTCGGACCCACTTTAGTGTCGACATGAAAATGAAATACTAACTTTTATTTATCTGGGAAACTATTAGAGTTAGAATCTAAAATATTGCACTTTTAATTTAAACTAAATCCAATTGATCCAAGGACTAAGCTTGTTGAAATTACTAGAAATTGATGTTAATCGAAATATCTTTCTATAATAATATACATAGGCCTTAGTATAATCAACCGAAAATCAAACTAATTTATCTACATAAAAAATAATTATTAATCTATGCAATGTTTCATAAATTTATGTTAAATTTTTTAAATAGAATAAGGAAAATTTCTTTTATATGAAAACTACTCCCAACCTTAAGGTTAATTAAAACAACCAAAACTTTTACAAGTAATAAATAAGTTTTATGCCATAAAAGTCCCTTTGTTTATTGACAAAACTTATTTATATATTTAGTTTCAAAAAAACCTTTATGAGATCCTTATAAATTAGGCCTCTCTGCTAGTTTGTTAGAAATTTCAAACAACAAATTTAATTTAAAGATAAAAATCTTCTTCATCATTTTCATGCATCATGTATTCTATTCAATTAAAAACAATAATGACTAAATGAATAAGAGGGAGAAGGGAGTACATAAATATAAAACAAATAGTGGAAAATTTAATTATGATTTTCTGGGAATATAATTTTTTTTCATTCCATTAAGCTGACTTAAATGACTTTTTTGTTTAGTGTTTTTGTTAAGATTATTTTTCTTTTTTCATTTTGTAAATTATAAAAAATAATTTTAGACGAAATATGCCGTTTCCTGTTCTGGTTGAGCAACCCCTTAAACTTAGAATTTTTTCATACATTGGGGAGGAAAAAGCCTAATAAACAACAGTATGTACTACTACTACTACTACAACTTTTTTGTACCTGTTAACATGGCATTACGGCTGTCACTACTACTTGAACCTGCTGCTGCCTACTGCTCTAGATGTTTGGTTGTTGCCAACACTTCATTACATTTTGAGAACTTAATTAAGTTCTTTTAACTTAATTCATAATAACAATGTTTTATATAAAAATATATATACAAAAACCCCTTCCTTACCACTTCAAAGTCTATTTCTATACCCGCCACCCATTAAAGGCAACGAGCCTACCAAAGAAACAACGAACAAACGTAGAACTAACTAACTTATGGCAAAATGACAAATTTCCACGGTAACTATTTTCACAGTTGACTTTTAACTTAAAGCAGTCGACCTTAAAAACGAGTGAATAAATATATTTTGTGCTACATTGAGTTTCTGTTATAAATCAAACTTTTCATAAAGTTGTACACAATTAGGCAATTTACTAACTATTACACATATATATACATCCATATATACAAACAGACACTTGAACCTATACATTTACACAAACATACATAAATATATTTATAGTTGTAATAAACCGTTATAAAGGAAGTGCCACAATTATGGTAGTTAGGGGTTATATTTTCAATTTTGTAATTGTATGCGTGTGCGGTTTATTCCTACAAATTGTTATAAGTATGTTCATATGTATGTATAGCAGTATTTCTGTTATTTTAAGCTTTTGATTTAATAAAGATGAAATTTATTAGTAACAGGTTGTAGTCTTTTTAAAATATTTCTAGTTAATTAAGTAGTAGTCATAAGACGATAAACAACTATTGAGATAAAAATTCTTTATTTAAGTTTCAATTACATTTTAAAAAGTTTTCTATTAACAAAAAGGATTTTTTATCTATGTATTTACAAGAAAATTGTAGTAAGTAAAATATTTTAAATTTTAATTAGCGGTAGGTAATATCCATAAATCTTCATGGTTTTAATTAAAAAAAAAAGAATTTTACAAAATTTGAATTCAAGTAAAATAATACTTTTTAAGTTTATTTATTGTATATTTCATTGTAACTACAACAATTTTATTTAATTTAACTCAATTACTCATAATTAATTATTTTAATGTAATATTCCTTAATAACATAACGATGGTTTTATCTAAGTAAAGTGTAGACTTAACTGTTATCTGGTCATTTTTATAACCAATAGTGTTGATAGTGATCTATATTAAAGTCTTAATAAAATTATTTTTTTTATATTTAAATTTATTTTTCTAAAAACAATACTGTCTACAATGTTGGCTGTAGTTTAGTTATAGTACTGTCCGAATATCTTCTATAATCAAGACTAATGACTAGTCTGAGGTCTTTACAATATTCTATGCTATAGACTGTATATATTATTGATTAAAAACAAATAGTTAATCTAAAGCCTTGAATTTTCTAAAGTATAGTCTAAAGTATTTAATATAGTCTATAGAGTGATCTTGTATTAAAAAGAACTTATAAAAAATTCCCACTCTCTTAATATGTCAAATTATAAATTATGATTTTTAATGTTCTTCAACGCCTTAAGTTTGCCTTTCTCCCTAACTTTTAGCTAAAGTTAAGTGAAATAGCAAATAATTTTGCCATTTAACTAAACACTAATAATAACCGTGACTGATACATATTAACTGAAACATCCCTTTTGTAAATGTAAACAAAACGAAACAAATTCCGCCCCCTCAAAAAAAAAAAAAAAAAAATAGCAATAAAAAATAAAAGAAAATTATTTAAAGATTTAATAAATTTTATATAACGACAACAAAAAAGTTTCAAACCATAAAATGCCATTTAATTGCCAACATATTTAATCCATAAACAAATACTTCTGCCTAAACGTGTTGCTTAAAAGGCTTCCGAAATTTGAATAATACTTTTCCTCGCATTTGACCGTATAGTATATTGAAATGGGGATATAAAAGAAAATCTCTAAGAATAAGGAATAAAAGAAAAAAAACTAAAAAAATATTACATGTATATTTATACAAAATTATACCGAATTATACAGCCTTCAATAATTGAGGCAAACGTGCCTTAAAGTCGTAAACTGGAAATGGAAGAGTAGTGAAATAAAAACCTATTCAGACAAAAATGTTTGTGTCTATTACAAGGCGTCTTTTATGACAACAATATAAATACAAACAAAAAAGAAATGCTAAAAAGAAACCAATATAATAATAACAAGTAACAGATATCAAGAAATCTAACATAAACCATGAAAAATTGTTAACCATCAAAATTTCTTTTATATTGAACAGAAATCTGTAAAAAAAATGAAGTAGAATGGGTATAAAAAGAACCATTACAAAAGCTACGTACCACAACTAAGCATAGCAGATAATATTAACATACACGAGTATAACAACTCTTACAAATTTGGCGTTTGAAATAAACGTTTTAACTAAATAAGCGAAATCTAAACACGAATATTAGTAATTCATACATGTTTGCGTAGGCGGTGTGTTAAGTGATTAAGATTTTTAATAAATTAAATTATTGTCAGCGCAAGAGTAAAAAAAACAAACTAAAAAAATTAAGATTTGGGACCAAACATTTACCATTTTTTTAACTATAGCAAAACACAAAAACCCATCTTATTTTAAAAAATAATGAGTAAAAAAGTTATAAAACCGCTTGTCACTACTTATTAATTTGCATTTCAACTTATCATCTTAACACTCGCTTACAAATCACTAGTTATATAAGTACTTGCAAATAAGGAGTTAAAAAGTCATTTTGTATTGTTTTAAGAACTAAAAATTCTTACACTTACACAATTCTTGTTTGATAGTTCGCTATCTTGTGCAACAATGGTTTCAAAGAGAGCTGTTTTCTTTTTGTATGTGTCAAAACAGTTCAAAAGATTTTCCAATAAAACGTCAAAACTCTAAATAAGGTATTTACTTATATGATAATGTTAAAGTCGTTATAAGGGTACTTAAAAGTAATGCACAATGTAATTAGTAGTCATTAAAAAAGTAAGCGATTATTTAAATACAATACATTACCGATTTTTTTTGGGAAAATATATATAGACTATTAAATAGTCAAAACATTAGACCTATTAAACTATCACATAACAAATTATTATATAATTTTAATAACAATAACTTTGCTACAAAATTATAGCACCACCCTCCTACTTTAATACAAATATAAATGTATATTTTACAATACTTTTTATTCCCTTTATATTCACCATATTTTCTATTCGAGTATTTTATTTGGTTTATGTGATTTTTTCTGATTCTTTTGTTTACTTTTTTATGATAATAGTTTCGTGTTGAAAAAAACTTAAATAAAAAAACTAAAATCCTAGAAACTTATAGTCGTAACAGCGACAAAATTTATAACCTTGATTTAGCAGACACATACTCAATTTAACTGTATGTAATATAATAAAAACTAAAAGGTGAATGAGTGATAAAGACGACATTATCGTTTTTGTTGTTGCTGTTGATGATGATGACTGTTAGAGTTCCAGTGGCTAGAGTGGTGGGTGGTTATATTATGTTCTCTTTTTTCTATTTGTATTTATTAGTGAATATTTAAGGGTCTTTCGTAAACAATAAAAAAAGAAAAAAATACGAAAAACTAAAAGTAGTAAAAGGTAATAAAATAATAACAAATAAAAATTATGTTAAAACATGCAAATATGTGTTAACTTTGATTTATAACCGACTATTGTGTATACAATTACTACAAAATACACAAAACACACACTTAAGCATTTATGAAAAGTTATAATTTTATCGAAATATTATAGAAATTTTGTTTTTATTTTAATAGCACAGTCAACTGTTAACATTTTAGAGAAGGGTTAAAGTATTTAAAAACAAATAGTTTAGCATTTACTGTTTGATTTGCTTTTAACTCTATATCGTATGAATCAAAATGTATTTTTATTTAAGACCCATGACTTCAAATTTTGGCTTTAGTTAAACGTATAATTTCATCTATTTGCTTGTGTAAGTAAAGACTTTATGTACAGTTTTTTTTCGCCTCTACTGTGTTTATATTATCAAAATACATTAAAATTATTTGTCTATGTTTATAATGTATAACACCTAGAGAAAAACATGGTTCGGCATGGTTAGGACAATTATTTTATGTTGATGAAATATTAGGACTGTATTTGATAATAATATGATAACATATTATATAATAATGATCATAATATGATATTTTTCGATACTAATAACGATTATAATAAACGTTTAACCATTATTATAACAGTATTTTATTGCTCTTATATTTTTTGTAACCAAAACTATTTTTTTTCTGCGTGTTTTTTGTATCTGTTTGAAAAGTGTTATTGATAATGTAAATTTTCTCGTAAAAATATAAAATATGGTTTAAATATGATAATAGTATTTCTTTCTTTTTTTTCATTTCAAAAATTATTTGTATTACAAAAGATAATTACATATTAATAATGTATTAAAGGAGGAGTTTACAATAAATCATCTATGAAATTTGTTCATTTTATATTCCTTGTATATATGTATATATATTTTATGAAGTATTGTTTATATATATATTTTTTTTTTGTTGTTATATTTTACCTTTACTCGCGGGCGGTTTTCTGGTAGCCCAATTTGTTCTAATTGAACGTGAGCCCAGCCATTGTCCGTTCATGGCCGTTATGGCACTTTCAGCTTCCTACAAAGAAACGAAAATTGTATAGAAAGTAAAATGAGAAAAAATTAAAATGAATTTAATAACACTAAAAAGGTTGGTGCTTTCTTCAGTGTTTCGTTTTTTATTATTATTATTTTTTCTTTTTTTATTAAATATTAAATTTAGCATAACGAAAGAAAGGCTTTCTATTTAATTTTTCTTTTTACTTACCGATTTTTTGACAAAGGATACAAAACCATAACCCTTTGATTTTAAGGTCTGAGGATCGCGTACAACACGACAATCGCTAAAAGAGAAAGAAAGAAATATATATTTTTTTAATATTTACATTTTTAAATGTTTTTTTTTTTTCTTAAAAGTAGTTGTGTAAGAATATTTCTTAAATAATTGAAATGTTTACAGGTTACAGGTAATGTACATTATTTCTTATGGATTTAATTAAGTAATAATCAGAACATTATAGTGGTTGTTTCATTCACTTGACGTATCTATAGATATTCTCCGCTAGACTAAATCATAATTATAGTCTAGTAGATAGAGTTGATTTTGGAAACTGCGTTTTTTAATATATTAATTTTAGAAAATTTTGCTAAAAAATATTCGTAACTACACATTGACACATTCAACATTTTTAAAATGTTTACTTTTAAAAAATTTTGCTAATAAATATTAGTAATTACAGGTTTCACTGTAGATATTACAGCTCTCTAGTGTATTGTATTCATTTCTTTGACTTGTGCTGGGTCATACTTTATTCATTATATATAAAAAACTTTATGATTTCTATTTGACTGAACTTTTTCCTATGAGTCTATTTTAAGTAGTATATTTTGCTCTGTTACCAACGTAATTTATTCAAATTAAGCTGTAGATTATAAGTCTTAAACAAAATATCTTTATTATATTTGCCCAACGTATACATACATTTGTAAAATAAATGTAAAAATTTTAAACAATTTATGCAAATTTTTTGTTTCAAATTATTATTTTTTTCTGCTCATTGTTAGTAAGCAAACATTTTTTTTAAGGAAATCAACAGTAAAATTTTTAAACTTTATGGAAATACACCCACTTTAACAATGAAATAAAATGTTTGGAAAAACAAAACTAACAATAGGAGGAATAACATTTCTCAACCTTAAAAAAATGGAAAGAATTTCTAGCTAAAGATGCAAAAGAAAAAATAAAGTCTTTATGCCACCTGTTCTAATTTAAAATTCATGTACTACTTTATTTTTGGGGGATGTTTGTTGGTGTTGCTACTGCTGCTGTCAAAAGAAAATTTTTAACATTATTTTACTGAAAATAAAACCTGTAAAAGAAACAGATTATTAACATAACACTTTGTATAGTGTGTTTAGAAATTAAACAGTGACAAATAAAATTTGCAGCGGTGACATGGAAATTATTTACAATTGTTAGGAACTTACTTAGTAATGAGGACGTTTAGTAATGGGGAAGTTTATAATCAGTAAAAATCTGATAATGACTTAAAAGGTAACCGTTTACCTACTAACATACTTTTCAATGACTACTACATATTGTACTGTTTACACAGAAGTAGTCTAGTAACATCTTATTTATAATGTGTTAAATAAAAACTATCTCAATCATTAGTAAATTTCTCCTTGAAGATGTAGAAGCTGTATAGGTATTTCCATAAGATTTACATTTGCTGATTTTTCTAATTACTTGCGGTAAGTACTTACCACCAAAGACATCATCATGTTAAAATAATCATATAAAGAAAATAGTAATTTTTAGCATTTGGGTTTGTTATATCGGTGACGTGTAATAATGTGAAGTGCCATAATAGCCATGGATGTTATGGTACTCCAAAAAGTTTCAATACTTATTGGCCTTCATCGGACACGCAGCTCATTTCTTTAACAGCGGCTCTGGTGGGGTGGGGGAATCCAGGGCATCCGGTCTGACAGACTATAAGACTAACTATTAACCTACATATAATATAAATAAACTAACTATTTTCTTTATTATTTATTTTCTCCCTCACTGTTTTTACAAATAAAAACATTTTTTTTAATTCATAGAAAATTCTTAAACAAATAAACATGATTTGTTAATGGAACAAAATAGGTAAAAGAAAAAAATATAAATCTGACCTTGTTTAACATCATTTCATTTTTGTTGTTTCATTATTATTATTATTATTTTAAATTACATATTTTTACTTTTACAATTTCAGTTTCAAACATTTCATATTATGTCTTTCTTTCCACAATTCATTCTTTCAATTTACACCCTCTTTTTTGTGCAACTGACACATACGTACATCATCATCATCATGAATAACATCTTTGTAAAAATGTATGTGAACAATTGTGGGTGTACGAGTGGGTGTATAAAAGTTGATTGTTTGTAAAGGAATGAATACATTAACCGCAAGTATGATGCCTTAAATCTATGAAGAATTTTTACATATTTTTTTTTGTATTCCCTTTATATTTGTTGGCATTTTTCAGTTATTACTCCGCCAGACAATATACTTGGTGGCATGGTCTGAATAAGAAGTGTGGCATCCAAATGGTCGCGGATATTTTGTCTTCCTTTTTTTAATATTGCCTTGTTATAAAATATTCACACGCGCAAAGTATTTAACAAACCTTAACTGTTGGGAAATGTTTTCAAAGAATTTAATTTGGTTAAAGAAAAAAAGCTTAAAAATAAGAACGTCTTTACGAAAAGGAGGTAGGTTTCAGCGGATTTTTTGTGTATGTAAATATTAACTTTTGCAAAGAAACCCAAAGGGAGGAACTTTGTTATTGTTTGAATAAAGAAGCTGGACACTTCCTGTAATTTTGCTAGAAAATAGAAAATTTCATTTCATTTCATTTTTTTTAGCGGAAGTAGCTCAGAAGAAATTTAATTTTATTTTAAAGGTATTATTTGGGTACAAAACTTCAAAGGGAATACATATTTACGAAATTAATTTTTTATGGCTTTATGGTATATGTTGAAATTTGAATTTGTTTAAAATTAATTTCTTTGTTTAAAGAAGTTTATTAAGATTTCAGTGTTTAACGAAAAGTGGACGTTCTCTGCTTCCGTAATGTCAGGGAAACCATTTCCAAAACCAAGTGGAATTTTGAAAATAATTAATCAATTGATAATTGTACTGAAAGTTTTGATTATTATTTTTTGTATATACAAATTAATTTTTTATATTTTTCTTTTAATATTTCTTTTTATTTAAAAATACTAATACAGATGTTTTCTTATGTTTACAACGAGAATACTTATATTGACAAATATGTGTGTAGACTGCGGGTTTAAATTATAACTTTGTACAAAATTTAACAAATTTGAAATTTATAAACTAGAATGATTTAACATAAAACCTGAAATTTGAAATATTATTTAAAAATAAATAATAAGAACAAATATTTATTGTGAATAACTTTCTGTACATCCTAGAAAAATCTTTGAAACACTTGAAATTTTCTAAGTAATTATAACATTCTCCACTAAATAAATTAAACTTTGATCACACAAAAACTCAAGTATTCTTTCATTTAATTCAATTTAATAACATAAAAGACAACTTTTATCTAAATAAAGCAATCGCAAATAAGATTAACCAACAAAAAAAAAATAAAAATAAAGCAAAAAAAAGTACGAAGAAAAAAATTAATCAATTTTAAATAACCCCTATTTGTGTATCCTTTCACCTGCGCCTTAATATGACAAACATAAACAAATAGACACAACGACTGGCATATAGACAGACAATAATCTTACACAAAAATTCAAATACTAAAAAAATTTGAATGAAAAAGAAAAATAAATCCGTACAAAGAAAATAAGTGAATTGAAACCTAAAAACCAAAAATATATACCGCCACAATCTTAACAAATTCATTTACCAACTTTTACATGTAATGTTTATTTCAAGTTTTTATTCCGTTCTCTACTTTCCTCTACCATTTCTTGCTTTTATTTTAACCATTACAAAAAGTAAAAAAAAAAATTTAAAATAAAGAAAATGCCATAGAACGAACATCTTGTTCTGTATTCAATCTCAGTCAAAATAGACTTTTATTCACAAACAAAATGATTGAAGAGAGAGAGCAAAAAAAACACGTTAAACAGCCAGTTTAGAATATAAATGGTAAAGGTGGTTTAAGAAATCCGCTATATTCAAATAAAAATCACTTAAAGTTTTTTTCTATATTCTTTGCAAATTTTCTTAAGAACAAAAAAATACACAAAATTGAGAGGGGAACCTGAATGAAAAAAGTTAAATTACAATTTTCTAAAAATACTTAAGTACATGGTATACAAATGATAGAAAAACTTAATACAAATAAAATAAATGGAATAGAGTTCAGAAAAAATTATGGGGTTGAGAAAAAAAAGTTAAATACTGTTTAAAACTTAATAGATCTTCAAAATTAAAGTGGGTTTCTATATTTTTTGCTCTGTTATTTGAAGAAAATAAGAGGTGCCATGATGAAAGCTAAATAAATAAAAAAATATATGTATTTAAAGTTAAGCGAGTTAGATGGTTTTATATATTTGTAAATCCATGATAATAAGATTTTCTGAAACTGTTGTTAAAATAGATTTATTTCTTCTTTATTGAAATCGCGTGGGATCGGTCTTCTGCTAAGTTTGACTGCAAAATAAGTTAAATCATATAAATGATTTATATATATAGAAATATTGTTTCTACATCTTTAATGAACATCAATTGGCTCACAACTATTTGATAATCTAAAGAAAACAATGGAAGTGGAATTTCCATGCCCATTTTATGTTTAGTATTCTTATATGTCTTTAAGTGTAAAGAGTAAACAAGTGATTAGAGGCCGATGACGTTTCCGCATATGAATATCGTAATAAAAGTAACCATAAGAATATCGTAATAAAAGTAACCATAAGAAATTGATGCCGAAACTGTTCTTCTCTTCTCATGTAACGATTACAAATCGACTATTTAAATAACTAGAATAATACAAAAAAACAAGTTTAAAATGTACCCTGAGTCTGCATTGTTATACCAGGAAATGTTTAGCTACTATCTTCATTTTACATTACAACGAGTCATCTAGAATCTAGGAAAGCTAGGAATCAACACTAGCGGAACTACTGGGCAATAGTAAAACTTTCCTCTCCTTGTGGTTTTGTCTAAATCTTCTCATCATTCACTAATTTTTTCACATACTCTTCAATTTGTTAATACTTGTGAAAACTTTAACAAAAATAAGTTAAACGAAGAACTTTGTCATATTTAACTGACTAACCCCCTGACTAACATAATGTCTTGTTATTCTTTATCTTAAGGTTAAATTGGCAGTTTTCATACAAAAAATATTTTAATCGGCAGAATAACTTTCGGTTAAACGATAACCAGAGTTAGAGTTAACGGGGCTTGTGGATTTAATTTTACTTGTTATCTTAACTTCTAAAAAATTTTCATTACACCCTCGTTAAATATCGGAAAATGTATGAAATTTTCAACATTTTACATGTGAATAGATTTTCCTAATCAACGAAAAGAAAAAAAATATTAAATAAATTCTTATGACTATACTTCTATACATATGTATGTATGTATGTAAATATGTATCTAAATATGAATGTCTTGTTTTCGCTTTTTCTCACACATTTTTGCTGTTCATATCATTATAGCACAAACATCTTCATTCATACTCTGAACAACTAAAAATTGTCTAAATATTTCCTTTAGCCTGGGCATGGTTAGCTGTTAGACTCAATAGATGAGAATGGATGGATGGATAGATGAATGTATGAATTTATGCGGATGGTGTTAACGAAGGTGTTGATTATGATAATGTTGGCAACGGATTGTCTAGTTGCTGGCGTCTCCATTCACGCTTTATTTACTTTCACCATGATGAGTAGGATGTGTAATGTCGTTTCGTTTCATTTTACTTGTTGTTTTCTTTTTCTAAATGTGCTGTTGAATAAATACATATAAAATCTAAATATTTCTTTTTTGTTCGGAGGGTTGATATGCTGTGTAATTGAATGTAAAGAAACAAGAGAGTTAGGCGTTATGTAGGAAGGTTAATATTTGGGTGGGTATGCGGGTGGTTAGATATAATGAAAAGGTTTATATTTGATAATTTTTAAAGATTTCGTTTTTTATCAATAAATATAAGTCGTTTAATTTAATGTATAGCATCATAATCATAATTTTTGTAAGCAAAAAATCAAGTCTTAGAAATTAAGACTACTAGGGGAAACATTTTGGGTTAATTGAATTGGAATCAGGTAATATTAAGCTATTTGCATTACGGAGGAATTGTGTTTATTGCTTTTTGTTAACTTAAGTTTATATTTGATTTA
>NC_060952.1:10606661-10608658 GCF_022045245.1 Lucilia cuprina | reverse complement strand
TATTAAAAAAATTTTTGCTCCTTCAAAAACATTGTCAGTAAATTAAGTATACAATGAACACTTTCTTTATGCCCGACTTCAGACAGAAGAAAAGAAAAAAATTAAAATGTTGTATAAACACTACTCTGTTTTTGTTAGTGTTTTTCATACAAAATTTTAAATGTTGTCATATATTCTCCTTTCTGAATAAGGACCTTAAATTATTTTTTAATACGATTTGTTAAAAATAAATAAAACGGTTTTTGATAAATTATCTATTCACAAAAATTCTTTAGATATTTTAAATAAATACTTGTTCATAGAAAATTTCCCTTGTACTTTTTTGCTTATATAAAACTTTCATAAATTTCTCTATTTAAGGTGAATTACTCTTAAACTTTTTGTTTGTGAATTTTTTTTATTAAAAACTCTTCTGCAATCATAAGCATATATATTTTTTAACCAAAAAAAATCGTTTGCTACACAAGTGTTACAAATAAAAAGTATTTTAAATTCATTAATTAGTAAATTAACCATAAATTATTCATTTATACATGTCCTTGCAAAATATTTAAAACACAACTTTCCTCGAACATACAGTTAACTAATTTCAATCACAATAATTCAAAGCCTATTTTTTTTAATTTTCATAAATTACAAGTACTCACCTCACTGCTAACAAGAAATTAACTTATTTTTGCAACTTTTTATGTTGAAAAATAGAATAATAATTTCTGAACTAATGTCATGGTTAAAATATAAAGTAAAAATTATATGTAATTTTAACTGAAAAAGCAAAGACAAAGTTATACAAATTGTAAAAATAATAAATTATACTCTTTGGCAAGTGAAACAAAACCTATATAATGTTGTGAACGTTTTCCTTTAAAATTGCTAAAAGCATAGAGGAATATATATACATATATATGTATATAATAACATGTGTAAACGTAGTCAAGTCATGGGGTAAGTTAAGGAAATTTTATGACATTTCATTATGTATTAAGAAAAATATCACTCATACCACTCGTAGTCCACATAACGAATTAATTAAAATTTTTTAAAGTTAAGATCTGATTGTTATACAGTATTATGCATTTTATTTTAGAATAAGGCTCTCATTTAGCAGTGAGAATTCTTCCCACTATATAGTATATAGTAGGAAATGGTATAAAGTATAACTACTGCATTTAATGTACCAGAGCAAAATAAAAAAATTAAACTTCCGCAAAAACATACAAAACCGTATAGTATAAAATCAAGAGTTGAAAGAAATTTTAAAACAACTACGCACAGTTGAGCAACATTGTGGCAAATGTAAAATATGTAAAAATTAGACGATGCACACAAACTTTTCTACATACCCTACTAAGGCAACATGCGTATATTTACACACATTCCCTTCTGTGCACAATAATGTAACACATCTGTATATATTATGTACATACAAGCTAAATTCAGGCAATTCAATATTTCATTTTCTTTCACTTACATACTTTGCTTCTCCTTTCCAGTTCCATATAAGAATGTTTGTCTTTTTAGAAACTAGTAACTGGTGAAATGCATGAATGACTTTGAAACCATATTTACCAAAACCCTCCATAACTTTATATACGCCACCAATATTCCCTTTACTCGTTTGCCTTTCCTTGCTTTGGTGTGTTGAGTTATATTTACGACATATTTGCAATAGAATTCCTTACCCTTATGAATTGCACAGTCAGAGTAGTGATTGTGAATTATTGTAAGTTAAAGGAATGAAGTGTACTTGTGTATGTGTGAATATTTTCATTTCCATGAAACGTTTAGTTTAAACGCATAAACGTTGAAAGTTTCCTTTTAATTTTCTATGCAAATGCACACACACGCTTCCTCTCTCTATCTCTCTGGAGTTTTACAAATGTACGAATATTTTCTTTTGTTTTTACAATTCAACTGAATTTTATTACACTTTTGTTGTTTTGTATGTATTTATGTGCAAGTGTTCCTGTTGTTCATGATGACTATCCCAAACTAGC
>NC_060952.1:10598166-10606561 GCF_022045245.1 Lucilia cuprina | reverse complement strand
AACACATTAAAATATATCCGGGCAAAACATTAAGAATCATTTAAAATAAAATATATATATTTATGTACACAATTTATAATGTCTACATAAATAAATAAATTGTACTTTATTTGGCAATAAAGCCATTATATAGTTAAGACTTTGTAAGTTCCTTGGTTTGTATGTCGTAGTAGCAAACGTCGTCACATTTTATGACCACTTTATGATCACTCAAGCATAAATGGCAGCCATTATTGTAAATCAATCGAGTTGATGTTGAACTGCGGTTTTTATTGTTTCCTCAGTTACAATTTCAATTTCCTCTCTTCGACTTGTAGGTTAATTTCTGTTACATTATTTTCTAAAAAGAAAGTTTTTGAAAGGCCAAAGTAGAAAAACAAGTTTGCTATTACGACGTTTCATTTCAATAAAAGAACTAAACATTTAGACTTATAGTCTCTGCTCCCTTTCCAACCATTTTGCTAAGTAATATAAACTAAGTGTAAAATAGCGATTTTGTAATATTTACATACATAATTTACAACAATTTGAAAATGCCTAAGTATAAAGGAATATATATATATAGATGTCCACATATGTTTGTATACACACATTTTTCTTTCAAATAAATAATTTTAGTTAATAGCTGAAAAGTAAGCGGAAGGTAATGTAAATACGTAGCTTTCAATAATAAGTAGGTATTTTAATTGTCCTTAATTTTTTAGAAAATACAAATTTACATAATTTGAAAAAAAAATCTGTCTGTTTTTTTATAATATAAATTTAGAGTAATTTAAATATACACGATCACCTTCCCTTCCTTCATTAAATATAATAGAGCTGTAATAATATCGACATATTTAAATAAAAACTCGTACCTATACATCTATACACATATATATGTATATAATGTACATAATATGTATTCTACATAAGAATTAATGATAACAACTGCGTCACTAATTGAAGCCAAAATAGCAATTGTTTAAAAATGTGCGATATAATGAAAGCAACATAAAAAACTTAACGTACGTTTTGTGAAGGCACAAGGAAAAACGCAAAAACGGAAATAAGGTAAAATGTAAAATAAAACTCAGAAACAATCATGCATACATATAAACATACATATTTGTGCAAATACACGTATAATGCCTTAAGTCAGGAGAAAAAGTTGTAGGTAAAATGGTAGAAAAAAAATTGTCATAAATACGCGGATTATAAAAAGAGCTTTAAATGTTAAAAGGGGTTCGACATAAAGCTTTGCTTTACCATAACACTCAGTTACACACATATAAAAATATGTACAAGGATATGAGCTAAGTATTTCAGCTCAGTCACATTAACTCACTTACGTTTAATGTTGTATCTATACAAAAACAAAATCTGTTAAACATATAAAAACATTTGAGGGTGCACTGAAAAAGACCTTTAAACTTAAGTTACTACATATTTTGAAGGCGTGTCCAGTGCCATAGTATCCAAGTACATTATAATGTTAAAATTAATATATGTATCATTTTGGATTCTCTTTATAAAATGAACTAGATAGACGGCCTTCTATAGAACAAATTTGTTTTAAAGTATAGGAAGAAAGTAATTTTATCATTCCGCTTATAGCTCATCGTAATATTTGTCTTAAACGGCCGGAAGTATATTTTTGGTTCTTATGAAATTCAAGAATGATCTGTCCATGTCCGTTCATCTGTCTGTCTGTTAATCCCGCCGGAAGCATGTTACCTTGGCGACACCTCCGCCTTAGTGTTATTGCATTCCCGGGATATAAAGAGGTGGTCAATACCTCCAATCTGACCGGGATTGAAAAATTTGGTTACAATCTACAGTTTGGCTTAGTCCTTGCATAGATTGCCAGAGGTCAGACCATAATCTGGTACTACGGGTGGGCTGTTGCCCGCAAGACTGACTGGTCAGTTGGTTGAGGTTCCTTCGGGATCCACGTAGTGGCTGTGGTTTAAACCCAAATTCGCAGTGAGAGTAAGTTGGACTTACATGACTCGAAGCCCTTATAAAGAATATTAAAAGAATCGGTTCATAATTGATCCTGCCTTCCATATAAGTCTTAACGCTAATTTTATAATGAAATTTTGTATATATTTTTTCACCTGTCCTCGTATACATAAGTACATATAGTGCACACAATACAATTTGCACCTTTACTTACATCTACTTATTTTTATTTATATTTATATGTATATACGGATTTATTTATACATGTAGAAATATAAATGTTATATACAATTAAACAACAACATCAAGAAAAGTGAAAAAAACACAACACTTCCTTTAATATCCTTTTTGTATATGCCATTATAAAAGAATGAAGGAAAACAAAACAAAAAAAACTTGAAAAACCTTTACCCTTTTTAGTTGTTTTACATCCTTATGGCTTATACACAGAGGGAGACGCGCGTATAACTTAAACAAAAAGAGGAAAAATAAAAAGAAAAAACACTAGAATTTTTAATGAGTTAATTAAGTTTTGCTACTACAACTACTATTACACTACAGTATACTTAAACAGATACCGAATGAAATACATGTACATGAATGTTAGTGTATGTTGTAGATATATGAAGACATCTAGATTGTAGCCTGTAATAACGATTTTAACGTCTTGTATAAATTAATCATAAATCCAGTATAACAATATATATTTATGTTTGTGTTTATATATAAACTTGTTTTTATATAACTTTTCAATAACCCAACAAAACTTTTTACGTAATTTCCGTAACAGACATATTTATACATATAAATTAATCATACTTATTATCATTGTTTGATAATATTTTCTGTTTTAATTGTTTGTAGAGTGTAAGTTAAGTTAAAATCTAGGTAGAATAAGATTTTTAAGGTATCCTTAACTCAAGCATTTTATACATGTTATTCCTGATTATATTTTATGCGCTTTTAAACAACTTTTACTGGTCTTTTTCTCGTAATATATTTACATGTAGACGTAAATTTTTAAATTCTTCCTCTACCGACAATCTGTAATTTGATGCTTCCTTTAAATGTTGAATAATTTATACTACCGCACTACTACTGACTACTATTTACATACAACTCTATTTTATTTTGTATCCTCTAGATTAAGTATGTTGTCTATACAAAGTCTAAGTAGTACAAGTACTTACGCTTAATATGGCATAAATAGAAAAACTAAAGTATTTAAAACTGATTTTCTTTTCAATATGTTGTTTTTATTTTGTTATAAATTTACATATGAGTTATTATTAAATACTGTGTATTTGTAACTATGGTTATGGCAGCACACTATTTCTTGCAAAGAGTTTTATTTAATGTTGAAATTACAAAGTTAAGTAGTTTAAATTATAAAAAATAAAGTTTTTAAAGTCTTAAAGAAAAGTAGTAAAAATGTTATTAACATTTATTACACCCCTTCAGTTGAGGAAACATTTAAAGGAATATGACCACCCAAAACGTACTTTAATTATGGATATCGCCTGATTAAGTCTGCATATAACGACCATATCTGAATTGTCTTCAAAAGCTGGCCCTTCATTGTTTGAGCCACACTGTAAGGGTAGACAGAATGAATCTGACTCATATTCCGTTTATAACCAGCTTCAAAACGTATTCAATAGATCTAAACACGAATCCATTAAATAAGTCGAGGAATTGTTCCTACTCTCAGAAAACACATTGTGGTAAATCTGGTATGAACAGAGTGAGCCCTGAACATACCTGGACAAGAAAGGAAAATACAGTTCCACACTTGTATAACGTAACTTTTATTCATCATTATTAAACCCAGCAAACTTCTTATTAACTCGACACACTCACTCTAGATATATACCATACATCCAAGTAACATATATACTTAACTCCAACTAATTTCCAAAGTATAGTCCCATGGTACCTCCACTGTGGCGCATATATTGTCTCTTAACAGTACCGTGCAGCAGTATTTTAACTGAAACACAGAGTGTGCAACATTTCCCTGTGGGCTATAGGTTTCTGTAATATAATATTATGTTGTTTTCTTGTTCGACATTTTGTCAAATAATTGTAAAGAAAAATCAAAAATCATAGTTCCGACAAACTAGAGGTATTGCTAGCACCTCTTTTCTTCTTGATTGCAGTAACACCAAGATTGGGTCTTTCATCCAGGTAACATTCCCTCTGGAGAATAAATTTCAGTGCCGGACAAACTACGATCACTGGAATTTTTTACAAAATACACCTATATTTAAATTTAGAATCACCAAAAATCTGAAATCCAACCCAAAACACATATATAAATAAGGTATTGTCCTCTTGTCTACAATTTAAAAACACGGTAAAAGTCATACACATTTCCATATGTCATTTACATATATTAACGCTTTCGCTTGTCGTCAAAAATCTGTCTAGACCCATTTAATTTTATATTATTCCCAAAATAAAGTTTGTCTTAACTTTGCCTTAAACAATGTTTGACCACTTTAAGTTAAACATCTTTAATTCAACGACCTCGTACTTAAAACAAAAAACTCAAAAACAGCAACTTTTGCACAAAATTTACATTTCTATGAAAATATAACAAAAATAGAAAAAAAAAAACTTAAGAATAAAAATTGCTAAATTTGTGAAAACAAAATACTTAATGAAGCAGTAAAAGCTAGAAAACTTAAAAACAATATGTGTATGTATGAGAGTTTGTATAAATAAGAAAAATTGTTTGAAAAAAAGGAAAACAAAAGTTGACGACGAAAGCAGAGAACTAACTAACTTTAACACAAATAGAAAAATAACAACAATAAAAACAAAATAGAAAAAGGAAAACTAACTGAAAAAGGCAGAAAAAAGGAAAAGCAAAATACAAATGAAAAGAAAAACCCTTTTTAATGGTTACTGAATCTCATTAGAATTTAGATGAGCCTTAATGAGTCATTGTTTTACACGTTTGTGGGGTTCGAGAGAGTATGTGTGAGTATTCAGGGATGTCTGTGAATGTATAAACGACATAATCAAAAGGACAAAGACATTTACGGATACCGAAGCACTAAACAAATGTTAGACAAAAACATAAAAGCTTAACAGGCAAAAAGCACAAATATGTATGTATATAAGCCAACTACTCACATACATATGTACATCTGTCTATAAAAGAGAAATATTCGCACTAACATTAATAAATGAAATAAAAGTATTTTTAGATTTCTTTTTCTATTTCAAATACAGTTTTCTTATATGTAGAGAACTATAAACATACCTACATACGTATGTATGTATGTGAGTGTAATCATCAAACACATGCAACCTTTACCACCTATACACATCTATATATTTCAAAAGTACTTGCGACATACATACTAACATTTGACGGAAATGAGCCTTTAAGTATATTATGTACGAGGGAGGCAAGAAAAAGTTTTAAATGTCTATAATTTAAATTTATATAAATAAGATATTTTTGAATAAACAGAAAAAATTTATAAGGCATTTTATATAAATAGAGAACTGAGAAAAACTTCTTATAGAATAAAAAATACAACGCAATTTACTTAAAAGTAATTTCCAAGTCTGCCTTAGTTTATGACTGTATAGACCAATTTATATTTTCATTAAGTATTTATCAACCCGTATTTATATTTATACCTACTTATGTGTTATTTTTTCTTATATAGATATAAGACTTCTATAAATGTATGTACATATATAACGACCACATATGAAGAAACAAAACAAGCTACTACATTAACAAGAAAGGTAAAATCATTAAATTATCAAAGATTTTCTTAAGAAAATTATATTAGAACTTTTAAATAAAAACATCTTTATGTACAAAACCATTAATTTGTGTAATACTAGTATATTTGTGTGATTTTTGTATTTATCTTCAAGGTAGTCAATTCTCCTAATACCCACCCAAGAATGTTTGCCAATGTTTATAATCCTTTAGCTAGGAGGCACGTGTATGCGGGTCTTACAGTTGTGAAGGAAATTATGGAAAAGATGACTTTTTTATAAAAAAAACATTTTTTATAAATTTTCTATTTATGAAAAAAATGTCTATTAATTTTTCAAGTATTATATATTTTCTATACATTTTTATTTATTAAAAATTTTGACAAACTTATAAAATATAAATTTTATAAAAAATGTATATGTGAATTATAAATTATAATTTCAATACCTTTTTAAAAACTTCTAACGTCGGAATAAAAATTAAATAACTACAATATCCGATTTATAATTTTCTTACAAAAAATGCTCCAGACAACCTCTCATTACCATGTAATGTATGAAACAACTACAATATCTGATTTATAGTTTTTTTTTTTTTTTAAAGTTTTGGAAAATTTGTCTTAACATTCCAGTGGCATTTAGCTGTTAAAGCCTTAAATTACTTCTCCTCAAAAAACTAACTTAAATGTTGTCACACCACACATCCTTCCGTTGTCACAATTAATTCCTTAATTTCAATTCATGTTTTTGAAATTGCTAAGAAAAAATTCACCGCACAACTGTATTTAATTCGTTCTTTTTAATCTTTGTATCTTCTTTGTATATTAACGAAATGTTGACTCTATTGTCACTAAAAATTTAGATTATAACGAAGCTAAAGCAAATACTATATACGTATATGATACCAGGTAAAATGAGCATAGTTTCAAGGTATTGTAACTAAGTATGAGTTGGTTAAAGACTTATCATAATTCCCCGCTACTTCGTGCTAGTACCATTGCTATTGCTGATAGTTGTTGGTGGTTATATCTTTTAACTAAGCAAATCATACAACATCGGAAGTTAACGCCATTATTACGTCTACTAGATTGTAAACATGTTTACATAGTTACATTTTATGAGCCACTGCGCTTAAGCATACAAAACGTTGTTTTGTATGAATTTCGTACTACTTGCTACTTGTCTTTTTAGTTGTTCTTCGCGTTTTTTTTCTTTCTTTTGCTATTTTGTGCTAAAAATTTTCATTAAAAATAACTAAATGGCAAAAATGTTTTTCTATAGACTACAAAAGAAAGTTAATTCAAACCACTAAACGGAAAAAGGAAAACTGGGGAAATGAAGAGCCAAGGCAGCGTATAAAGAACGAAAAGCAAATACTACAAAGACAAAATGATGAACAGTAAGAAAAACGACAGACTGACTGACTGACACAAGCAGTTCAAAGACAGTAGATAGATATAACAATTAAATTATTAAAATTATTTTGAAGAGATAGTGTACACGACGAGTTTTGAATTTAAAATAAGAAAGGAAACTGTTTTCTTTTGCACCAAAGAGATTTTGATTATAGCCATAAACTTAATTGGAATTTTAAAGAAAAAAAACTTTGTATGTGTGATATATAAACAATTATGATTTTACTGAAATATTAGATTTTTTTCTTTCACTTTCTTTAATGTAAGTCGTTATAATTATAACCCTTTGTGATATTTGTTATAATTTATCAAAGCTTTATAAAAGAAAATTTTCCATACAATATTAAAGAAACGAAAAATTAGAATTAGCATTTAACTTAACTAAAGACCAAAAGTAAGCAAAATTTAGCACCAGTTCATCGATTGATAAGTATTTCCGAGTTTTACTTATTACATCAATATGCTGCCCGTACACAGTGTGCTTCAAACTGCCAACGTTTGCACAAAATTTCAAAATTTATAGATTTTTAAATAGAATATTCATAGATTAATCTTGAGCAATATGTTGGCTATTATATGCTAAATATTATACTACTAAAACACTAACCATTAAATTACCCCAAAATAATAGAAATCCCAAACACAAACCGTTCATTCAACACAAAAATATATACATGTGTATACAAAAATATTCAAATCAAAATAAAATGAAATAAAATAAAAACGAATGTTTTTGTATGTATATTTTATATTAATTCTATTGGATTTCTATTGCTTAAAATAAGGCAATTTCATGAATGACCACATAAATCGAAAGGATAAAAGCACCCCTAGGACAAGATTTCAACAGCTCATACTTCAAGTTCTATATATCTTTTTTTTCGTATATTAAGCTTTAACTGAACTGTATAATGAAAAAATATATACCATTGAGTAATGTACAATGTTTAGCTATATATGAACAAAAAAATCAGTAAAATAGGAAATGGAAATAAAATAAAAACCCATAACCAGTCAAGCCCTCATATACCTACTATACACATTTACATATGTATGTACACATGCAAGTGTTTGTACATGTATATGTATGTAAAAACAAGCACATTTTGCGATACACATACATAAGGAATCATAAAAGACCAATCAGCATAAAAAAGCTGGCATGAATAAACTTTTTAAAAGACATTTCTATTTGGTAACAACCAAAAATAAAATGAGAAAAATCACAAATAAAATATAAAGCAACATCAAAATAAACGAGTGTGTTAACTTTTGAAAACATCATAAAT
>NC_060952.1:10595939-10598066 GCF_022045245.1 Lucilia cuprina | reverse complement strand
TTAATAGTTATTAGGTATAGTTTAGATTTTATTTATACAGATTTTTAACATATTTTCCAATCTTTAATTGTTGAGAAAAATTTTGTTGGGTCATATCTCTCTTATGTCAGAATACATTATTATATTACACACTATGTTTTTCTGACATAAAACAGAAACACATTGCTTGTTAATTTACCTAAGGGTTTAATTAAATAGATTTCAGGTTTTTCTGTTGTTCATTAACTATTTGCATAAACTGCTTTTTACAAATGTTTAAATGGTTTTGTTAATATCAAAATTGTTATCACTAAAGATATTAAAGTTTATATAACATCTAGATATTAGAATATAAAATTTTCTCTTTATTTGGGTCATTCCACCCAATATTTGGGTCATTCCACAGTAATTGTACTAACAATAGAATAAATCAAGTGCTAATACTCTAGTGCGAAAGTCAAAGACGGCCAAAATTGGAATTTAGTGTTCCTTAGTTTGTTCTAATATATTCAAGTCTTTATATACATAAAAATATATTTTGATGCCAATTAAATGAAATTTTTATTACAATGTTTCTAATCAAATCAAATATCAAGTACTTAAGTGTCAAACTATAAATACTAAACACTTGAACGTTTATTTAATTAAAGAGTAAATATATATTTTTTTAAATTCCTAATTAATTTTAAGCTTAAAATTTGTTTCTAGCTATCAATTAATAATTTTTGCATAAAATTTTATTCTCTAAATAAAATCGATTTTATGTCATAACAAAACCACACCCATACATATGTATGTGAAAGTGCAAAAATTAAATAAATAAATGTGTAAAACACAAATATTCAAATAAAAATAATTCAAGGTATTATTAATTAAATACAAAAATATTCATATGTATAAATAAAATATTTACATATGAGTAAAAAAAAAAACACACACACAAACACATGCAATTACATGTAAAAACTAAAAATCTATATTGCTAAAAATTCTAACAAAACCAAATGCAAATAACAGCAAGGGGAACGAAATGCCAACTGAATTGTAAAAGTGATGTTTTTAAAAATAAAATCGAGCTAAAAATTACACAACTTTTACGTGTCAACCCATTGTGGCAAACAACTAAAGCAACTACTACTACTCTGCCACTCAAAACTGCTATAGATAAAATAAAAAACACACACAACAACAACTAAAAGCAGCTGGTATATGCGACTAAAATTGAAAACTATAAAAACTACATAAAAACAAAACTTGGTGGTATGCAAAAAAAATTGTATTAACATACAAAAAAATGGACTACGGAAAAAATCATAATGGAAAACACGGTCAACAAATGTGGAACTCTTTTTTATAGATTCTTTTTTCCATAAAACAACAACAAACTATATAAAAAAGTCATATGTACATTTATATAAACGTTGCAAACAAACCATAGAAAAACTACTCGCAATCTAGAATACAAATCGAAATTAAATGACCACACTTGTATACAATTTAGAGAGCGAGTGAAAAAATATATATATATAAAAAAACAACAGCAGCAGCTACAACAAAAAGAATGGCTACAGCAAAATAAATAAAAACAAACAAACGACAAATGCATATGTATGTAATTATATTATACGAGAGTAGATTAAGAAGTATTTAAAAATAAACTTGAAAATTCAAATAATGCAACTAGTTGATGAGTAATATTAACTGAATTTCGCCGCAAATATACATTTGGAAATTATAACAAATATTTTTCGCTAATGTACTATTCAAGTTAAAATGTTCATAGTTAAAAAAACTTCTTCTAATGTGTACCTATGTACATATATATTTACATGTCAACTGTATATTCATACAACAAAACTAAACAAGGAACACTGCATTACATGCAGACAAATACATTCATACAGTCATTGCAAGTACAAATGTCAATTGTACAAGTGTTTGTGTTGCTTATTCAGCATTGCAATCTGTATCTGTATCTACCCAATGTCCACTATCATTTGTTTTTTCTTTTTTGTGTACGTACAAGTGTGTACGTTTAAGTTTGTGTGATCGTGCGAACCTGACAAATACAAATATATACAACTGACTGTCTTCATCATACCACTATAGTGGTGTGCGTGATAAAATAGAAAATTTTATTTCCATTTT
>NC_060952.1:10592241-10595839 GCF_022045245.1 Lucilia cuprina | reverse complement strand
GTAGTCAAGAGCAGCGGAAGGGGGTTGTAAAGGCAGCAACAACAAACAAACAACTTGATGGCAATTTAAAAGGCAAACAAACGTAAAAGGGATATTAAACCAATACCAATACATATTTTTACATAAACATAGATATATACATGCACAATACTTATACAATAACTAAGGACCAAGACACAAAAACAAAGACAGTGGCAGCAACAAATGATAAAACGGCTTTAAACACAGACAAATGAAAACCAAAAGTGTAGGATGTGGAAAATACAAGATTAGAGTAAGGGATGGTTAGGAGATTACTATATAGAAATAGGACAAAATACTTGTGGCGATGACAAGAAAACTTAACCAAAATCATGAGTTAAAAAAAAAAATGATGAATTATAGTAAATGAAAGAGAAAGGGTATACCACTATACATAGAAGTTAGCAAAGCTACAACAAAATAACAAATGTTGTTTGTGTTACTTTTTATAATGCTATTTAAATTACCTTAAAGATCTTGTGAAGTGACTTAAAGTTAAAAAATTTGTTCTCTTACTTTTTATAAACAAATAGTTTATTTGCATTATTTAAACATTTTTTTATGAAATTGAAAACTTACAACCAAACCCAACTATAGTCTATAGTTTTGGATATAGAACAGTTCAGACTATAATATAAAAAATATACATGTATATATCAAGATTATGGAACAGTACATGGTAAAGAACTTAAAACTGTATAAGTTTTCGATTAGAAAAAAACTGTATACGTCTTCGATAGTGTCCACTATTTATAATAATTGAATTTTCAATTACAAGTAATTGGAACTTTTATTACATTGGAAATTAAGTTCCAAATTTGAAATTTAATTACAACTAATTAAAAATATTTTGTTATACTATTTTTTATATTGAGTGAAATGTCCTTAGAGTTCGACTTAGCCGAATGTACCACTCATACTTGTTTTAGTTTCCTCTTCTGAACATTCCACTTGTATGAGTGTCTGTCAAAATCCTTTGAAATCAATATTAAAAACCATAGTTATGCTGTATCATGGTTACGAATTCTGTCTTCTTTTTTACTTGTAAATGTGTATTGCTTGGCTAGTGTATTGAAATAAATATATTTTCTATATTTTTTCTAAAAATGCTATTCTTTTTTTCTTTGCTTTTTATGAATTGATTTATTTGATGTGTTCATATAATAAATATTTTATATTTTCCTTGTTTACTTTACTCCAGTCTGTGGCTGGATTTTTCTCTGTATTTTTTATATAAACATACATATATTTCCTCTTGTCTTGGCGGCTTTTGTTATTATTTTATATAGAGATTTAGATTTTTTTCTATTATTGACATAGGCCTTTGTATCCCACTAACAAACACTATGATTTATGTTGAAATGATGAAATGCTATTTAGCTATAAATAGTGCTAGAGCACAAATAAATAAAAAAGGGGGAAGAACCACCATACAGAATGATATACACAAAGGAAAACAAATGTTAAGTAAACAATTTACTGTTAAATGATTTAGTGAGGGATTTTGATTATAGAAACTGTTAACAATGTAATAAAAACAATAAAAAAGGATTTTGTTTTTTATGCATATTTACGACAAAGAGGATGTTAGCAATAAATATGTACTTGATAGAGAGTTAAGTGGATATTTTTATAGTTTTTCGTAAAGTAAGTCAAGGACTTATGTTTTATAATTTAAGGAAAATATTCAAAATTTTGAAAAATTAATTTATTAAAGCTAGTTTTAACTGTAAATATTATATTAGAATCATAACCATGATACTTCATATTTTGGGTATAAATCATTCAATTTACAGCGTTGTAGCGTTTTATAATTTTACTTATATATAATAGGTTTGATGTAAAAACAAAAACAAAGAATTTAAAAAAAATGCGACATACAGCATTACGAGGGTAATTGTACAAATATATATGTATTTCTCATTAAAATTTATTTGTTTCTTAGTTGCCAAACTCTCATCAAAATCATAACTATTTCACCAACTTCAATAAATCATTTAGCAAAATTTTACATTTAATTTAAAGCCTATAAAATTTTATGTGTATGTAATTCTGTGCTGTGGTAAAGTATGGAAAATAAACAATATGGTTTTTGAATCAAAAGCAAATAATCATCAAAATTTATGTCACCATACTTTAAGTCCTTATTAGTTATGGCAAATAGAACGGTTAGACACAAAACAAAAACATTGACAACAAACAACATACAGACGACATTCGTATAAATGAATGTGTTTGCACAAAAACGTACTCTCACTCATTCTCTGTCATACAGCTGCAGTTAAGGTCGTCAAGTAAAATACAGTTTATATATAGAGATAACTGTTTAAGTAGCTATGACTGCTCTACATCTATGTACTGACACCACTACTGCTACTAAATGTCATTAGAACATGTTCGTCATACATACAGACGGAACGAACGCATACTTACAATGGAAATTATAAACAAACATTCATACATATGTATGTTTATACATATATATGTATGAATGCATATTTGTATTAAAAACTATAGTAGTATCTTACAGCAGGGTAGACTTAAAAGACTTTTGAATAGTAAATTTATTAATTTTTAAGTAAAGGAAATATTAATAAAATTTCTTAATGCAGGAAATAGTTGCTCTTTTGAAAATTTTTCAACAATTACAAAGAATTATAAAATAAAATAATTTTTTTCAATGTCGTAATATGAACTAAAATTGTAATATAATCATTTCGAAAGAGAGATCGATATTTTAAAATAATTTGATGAAATTTTTCATTTATTCTGACAAGGAAGAACACTGTTGAGTATGGTTGAAATCGGTCCATTATTTCGCCTAGACCCCATACAAACGTATCCCCAAATAAAGCTTTTGGGCTTATAATTGAGTTTAATGTTCTATTATGTCAAAAAAAGTAGGCAGAACTTAATTTTATAGAACTTTAAATAATACAAGCAATTTATTTAATGATCGGGCCTCATTTGATACAAACTTCCCTTTAGAAAATTACTTGAAGATCAAAATTCACTTATAAACACTAATAACACGATTAAAATCCATATAAAAAAGCTTTAAAAAACTATAAATTTATGGGATAGGTTATGATATATATTCTATACTATACATTCATACTTGTTTTAAATTTGACTCTTTAATGAAGAATTCGATACATTCGTTTAATGATGTATAGTGCAAAGCTTTAGTAATGTTAAGTTACGTCACAAAGAATGTTACAAAAAATTTGATCAGAATGATCTACAATATTTAAAAACAAATTCTTAAAATGTACTCGTTTTTATAATAGAACAATAATTATTGTACGCTTATATAATTGTATATACATATATATTTATGTATATATGTATGTATATATATGTATGTATTTCAGTATATTTATATTTATGTTTTTCGCTTTGGCTTTTTGCAAACAACCATAGAGACTCATATCTTAGAAACATTTACAACAACGACCTCATAATGAAATTTACTTAGTGCACACATACATTTATACAACTTTCTATCATATAACATATCTAATGTAAAGTACATGTGTATGTATGTATATACTTATATTAATTTACCATGTTTCCT
>NC_060952.1:10588759-10592141 GCF_022045245.1 Lucilia cuprina | reverse complement strand
TTTTTTCTTCTTTTTCTTTAATATTTACTCCATGCTCGTATTCTATACACATGAGACAAAGATTCTGCCCAGTTGCAAGCAACATGCAGTAAGTCGGTATATATGTATGTATATGAGTTTTTATATAAAAAGTTTATTTTTGTTGTTGCAGCAAGCGCAG
Source organism: Lucilia cuprina (assembly GCF_022045245.1). Taxonomy (NCBI): domain Eukaryota; kingdom Metazoa; phylum Arthropoda; class Insecta; order Diptera; family Calliphoridae; genus Lucilia; species Lucilia cuprina. Next base: position 10,591,981 of record NC_060952.1, on the reverse strand, counting down.
TATAAAGCATCGGCTTTTTGAATATTTCGTCAGCTTCCGGTTTTTGTTCTTGTTGCTTCATGCAACCTATATTGTTGGTAGTATGAGTAAAAATATACTGAATATCATTACTAGTGCATTGTTGGTGTATTTACTGCTTTTAACTATTAACCTAAACTCATATACTCTCATTCTCAAATTCATTGTAAAAACAAAAACAATATAAACAAATAAAAAAAAACTACTCTAACGCCCTCTATAAGTATGTAAAGGAAAGTATTTTGCTTTTATTATTTTTTTGCTAATGTATACATTGTTGCAATACATATAAAGCAACAATGCAACAAAAAGCAATAACAACAAAATAACTATGTGTTAAGAAAAGGAATATTTTGTTGTGAGAACTAGCGGCAAATACAAAACTAGTTTATTTTTTATATACAAATAGTATATACAAGAAAAAGGGTTACCATTTTAAGGTTTCCTTGTAAATATAAGGGATGATCTCTAAATCCCAACTCTGAAACCGGGAAGGGAATTTATTTTAATGATCTCAGATTTGTTAAACATTTTTCTATACTTACGTATAATAATTTTATTCAATGTTGAATTGTTTTATTGCAATAAATCAACTTACCTAAAAAGAAAATTAATAAAAATATAAAATGTTAATTTAATTATATAATCTTAAAATGTTTTTTTATGTTGTTTTAAATTTTGAAATTTTTTTAAGTATTTGATTGTAGCTTGTATGCTACGTTATATTAAAAAGGAAAATTTTATCTTAATTACGCAAAAAAAAATGTTAAAACAAAACCAATGGAGTATTTTTTTTTTTTTTTTTGGTACAGAATGGAACATCGATACTAAATTGTTTATTACAATTGTTTTTTTACAGAAACATTTTGCTTGTTTTTTGCCATTTTAGCTCTATGAAATTTATTATATTTGTGCCGCTATTCGAATATGTAGAAAATTTAAAATTTGTAGAAGTTGAATCATAGAGGGTTATGTTATGTGTATATAAGTAATCATTTTAATATATTTATATTACAATTTTTCTAATTGGTCAAACTTAATTATTACTAGAATTTGTAAGAATTATTTCGCTGACATTAAAAAAAGACTTAGTTATCAAAAAATTATACTGAGACGAAGGTTTTTAATCAGGAGAAATGATGTGCCTTTTTAAAATTATATTCCTTTTTGCACTAAGTACCTTATTTGCAATTGTTAGTGTGGTATTAACACAAAAAGTTCGATTTTATGGATACTAATTTTTAAGCAGAAGTGAGACAATTTATTTCACTTTCTTTATCTTCTGAAAAATTATCCGTAAACAACTTTGTTAGATTCTAAACTATTTTCTACATAATAGTTTAAATCATTTATAGAAAACATTGCGGTTTCTACGAAAACATCTTTTGAAAACTTGTCTTAGTTATTGGGAAATTTTCTATAGAATTTTAAAAAACATCTATAAAAATATTTTATATCAGAAATTCTGTGATATTCTTCGCAATTTCTGAGAAATTTATAAAAAAAACTTATTTACCATGAAATTTTTTACTAAAAAGACTCGATTTAAAATTCACATCACACACTTTTACTTTTCATTATTCTATGACCTTGTTAACAGCAAATGCAACCAATAATTATCGAATATTTGACATAAGTATATTGACAGAAATGTATATTCTAGTAAACAATTTTAGTGCTCTATATATTTCAACAAGCATTAGAAAAATTATGTTTTCCATTAAATAGATGACAAGCTATAAATATAATAATATTTGCTTATTAGGAAAGGTTTTATGCTTTTAGCTTTCAAAAGTCAATAAACTTATATACAAATCTGTAGCTAGAATTCTTTGGTACAAATATGAAAAAAATTCCTCAATTCCTGTTAAATTATGAAAAATTTTACCCACTCTGACAACCATAGCAATAAACTGTCGTCAATGCTACTGTTGTTGTACAGTTCGTATTGAATGTTACACAAGTATACATAGAAAAAGTGTAAAAGAATGTGAAAATACGAACAGCCAGCAAGAAAAAGAGTTTAGTAGTTTGTTATGTAGCAGTAGTAGTGAATAGAAGGTCGGAACATCCGTTAGTTTACTTCTTCTTTTCCCAATTTTATTTTTTTTTTTTAATTTCTCATATGAAAAAATGTATGTATAATTCTCTGACGTTGTCATACTATTTTATAAAAGTTTATACTAGATATAGAAAAAAATAATATTTGTTAGTATTACTATAATTTTTATATACGAGAGAAATGTGTTGTTTTTCATATTTTTTAGTCTAAGCCTGGTATTATATATAATATATACATTGTTGCTGCTACATTATTATTGTTGTTGCTGTTTTAGTTGTGTCAGCTGCAAGTAGATTTTGCTGTTACAAAATGTTACAGCCTTTAGTAATAATTTTAACATTGAATGAAATGATAATAGTGGTTGATGTCGCGGTGGGTGAGAATAATAATAATGTTGTTGCTATCTGTATGTTCAGCAAAAGTATATTGCCACCACTTTTGCTGTACATTTGATGCTATTGTTGTCTTGATTATCTATTATTTTTTAAGAGTTAAGAGTTTGAAAATAAATAGTACTTCAGCACTTTGGTATGTAGGAATGCATTACGTATATTAAAATTAATAAATAAACACTTTTTTTAATATATTAGGTTACTTTTTTCTAGATTATAAAGGAAACCCTAACAAAAGCTATATTTATTTTTTCAAACTATAATAATATATGTACATATATATATGCATATCATGTATATAGTATGCAAAAAATCGTGTTTAAGACATGACACCCTGAATTTTGTATATAACATCCTTATGTTTACTGACTGACCTACAGACTCAACAACTGCATGCTTGACTGTGTTGTCTGTATACAATAAGAATTTATTCATTCGTGTTATTTTCTATATTTTTTTAATAAAACTTAATAGTTTCGAATCCTTGTATATAGTTTAAATGTTTATACATACAACACCCACCACTTTTATATGTTTGTGTGCATATAAATTTAATGCGTTTCTTCTATATCCGTTAGGATATTAAAATTGAATTTATAGCATTTTAGTTATTATTTAAGAAGAAATTTAATTTCAACTTATATCCTGTTTTATGTATACATTTATAGTTATGTTCATATGTATGTCTTTCTCTATATTATTGTGAAGGACATTCAAGTATTAAAGTTTTAAGTGTTTTATAAAAAAAAA
>NC_060952.1:10585017-10588659 GCF_022045245.1 Lucilia cuprina | reverse complement strand
TTGTTGTGAAATATTTAATCGTCATACAGGATGTAAACATGTTAATACAAAAAATAGTCTAAGTTAAAAGAGAAATCCTTAAAAAAGAAATTAAATAAAAACCGGTTTGAAAAAATGCTATAGTAGTTCCTTAATAATTCCCTACCATTGGCACTTTATAGAATGATGTTCTATTTTTTTGAGGAAAAGATAAGTCGATTTAAAGCTTGAAGGCCATTAGTATGGCGTCTAGTGCTATTAAGTCGACCTCCCAATGGGCTAAACACATCTTCCACAAACACTTCAGCAACACATTTACACAGCTGCACATTTTGGTGTCGCTTGAAAATACAGTACATTAATGAAACAAAGGAAATATTGTTTAGAGTTGAAAAAAATCGCTTAAATTACAAAATAAAACACAAGTTAAAAAAGAAATCAAATAAAAATATCAGATTTAAAACAGTAAAAACTAGCATTAGTGGACAATTTCCTTAACGGAAGTCTATTAACTTTACAGCATGAATTTTTTCCTTGATAAAACTATAATTTAATATTTTTTATTTTTAATTTTGTTTTTAATACTGTTTTGCTCTCCTCAATATCGATTTAATTTGACTTTAAAAGAGAAAAAAATTGTATTAAAGATATCTCTCAGTTTTAAAAGGATGTACTGAGTTCCTACAAGAATATTCGGAGAATTTGATTAAGAGTATTAGTCTTTAGTTCTTATCTAATCTTAACCCGTTAAAGAGTTTAATCTGTAAACAACAAGAAAATTGTTTCATGTTTTAAGCTTATTAGTAAAGTTTGCGTAGTTAATTCCCACTTTGACTTGGTTTCTCTCATGAAACTTTCACTCCCTCATAAGCTATCAAAGGAACTCATTTATTTCTTCTAAGAATTGCTTTAATTTATTTTTATTTCATTCCCACTTTGACATTTTAAAATCAGTATTTAATACTGTTCTAAAACTATATATGTATGTTGTATTCTAACAAGAATAAAAGGAGCACGAAAGAAAAAATATGCAATAAAATTTCATTAAAAATTTTGTTCACAAAATTTTCTTGGACAATAGTTAAATAAGTTTATGCCAATTTGGCCCTGGTCATGTCCAATACAATAGATAATATTATGTTATTGAAAAAATATATATAAAAAAACTAAAATTATTTATGATGCAGCAGAAAAAGGATGAACAAAAAGCATCATACAATAATAATAAAGAAATAATAAACAATAATATATTAGATATTTTATTATATGCACAAGACAATGAGACTAAAGCTAGAAAAAAAGAGGGAATGAAAATAAAAAGAAATGAGTAAGGATCAAAATAAATCAAAAATGTGCCAAAATTTAAAAAAAATTTTAAATAAACAAGTACATTTACTGGTATAAAGACCTTACTAAACAGTAGAATACGAAAAGCAGCAAAAAATATATTTATACATAAAAATCAGATGAAACTACAATGTTTGTATGTAAATACCTACTGTATATAATAATACTTGTACACGTATACAAATGCCCAAAAGGCAAATGCGGCGAACGACCCACAAATGCTAAAGAAAAAAATTAAAAAAAAACTTAAATAAAAACTGAAAGCCAGAGTATAAAATGATGACTTTAGTTGTGTCACAGAGGGAACAAACAATGCATAGACAAAATTTAAATAAAAAAAATTATAAATAAATGAAAAGAGATGTTGAGACGCCAAACCAACATCATCTAGGATTGTGTTGGTTGCTATCAGCCAGAGTACCATAGCAACAACATGACTATAATAAAGAGACTGAAAGAATAGTATAGTGAACGAAGAAGCAGCTGAAGAAGAAAGACGACTGGCCAACCTACGGAAATGTCAGTCAGTGACTGACCTCGCAAAAACATAATACCGCTACCAGTATTTTTGTTAAAGCTGCAACAAGATATATACACAATATGCATATACATAACAAACATAACCAAGGGTAACGACGTCAAAATGAACACGAGAAGAACAGGAGAAAGGAGCCAATCATAGACATGTTAAGAGTAAGAGTTGTAGGGATGTAGAAATTTACATAAAAATGCAAATTTAAAACTTAAACAACATATATGTGTATGTAATAAAAACTTTAACATAAATGCATTTTCCACTAATACACGCTTATTATATTTATAAATGTAAATAAAATGTGTGGATGTAGAAACAGGAATCATGTCTATTGAAGTATTAAAGAATAATTATTAAATAAACTTATTTTGATGTTGTGTTAAATATCTTATTTGTTTATCTAGTTAACTTGTTGCTAAGCATTTAAAAAATTAAAATTTAAAATATTATACAAATTTTTTAATAAATTTTGGTAAGATGATCTCTGTACAATACATAACAAAATATATATTTTTCCACATCCTTTAAAAAAGATATTTTGAATTTTTCAACAATTCATTTTACATTCCTTTAAAAAAGATATTTTGTTTTTCTAATTTTCGGTACATAAACACGCGACAATTTGGAGGTATTTATACATTAGATTCTTAAAACAAGTGTTCCGTTGTTATTTCTATATAGTCGTTAAAAATTGTAGATGGAATATGCGTTTATGATTTGACTAGCATACCCTGGGTGCTTCGCTACCCTATCTTAAATAAAATACACACAAAATTTTGTTTACTATTATAGAAAATTAAAATTGATTAAAATTTTTTTAGTTTTATACGTACAATATCACGTGAATATTATATTCACATTCAGTAAGAGGCTTATATTTTTAGTTTCATTCATTTAGCTTCCATTATAGAAAATGTCGAATGTAATATTTGAAGAAAGTACCTCTAATAAATTATCATTTAATAAAAAATGTTATGTTTCTGTGTTCAATATTATATACAATTCAAAAATATAATTTGATGAATGAAAAAGTTCCAAAAGTCCCTTTCAGTCCCTTTCTCTCAATAAATCCTCATTTAATAACTGTGTGTTTTCCGGTTAACCTTTATAAAAACAAAAAATAGTCCCCACTTACAGAATATTATTCAGTCAAGACCATGTATGTTAAAATTAATGTTCCTAGGTTGTATAATTTAGAAAATTAAAAAAGTACAATTTATGAGATAAAAAGTACTAAAAAATCTTATTCAATGAGGACTGTGTATGTTTAATGATCATGTGTTTTGAGTTCATACTAAAGAACATATAAAGAGTATCATTTGAAGGAAGAAAAAGTACCAAAATGGAAAAAAAATTACTTAAGTGGAATATATATATATCACAGATAAAACTCAAACGATTCAAATCTGTATTCATTTGTTCCAGAAAAGTAGTGCTTTCAAAAAGTACCAAACGATTTACTTGAAATCACCTTTGTTACACATTTTTACCCCTTAAAAGTACGAATTTCAAAAAAGTACCAGACACCCATCTGCTCATTTTAAGAGTAGATACAGGTGCATTTGAAATTTTTCTTGAATCACTTATATTATATAAGATAATTATGAAAACCTGTTTTAGCCGTTTTTCCCCTTTTTACCAGTAAATGTGCAAATTTCCAAAAATCCCTCCTTAGTGGATCTACATAACCAAAAACACATCTACTGTCAAAATTTCAAGGTTCAGCCGTTTGGGCTGTGCGATGATGAATCAGTCAGTCAGTAACGCTATACTATATGTGT
>NC_060952.1:10534875-10584917 GCF_022045245.1 Lucilia cuprina | reverse complement strand
ACCGTCTGGTTGTTTGGTTCGTTGTAAGTTGGGACAATGGCAATGACAACAACAACTACTACAACAAATGAATTGAAATTTCATGGAAACAAAAAAATATATATTGTCTGTGATTTTATATGACAGCAAAATGACAAGCGACTAGTAGAATGACATTAAACATTAACACGTACAGACTTTAATGATGATAGACAGGACTACATAAGCACACACATACAGACAACTAATTCAATACTATTAGCTTTAAACTTTAGCATTTGCACACACCCCCACTTAAAAAAAATCATTTAGAGTGTAACTATAGATATAAATCATTTTCTAGTTTTGGATTTTTGCAAGTATTCTTTTCAATGAACTTTGCTAATCATTGTGTATTTAAGTTATATAGTGAGAAAAAATCAATTGAGCTGTAGACGAATAGTGAAAAATTGTTTTACAGAAGATTTTATTTAATTTATTTTACCTTTGGTTAGCTAATTACTTAAAAAAGTGAAAATTTGTTTAAATAGTATCTAAACACAAATATTATCTTTTTAGTTTCTGTAGATATGAGAAAGCTTTCATTATCAAATATACTATTAAAGTTGATTTTTTATAGTAAATATTCTGTTTTAATAATTTAAAAATATTCATATAAAATTTCTGCCATTCAATATAAATATAAATTTTATTGAAAATATTCATCGTAGTTTTTTTTCGCACAATAGTATTATGCTTCACTTCAATTTTATTATTATTTTAAATACAATTCAATGCACTCACAGAATGCATACATAAAAAGCATGTCCTTTTATCCATCTTTAGCAATTGCAGCAAAATATAGTATGTAAAAAATTTATATATAAAATAAAATTAAAGCAACAACAAAATTATTGAACTGTGACCCGTTATAATAATAACTATAATAAATCTTTATATATAACATATATTCTATATACAATGTGTGTATGTGTACATAAGTATATCGATATACTGCAGAAAAGTGATAATAACAATTTATTACAAATATGTATGTTTTTCTACTTGTAGCAAGCAGCAAAAAGGAGACACTGAAAAAACTATAGCATAGTTTTTTCAATGGAAAAAAAACCGCTATACGAAATTTTTTCAACTATATAAAAGACAATTTATAAGAATAAAAGCCCTGTAACTTCAATGAAATGGCAGCAACAGCACATTATAATGGTGGTAAATTTCAGAAGAAAAAAATGCAAACAAGAATGATAAAAAGACAAAATCTGAAAAAAACAACAACAAATACATAAATGTAACAAGGATCAGGAAAAAGACAACAACCAAACACATTTACTTATATGTATAATAAAAATGAACAATGACAGGTTAATAGCAAATAAATGAAAGATTTTACTAACAAACACACAAGATTGAACGACCATTATAAGAACGACGACTTGCATGCAAGCCAGGAATCGTGTAACAACAAACAGGAGACAAATTCATAAATATTATGCAGACACTCAGTTAAACAGACAAACAAACATAAGAGTGAATACACAAATATCCTTTATGGCCTAACAATTGATATATGGTTTCACTTAAAGCTCAAAAGAAAACACTAAAAAGAATAAAGAAAAACAAGAAAACCTACAGGAATAAAATACAAACAAATCAAGAAAGAGAAATCAGCTTAAAATTTCTCAGTTTTAACTAACAAAAATAGTGTACTGTGAATAAAGCATGAACAATTGAAAATGTGTAGATTGTAAAAAGTAACCATAACAACTGAAACACTAAAATTGACAATAATGCTGAAGGACAACGACAAAATTGAAAAATAAGGAGGAGTATGAAATAAAGGATACTATAGGACCAAACTCATCTGGAAAGCAAACATTGAAAATATTTTCATTAGAATATGAAATACCTCTTTTCTGAAATTTTTTAAGAATCTTATGCAATTCGTTGCTGTTGTTATAACAGCTAACACAATAAGAAATTTTAAAAAAAACGATGGTTCTGCGTCATTCAACTGGATGAGTTCAATGGTCTTTAGGACTCAGTTTTGCCAAAACTACTCGTGTTTTACATGACAGTATATGTTAATCTTCTACATTAGATGGTGGGCGACAAATACGATATTGATACGTTATCTACAACAACTGTGTTTACCGTATCACTTTGATAATAGAATACAAACGAAGATCTTTCCTAGCATGCCTCAGGAAAGAGTCCAACTTATTATACAAGTATATATATTATAGTTCGATAACATCCCACAACTATTTGCCAGTCATAGTATTATGTCCCTTGATCTGTAAAATCTTCTTGCCTCATGATAATCTGTAAGCAACCCTTAATGGTCCACAAATCTAAAACACTATCGAATGGACTGGTGGTTGTTTAACAATTTTCAAAAATTTCAATTTATAACAAATTAAGACTAACATATTTGACTATTCAAAATCCTAATGCCTAATAGGAGGTACCCCTATATGTTAACACAGGTCACTGTTATTACGATTTACACATTTATTAAAGTTTTCAAGAAAATTTAATGTATAATAAAAAGTTAATATTAAAGCATGTTTTTTTTTTGAACTGCTATTGCTCAGTTTAGATATCAAACCAAGCTTAAAAATGTTTTTCAAAAATTGTAATTTCTTAGGTTTTTAAAGTCAAACATGATAAAATAATGGACTAAACAGAATTAAGATATATTAGTAAACCATTCTTAAAGTTTTGCCATAAAAACACTTTTCAAAGAAGATTCTTAAATAAACTTGCCTTAAAATATAGTTAATAAATTTGTAAAGAAAATTATCACACAGTGAATTAAAGAATTTATTGTCTTAAAAATTACAAGTTCTTTCAAATTAAACATGTTTTAGTTGTTAAACGGAATATCTTAAATTTAAATCACGTCCTTGTCAGGCCCACATACCATATAATATATGGTCACTGCTGATAATTGACTAAAAGACAACCATGAACGACCACCATCACCATCGCCACCATGACTACCAACTACACATACATACATAGACAAATATATATCTCTATATATAACAGGATGTATAAAAATTGGAGGGAGCTAAAATAAAAAAAGAACAACAAAAATAAACACAGAAGAGAAAAAAATAAAAGCTGAACTTAATGGCGACAATAATGATAATGACGGCAAAACGGCACAAATAAACAAACGTAAAGCAACGCATGAAACACATGTTGTTGTTGTTGTTGCAGCATCCACTACTACTGCTGATGATGGTCTTTTTGGCTAAAAGAACAAATGTTTGAAACAACGTGTGTAGGTTTGCGTATATGACAAGAAGCGGCAGAAACCAGAATATAAACGACAGTATAACAAACCAACAAGAACACAAACTTATAGACTTTATAAAAATGTGCAGTAAACGAAAAATGAGAGAAAAAAAATTAACAAAAGCTGGTATGATTAAATGCATTGGGCCCACCAACGCAATTCTATTATAATGCCAACTTTGCAATAGACTACATACATACATATGTATGTACATTAAAGACAATAACTACTATTACAATAACAACTACCATCAATAGCAGCAGCAACATTATTAAGGACAACAAGCAAAATAACAAAGCAAAACCTACTAAAAGACGCAGTTGAGTGGTGGACACATAAGTCTTTTAAAAATCATATTCTTCTTAAGCTGCACTTGCTGTTGATAGTTAATAGTTGTCAATAAAGCTTTTGGTAAATTGTGAAAATCTTAAAGAAGAATTTCAGAGAAATGAAATGATGTTGACTTCATAGAATACGGTTAGATCTAAAGAGGATTTATTGTCTATGACATCTTAAAATTAATAATAAATTGTTTTTAACATAAAATTAGTTAGAACTTAATAGTTTTAGAGGATTAAGTAAAGAATTTTCAAAGAAACCTTTTTAATACGCCATTCAAAAATTATCGCCAGTAAAACTTAATAAAATAGTTTTCTAATACTTTTTCAAATACTTCTCATGCTGCTTTCCTAGCATCATATTCAACAACTACTCATACACAAAACTTTAATGGTTTTTTTTTTCATTCCTATTTTTTAATTTCATACACAAACATACATTTATGTACATGAGCATTTGTAATGCATATGTACACGTTCCTGCAACAAGGACTTATATTTTTATCGTAGACTATTTCCCAGCATCGAAAAGAAAAACTATAGTTTCTCCACTGAACATGGCAGAGAGAGAGAGAGAAAGAGAAAAAAATTGCACAGAAGAATTAAAAGACATTTAGTTACTATAGAATGAACAAATAATGAAGAAGATTATTTTTTTAAACACACACAGTCAAGCATAATGAATGGTAAATTAAAAATAAGCGAAAAAGACAGAATTACAGAATTGTGAAATAAAAGAACAATAAATTTAACCACATATTAGGGTTTATCGTATAAATCAGAAAAAGCCATTTGAAGTTAAGATTAGGATTTATTTAAACAAATGGGTGGAGAACAAAACTGAAAAAAAAAACAAAAGGCAATAATATTTACAAACAAATAGCATTTTTTATAAGTTGAAAGAAAACATACAGTAATTAAAGAAAATATGGAAGGAAGTCTAAAGAGACCGACAAGACTATTAATATCGATACTTTGTAGTTTAAATGCCAAAAATCTTATTATTGATATTATTTAAAAATGTTTGATATTGGGTTTAAAATATTAAGCGTACAGATGAAAGTTTACGAAATATTTGGTATTTACCAAGAGATTTTTATTTTTAAACCTTTTTATACTATTTGGATTAAGTGACAATTAACCAAAACATTCAAATAAATAAGAAGGTTGCTGTTGTGTATAACTAACTAACTTACTAAATATTTCTTCTATTACACCGCTCGACACTCCGACAAGAACCAGATGAGATAAGTCTGAAACTAGAGATTAAACGAAGATCCTGTGTCCAGCCAAGAAGAGTTTTTTAAAACTTTGTGTTATTTTTTTTTTTTTATTCTGTAAGAACCAAAAGAAGTTAAGTCTATTTCACAGTTATTTATGTAGAATTTAAAAGTGTTATTGGTGTTTGTAAGTGAATGATGTCCTTCAAGTAATTTTCTGAACGGGAATTTGTATGGGGGCAAGGGTCAAATGAAGCCTGGTCATTACAAAAATCTATACAACTAAGTTTTGTCGACTTTTGTTGACGTAATAGAACATTTAAATTAATTATAAGCCCAAAGACCCTATTTGTGGGGTATGGTTGTATGGGGACTAATTGATATAATGAAATAATAAAATGAACCGATTTTAACCTTTTTTAATAGGCTTCGTCCTTGGGCCAAAAGAAGAATGTGTGCCAAGTTTCATCCAAAATTGCGGCCTGTACCTTGTGCACAACGGACAGACGGACGGACGGACGGACATAGCTTAATCGACTCAGAAAATGATTCTAAATCTATTGGTATACTTCAACGTGGGTGTACGACGAAGACCTAAATACAATATAAAAGACATAAATACAAAATATTTTTTAAATCTTTCTTGTTCTGTTGACATTAATTGAGCAGTAGACGTATTTCAAATTTTTTTTGAAAAATTTACTTCTTAAAAATTTTAAAATACATTAAACGGACGAAAGGAAAAACTGAAAACAAATTTTTTCTCGATTAAATTGTTGTTTCTAACTTATGTCATCCGGTTTATGTCTAACGATTATTTTCTTTTTGTCAGATGGTGTTAAAACACCCAGTAACATTTATAGCTATTCTGCTTACTCCATTTTTAGAATAAGTTTTAAATAAATAAGCTTCATTAGATATTAATATTAAACAAAATTTTGTATATAAGTTTGCAATTCTATCATTAGAAATCGTAAACAAAGGATATATTGCATAGATACACTTAGATTTTTATCTGTAAAAATTACTGTTGTACGGTGTAATATCTTTAATTTTTAAATAAACTCATTCTTATTATTATTTTTTTTTTTGTTTGTTTATAAACGTCATTTTCTGCATGAGTTATTATTATTTTTATCAATATTTTTTTTATTTTTTCACATATTGTTTTGAAATATAAATTAAAATTTTTCGTCCATAAATTATGCATGCATTAATTTTGTTTGTGAAAAAAATATTAGTATTTATTTAACTATATAATAAAATAAATTATCCGTTATCCAGAAAAAAAACAATTTTTTTAGCTAAATTTCTAAAAGTATTTATATTTTATAATTTTAAATAAAGCGTAGAAAAAAATATTTACTTTTTTATAACTGTTTTGTTGTTGTAAAATAATAAAAATGTGCAAATAAATTAAAGTATATACAAATATTTTTATACATATTTATTTAAAACTAATTACCATAATTTAGATTTAATGTCTAAATAAAAGTAAAAAATATATTAAACACGGATTAAAGAACAGAGAAAAACGAAGAAAAAACTTAGTAATTGATTGTTGTGCTAATTTTCCTTTTAAACTTTACAGAATTATTATAATTATTAAAATAAATATTATAATTATTGAAATAAATACTTTATATAAAAAAACAATATAGTTTAGAATACAGCAATATACTTTTTGCAATATTAACCTAATTAAAAAAACATCTTCGACATAATCTTTCACTTAACGATCTATTAGTAAATATTGCTAATTTATTAAAATACATTAAATATCAATTAGTTTTCCAACTTTTTGTTGATGATACACATATTTTTTGTATTTTTGCCATACTTTCTTTCATTCTAGTTTTAATTTAAAAATCTTGTAATAAAACTTGGCTTTCTCGTTTTTCATTTGTGTATTGATTTCAAGTGCATCATTTCCTATGCTCTAATGTTCGAACATATTAGGTCACGTAAACTATTCGTCCTTCGTTCTTTTTTCTTATTTCAACAATGAATTTTACCTAACAAAATATGTGTATGCATTTTCTCCCAGTACAAATGTATTTTCCTCTTCGTTTTATTTTTTCTTTTTAGTTTTAAACATGTTTTATTGTTATTGAATGTTTAAATGCTGTCGCTGATGATGTATTGAAATTGTATGTGTACAATATTAAGGTAGTTAAGAAACTCTAAAAATACTAAACAACTTTTATGGGTTAGGAGTCTGATAAGGAAAAAAAACTATATTTTTCTTCCCATAATATTTTTTATATATTAAGCAAAACTATTATAAACACATTTCATTATTAATGTTTTTTTTTTTTTTGTTAATTAACAAACAAGAGGCAGAACAAATACTACGGAACCACAAAACCATCAGAATTAAACAATGACAACATACATTAGTTTATATATTAGTCTACTACTTAAGGTACTGACAAGCCTTAAGCTTACTCTTTTGAATAGCCTCTTGACTGCACTATTGTCCACTCCACTCGCCTGTCTCTTTCTTCTATGTTCACTAATCAACTGACTATATAGCAGTATATAGACTAAACTATTAGAAATATAAATTAATAATGTACGGCCTTCACTATTGACCAGTTTATTGTTTGCTCTTTCTACTTGGACTATCCAATTTTGATATGATTGCAATTTCGGAGAACTTTCAATTCACTCCACAGACTTTCTTTGAAATAATTTGATATGGGCTTGAACTAAAGAACCACATAATCTGGTACTACGGATGGACAGTTACCCTGGCTGGTTAGTTGGTTGAGGTTCCTATGCGATCCATGTGTGGTCTAAAACATAATCCGGAAGAATATGTGGCGCTTAAAAGAGTTATGCACGTAAGATCTATATTTTGGGATAAGTTCGTTGGTATTGCCGAACGACAACAGATACCCCACATGGCATTACAAATAAATTCGCATCCGCCCATATACCTATAGTGAGTTTGTCGTACGTTGTTCTCTTGTTCATCCTCTTATGAGGATGAATAAGAAGCGTGAAAGGTAGAATAGTGATAAATGAAAGGTATGTATATTATAACAGTGATACCATTGCATTGTCCTTCCTTGTATAGATGTGTTTAAGGAAAACCACAGTGCGTTATCTGTGAGTAAGAACAAAGTCTTCGGTTTATTTGTTAATTCGTTTTTCTATCTACCGGTTATGTTTCAAGGTGCAGCAATTATCAGAGATTAGATAGCTCAAGTACACACTGGAATAAAAATTTCATAGAAGTAAATTGCCACCTACTGGTAAGATGCACAATAAGGCGGTGGTGAGATGTCACAGAAGGTTATTAAATGGTTGAAAAGTCCAAGTGTTCACGTAAAGCATTCGACATTCAGATTTTGTTGGAATAGTCTATAAGCTTTACAGCATATTAGTCTAACTAATAATCATGGATTTGTATTTCAGATATTTTATGATTTTGTCTATTAGCTATATAATAATTTATGGATTAATCTATAAATTATTTAGTCTATGAACAAATCTATATACTAGTCTATTAATTGTTTACTTTATTGCCCTGTCTTTAAGTGACTATTGACTAATATACATCTATGAAATAAAACATAATTCATACATCGTGGAATAATGAAATATTGAAATAAATCGTAAAATTTAGAAATTTCGTTCTCTAAAGGCCAAAATGAAATTTCAATCTAAAGATTGTACCACCTTAAACCTTTGCACATTTACCAACATTGTAGGGAATTCGTCTGTATTTTCTTTTTGTAAAATAGTTTATATACAACTACATAAACACTCACAAGTATATACATACATACAGTAATAGCATAAGTTTTATTTTTCCGTTTGTTATATTCAACTTGTATTTTTTTTCTAATGCCAAAACAAATAAAATCAATGCACATGTGGAAATTGTCAATAATTTCAATTTGATTTCATTTTGATTTTTCCACACATTTAGTAATTTATTTTTTATCCTTTTTCATTTTTTCCAGTTTCTATTGTTTTGCTCTATTTTAGTTTAGTAGTATTTATTTGTGCTTTTCATCTTATTCCTTTTCAATAACTTCTTGTTAAGGTATTTAGTATTGAAAAATAGTGTATTTGTTTTGTATGCTCTTTATATAAATTTTATTTTTCCTTATTGCATATATTCATTGTCTAATAATGATTATATAGATTCCTTTAATTTTTTTATTTTATTTCATTTTCCATTTTATGTTTTTTTACGTAATCTGATTATTAAAGAGTTATGTATTTAAGTTTTGATTGCAGTATAAACTCATATATGAATTGATGTTAAGTACATAAGGTCAAGTTGTGTTTTAGTTGCCAATCATTGGGATTATTTTAGTATTTATTTTTTTTTATTTATTTATTATTTTTGGTATAATCGTAAATTTTTCTATTATTTAAATAAATTTTAAAAGTAATTTAATATTAACATGAAAGTACTTGCAATTGAAAAAAGTTATTTCTCAAAAATAATTCATATATGTATATGTTCCTTTATTTTATTTAGTATTTTCTGCATTGTTATCAAATATTTTAAATTCATTAAGTTTTTCTAGAATATTCTAGATTTGTAACTGTTACAAAACTTAATTCAGAAATCTTTAATTTTTTAAATTTTCATAAACAAGTGATACTATATTATGAAGAATACTTTAAAGCATAAATTAAAATTGTAATAAGCATAAAAACTAATCAAATTTTATGATAGATATTGCTGGAGAATTTAATATATATCCTTAGAAATTGTTCAATATTGTAAAAGTTTATTTTCTTTCTAAAATGGACATACCGGACTAATATATAAAAATTTTGGTTATGTGTATGTTAAAGCTTAATTACATTTGAATTATAAAATTATTTATGTCATAAGCTAGTTTGCTTTTGTAATTATTTTATTAAAGAAATATAAACATAAATATTACCTAAATAAATAGGAAAATATCTATTATAAACAAACACATAAATACAAATACTTCAATAAAAAATTACAAATACCTATAAGAAACATTTCAAGCATTAATTTTAATCACATTTTAAACGTTCAAAGAATTGTGTATGTCCTTATTTAAAACATTTACTTTTTTCTAAAAAGAAAACAAATTTCTAATACTTAGAGACTAGACTTTTCTTATGTAAAAAAAACTAAGCAGTAAAAAAATTGTGTAATTTATTAAAGTAAAAGCACATGAAATATATGACAATTCAACCAAACAATTTTTTATCTTTTTCCTTTCTATATTCATGCATTTATATATATTTTATTCTTACAAATTTATTTATACATACGTATATGTGAATGTAGTTGTTTTTAGATTTTTTTTTGGTAAACTTATTCCTAAAAATGTTTATTATTATTTTCCTTAACAAAGCAAACAATGAATTTGTCTTATACAGAGATGGAGAAAAAAATGAAAAAAAAATCAAAATTTTTGAGAAAAGCAACATAAAGTTCAGTGATGTACAAGAGTGTCTACTATATATAGTTTAATACACAACATTAAATTTATTTTGGAAATATTAAGAAAATTAATATAGTAATGGGTCCACATTAATTAGATATATAGTTTAAAATATTGAAAACAAATTTCAGTTTCAACTGTTATGCAAGAGTAATATGTGCATAAAAGTACATATATCAAGATGCGTATGATTGATATTTAATAAATAAGGTATATTCGATATTACGAATACGCTCTGTATAACTAATTGTTTCAATCAAAATATGAAATTAGTTATGAAAATGATTTTTTATAAAAATTGAGTTTATTTGCACTAACAATTACCATCATTAAGAAATGTTCTTTATAAGAAGTTCATTCTTTTATAGTAAAAGTCGAATAATAAACTAACTACACTTCCCTACTTTCAATAGAGTGCTTATAGAATAAATCTATGATAATATTTGAGCAAAAAATAAAATTGAAAACCTTAAGGACATTGACTGATGTTGTTACGAAATTTTTTTCTATCTTTATATATATATATATGTATATTTACTTTTTATATTATTATATATTCGTCTAACAAAGTACTATATAGAAAGACTTGCACATTTATACATACAGTTCTATACAAATGGGAAAAAAATTGTAACTGCTTTTGGCATTTGTTATCAGCCAGCTTAAATATCTTGGAAAAAAATATAAATAAATAAAAGAAATAAAAAAAGAACTTCTTTAAGTAAAAGTTCACTGTTGGATAGGAAATTGGTATTCTTATTATTTACATAATATTGTCATACATACGTAAATATGTCAAAAGAATGAAGCATAGGTTCTTGATATGTATGTAGTATATATCGGTACTATTTAATATATACTTATATAAAGTATTTATTTATAGGTCTAAGTAGCAGATGATTGGTAGGATTTTGTCGAAGTATTAGACTAGAAAAAAAATCAAACACCTGACAAATCAATTCAATTATAACATAAAAATTGTGATTTCTTAGTAAATTATTTTTAATTGTATAATAAAAGTTTCAAAGTTATATCTGCAGAATTTTATCGTGTTATTATGTTTATAAATTAAATTTGATCTTTGAGTCATTTTTGAATGGACGTTCATATGAGGGTCAAATGAAGCCCCGTCATTCATACTTTTATAAAACTTTAAACAAATAACATTAAACATAATTATAAACTCAAAAGCTTTTCTCGGGAGGTACGGTTGTATGCAGCTAGACGAATAAAGCTTTACAAGGACACTCAGATAGATGGGCATAGCTAAAGCAGATAGTTGGCATACAGAAAGTGATTTCAATTTATATTCTTTAAATTAGATATATGAACAAAATTTGTTAGTGTTACAAACATCAGCACAAATGCATAACACCCTCCCCACTATAGCGGTGTTAGGTATGGAAATACAATTCTGGTTGGATACAATTTTAAAATTGCCAACTATGCAATTTCGTACCTTGGTGAACGAAGTGAGTGAATGTTAACAGTAACTCTTATATAAGTAACTTTTATCATATAAAAAATATATAACAAAATACTATATTCTGGATATTGAAATGTTGAGATAAATTTTCTTATATGATTCGAAACTATTTTCCATTAATTTTCCATTTCTAGAGAATTTTCAATAAATTTTTAATAAAAAACTTATAATAGTTTATGTCCTGTTTTTATAAAGCTATTAAATCTGCACAGTACTTATTTTTAGTATATATTTGTGTATAATATATTATTTCATATTTACACGAAGTTAATTTGGTCTAAAATTTTCCGCAATAGAAAATGACTCATGCGTTTTTGTGTTTACTTTACTGAAACTATCAAATTACACAACGAGTTTTTGCTTTGAAATGTAAATAATAATTAAAATTTTACTCTACGTTCCTATAATGAATTTTAGGTTGGAAAAACAAGAAAAATAAATTATTTAAATTGTGTGTTCTTTATTGGAATGCAAAATGTTATATGTATATGCAGGACTCATATATCCATTGCTCATTTAAGAAAAAACTGGCATAACTCGCTGTTTGGAAAAAAATTCCGTTATACATAAAACTATAACTTTTTCCCAAATAAGTAAAATGATATCAGAGACATCAGTGCGAAGTCTATTTTATAGAATTCTGTACAAGAAACGAATTTTAGAGTTATGTCAATGTTGTACTAATTGAGTGATATGTATTTATATACTAGTGTATCTGTATTCTTTTATTTAAGTATATGTTTATTTAGTCATTAGCAATATCGCTCTTGTATGTAAGTGTTAATACCTAACAGATACTCAAAGGTATTTAATCATAATTTTAATTTAGATATCATCAATTACTATTACATTTCAGCACATGTACTTGTAATTAGAAAAACATCTATAACTGAATATTGCTAAATTACTTAATTAATAATTTAAATTTTCATATCAATAAGTTTGCTGCACCTTTCTAATAGAATTTAGACAGCGTAAGTATAAATAGAATTCTAGTGATAGATGTTTAACAGTTTTCGCATAGACCCATAAAGATACTATAAAACATAAACTTTGTAAAGTTTTACAAGCAAAATGAATTTTAAAATTCCTGATAAATAACACAATCTTTTTTAAGAAATACTAATCAACTAAATAATTACATTTTCTTCTATAAGCTCTTACTAATTACTTAAAAAATTTCTCTAAAGGAATTATTTCACTCTTTAACACACCGAAAAAAACCAACTAAAAACAAGACAACTGAATTGTTTTGCTTTTGTTTTAGTCAGTTACATCGAAAAACATACAAGCAAAGAAAACAAGAAAAAATCTGAAATTTTAAAATTCCACACAACAAACAAAAAAGCAAATAACTTACCTTGTTTGGGTGAAGCACTCAATGCCTGTTGTGGTGATTGTTGTTGAGAATGTATTTGATATTGTTGTTGCTGTTGAGCTGCAGCAGCAGCCACAGCTACAGCCTGCTGCTGGGCAATACAAGCTGCAGCAGCAGCGGCAGCAGCTGCCTGTTGTTGATGCTGTTGTTGGGCCTGTTGCTGTTGTTGCTGAACAGCCTGTTGTTGAGCAGCAGCGACTTGTTGTTGTTGCTGCTGTTGTTGGGCTTGTTGCTGTTGTTGACTACTGGCCGACATTTGTTGCTGCTGCTGTTGTTGTTGCTGCTGTTGCTGCTTGGTATTGTTGGCCTGCTGGTGCGTTTGCTGTTGCTGCTGCTGTGTTATGTGAGTCTGATGTATGGCCAGCAATTTAGTTTCGTATGGTTTAGCATGTGGGGCACCAACTGATAGTGGTTGACTGCTAAGCGTCATTTGTGCTGTGGCTGGCATCATGAGTGTGGGCATTGCCAACATTTTTGCTTTGCTTTTGCTAAACAACACTGGGTTCTCTTTTACCTCGGAATTTGTGTTTTAAACTTTCTCGTTTTTTTTTTTTTTTTATTTTTGTTTACTGTACACCTACACTACGATGTTGTGTCGCGTGAGCTGGTGTAAGTGTAGGAGTTAGTTCTTTTTTGCCGTTATTTGGTTAAACCGTTTGTTTATTTACTTTTTTCTTGCTCTAAATTTTTATTTAGAGATGTGTATTCTACTATTTTGCTGTTGTTGTTGCTGTTTTTGTTTGTAATGCTTTTGATGTTTTGCGGTCAAGTTACAGTTAGACAGATATACAATGTATACACTTTTCATATACACATGTACTTAAAACAACAATGTTAATTCTATAATGTTCACGTATATTAATGTAGTCAAGGTATGCTAATATATTCAACTGCTGATTTTTCAACCTCTTTTATTCGTTTTGCTTTTTTAGTAGTAAAAGCAAGTATGTGAGTTTGTACATATATTTGCAATAGACGGGATTAACGAGTGCTTTCCTGTGTTGTTATTATTTTATTTGCAACACACAACAGTCACTGAAGTAATAATGTTTAGTAGCAGTGGTAGTTAGTAGCTGTAGAATTAGTAGTTGTCTGGTAGCCGTAGTAGTGGTGTAGGCGCCGTTGTTCGTAGTTCTTGCTATAGTATGCGTTTAACATGTAAATGTATGCAGACGTGTACTAATCTGTTTTATATGTATGTATATTTTTGGTAGTTATATATATGTACGTACGTTTATAGCTGATGTTGATGTGGATGTTGTGGTTTTACAAAGTGGTAAAATGTTCGCGTTGATGGCAATAACAAATTATTTGTATACGAAAATGAAACAAAGAATTTTAAATTTACTTTTTTTCGGGGTAGTAATTCCTGTTGTTTAAAACAATTTGATGTTTTTTGAAAAATTAAAGTTTTAAATGATTTTACTTTTTTTTGTTCGAGGGATAATTTGCACTTTTGCTTAGGCAGTTAATTAAATATTTGTTTGTTTTTAAAATATTTGGTTTTACAAAAAGTTTTTTTTATATGGTTCACGAAATTTTTTTAGTTGTTATTATTGTAGTTTTGTTTTCAATGTGGTTTTTATGTGTTTTATAATTGTTTCATTTATTTATGGAAATATTGCTTATTATTTCAATAATTCCAAAACTTTTACGCATTTGTTTAATTTTTTTTTTTTTGGTAGACTGAAACCGCACTTGTGTTTTGTGTTAAATGTTTAATTAACATAAATGTGTAACTTTGCTAAAAAAAATTGTGTTTTAGTTTAAGGGAAAGGAGTAAAATTTGTTTTAAATTTTTTGGTTTTTTTATTTTTAACAAAATTTTATTTAGCTTGACCTTCACTTATCACAGACCAATGAAATAGTTGATAGTTAATAATTTTGTTATTTATTTTTCAAAATACCATGAAATAATTTGCGCTTTAAAAAATTTTCTAAACGAGATTAAAATATTTAATATATAATAATCAACTAATGTTTGTTTTATAAAGTGAAATTTTTAAGCACATTTTAAATTCAAATTATTTAATTCAATTTTTTTTGGTTATTGTTATAAGTTATTAAATTATTATTTACAATAACATTTTTATTTCATAAAAGATTTATAAATCTCATAATATTAAATTTTAAATTTAAATGATTAACATGAAATCAAATATTAAATTGAAAAAATCTTATTTATCTTGTCAAAAATAGTTAGTTAAATTCTAAAAAATTTTCTGATTTTATAAAATTTATAATCCTTATTTATATATGCTTAATTTAAAAAAAAAGTATTTTAAAGAAATAGCAAATAATAAAAAACATATTATTTTATGAAAAATTTATGTTAAATTCTAGGTTTATTGAAATTATTTGTAAATTTTCAATCTTAATTAAATTCGGATTTATTTTTATAAATTTAAATGCTTAAATTTTACTTTTTTTAATGAATAGTTGTCCAAAATAAATTATTGTGTAAAAGATATTTAGAAAATTTTCCAAAATTTTGGAAATAATTTTTAATTTATTGAAGTAAAATTTAAGTTTTGCTGTGAATGAAATTATGGTTAAATCGAAGTTAAAATCTTTCAAGATGTCTATGTGTTATATGTTCTTATCTAGATATTTTCGGTTCAAAAGTTTCATGACAACTATGCAAACAAAGTTTGCTCCTGAAAACCACCGAATTCAGTTCAGAGAACTAAAATTTTTTCTGAAAAATAATAATGAACATTTAAATAGATATCAAATGTTAAAAAAAAATTTTGACACCTTTTTATACTGACAGAATAAAAAAAAATAGTACAAAATATTTTCCAACTCCTCTTGTTCTGCTGACATAATTTTTTTTTAAGTATTTTAAAATAATTATTTAAAAATGTACTTCTGAAGTCCGTTAAAATGGACTAATGATTACGAAATGAAAAACAAGCAACACAGTTTTTCCACTAAATTTATAGTTTCTAAATACTTTTTTCTCGTTTTGTAGGACGATGTAAAATTTAACATAAATTTACGAATAAAAGTTTTTTTATTTCTATTAATTTTTGACAACAAATTTAGTTTAATTCTTATAAAAACAAAAAAAATTAAATTCATTTGAAAAACCTTCACATTTTTTGGAAAAAAATTAAATAAATTTGTTTAGTTGGTAAAAAAGAGAAAATGGAACTAAATGAAATTTTTACTGAAATGTTCATTTTGTTAAATATTGTAAACCTTGTATTGATTACATTTATTATTAAATCAATTATTCATGGAATTAATTTAAAAAATTTCTGTTAATTCGTTTTAATAAAAATACACCTAAACGAATAGTTGAATTATTATTTCCAAGGTAATAGTACGACGAGATAAGTGATTTTGTCCAACGTCCTCAGATATATGAAATTCAGTTTAAACTTATTTCAATATAAACATATGTATGTAAGCTTTGATATATGAATTTCTCTGTAATAATTTCTACAAAAAATGTCTTTTTGTTGTTTTATGCCCTTAATTGTACATTATTCCAAAACAAACTTTTCAGAAAATTATCAAAAGAAACCTTTATAAAATAGATGTTTTCTTGTTAAAAAAAATTTAGTTTAATTTACACAATTCTCTAAAATGATTTCAGCCAAAAAAAATAATTAAAAATTTAAAAAAAAAAATAAAAAATTCATAGAAAACTTTTTGTAGACTAAACTAATATAAATACAAAATTGCATATACTTTTCTTTAGAAATTTCCTAAAATAACCTAAAGGCATGAAATTTTATTTTGCTTTCATTGCTTAAATTGTATATATAGATATGAAAGTAAAAGCAGTTATCTCCGTGTTTTATGTTTTTGAAAAATTTAAAGATTGCATTAAATTTAAAATTTTTATATATAAAAATGACATTATTTTAGCTAAATATTTTATAAAGCAAAAAACCTAAAATATATGTGAAAAAATCTATTTATAATAATTTATCAACGGTTTATATAACAAAAATTTGTATGAATAAGGCCTTTAAACGATAAAATTAGGTTTTTAGAATCATAATAATCCAATTCACAATCGGTGTTGTATGGTTTTGTCGTAGTATGTCGTAATTTTTTTATTATTGATTATACGACATCGATTGTGAAATAAATAAATAAATTTTAAAATACGTTTTTCAATAAACATTTTGAAATTTTAAAATATCATTTAAGCAAATATTCAACAAATATAAACTAAAGCTTTTGTTTTTAATCCCTTAGAATTGAACTAAATTAGATTTTGTATGAAAATTTTGTTTTATAAACCTTTTATAAAATAAAAATTTTGCTTGTGAATAAAGGGGTTAATAATTTGTGATAACATTAAAAACTATAATTGCTACAAATTCAAATCTGTGTCAAATTTATAATCCTAATAAAAAATAGCCTTAAGCAGAATTATTAAAAAAAATATAATGGAAAATTACATTTAAAATATATTTTTGTACTAATAATTTAATATTTTAATTAAATTCTATCTCATTTTACTCAAATTTAGTTAAAGGCAAAATTGTTCATTTTGTTGTATTATTATTTAAACAAAAAATTAAAACTTTTTTTCATTGTACACCTGATATCTAAGTAACACAACGTGTTGATTATATTTCTTCTGTGAAAATGAAAAAAAAAATAAATTAAATTTTGAAATATGAGAACTTTAACATACAAAGAAATGTATAAAGGTGAGAAAAATATAAATGTATATAACACCATTTTTCTGCTGGTAAATACGGCTGCTAAATCTTTACGATGCTACCAAGGAGCTAAACAGAAAATGTGTTTAGAAAAAATAATTATATTACAAGGATAAAGAAACGCAACTTTTATTGCTTTTTTTTCGTAAATGGGGAAAAGGAAGCTGAGTAGAAAGGTAAAGGTTTACGTGTATGAGAGGAAGGAAACCAAATGTGATATATTTTCTTCTAAAAAGTCGTAAGCATTTTACACATCATTTGTAAATTTAAAAATGATAAAAATAATAAAAAACACAATTTGTTATTTTATTATTTTCTAAATAAAACAGGAGGTTGTCTGCAGCCATGAAATTTATATATATTGAACATGTGTTTAATATTAAAATTATATAGATATAAGTAAAATATGTGTTGTTGTAATGGCGAAATATTGTGTATTTTTATGATATTTTCTGCCATTTTATTTTAAACGGAAATCATTGATGTGTAAGTTTCCGGTTTTTATGCAATGAGCAAAAAATATATAAACAAAAAAAAACATATCAGTCAGTCGTAAGCGTATAATGATGTATATAAGGAGGCATATAAATATATACATATGTATGTACATGGAAAATTTATGTTTTTTATATACATATGTATGTATATGTCTATAAAAATATGAAAAATCTATAAACATATGTATATTTACAATAGAGAAAATAGACAAAGAAAAGGAAGTTGCGGTAATAATAACAAAGAAAAAACCATTGAAAGTAAGAACAAAGAACGAAATCGTATTATGGTAACCGAAGAAAAATAACATTGCAACAACTCCCATGCTGTTTTAAACGTTTAATGACTTTGTTTCCACTTTTTACTACACACATACATATTTATGTATGTACGTCTGCATAAGGAGATGTATATGGTATATACTAATGTTTATATACAACATCAGTATATAAAAACGTCATGTATTAAAATATCTAAATACATATGTGCATGTTTTTATGTACAAAAACGTAAAATATCATTTTATGTTTAATCTTATAACATAAATATATGTATGTACATAAGATACGCATATGAATATTGCCACAAGTATGTATATAAACAGACATAAATATATACCAGTTGTTTGTTATTTAATATATATTTCTATATATTTGCTTGTACATACATATACATATTCGCCCATATATGTAAATAAAATTGCTCGTAAATTTGCAATACAAAAATCGATTTACCATTAAGGAAATGTTTAAAAATTATTGCTTGTACTTCTTTGAAATTCTTAGTATGCATTTTATACTAAAAAATGCAAAATGAAAATATTTTTCAAACATAACAAATCTCAGCCTAAAATTTGAACTTAAAAATGTTCCTTAAACTCCTACTTGTTTGTGCCAGACAGTAGATTTTCTCTTAAACTTAAAAATTTCACTTTTTGTAAAAACAAAATATCAGAAACTGCACTCACTACCTTTTAATTATTTTTGATTTTTTTCAAACATTAATTTAATTTTTTCTTTGTATTCTTTATTTTTAAGAATTCTTTATTTATTAAATTATTTTTTTAATTCACACTTTTTCCTTTGCCAGTACGTTTTGATTATAATATATTTTTTTTTATTTTTATAATAAATTATTTAATTGTAATAAAAAAAAATATTTTGTTTTTTTATGAAATTTTGAACTTTATTTGTATACGGCTTGTGGTAGTAAGTTGTAGTAGTGTTAGAGTAAAGATGCTTTCTTTTCTTTCTTAAAAAAAACAACAAAACCTTAGTGTGAATCTTATTTTTTTAGATTATTTTCTTTCAAAGAATATTTTCTTTTATTTTGATTTGATTTTTTAGAATTTTTTGATTTTACATATATAATTTCTTTTTAAAACTTTTTTCTTTTTGTTAGACTGAACAAAATAATAACAACTTAATAACAATGTAACGAATATCCTTTCATTACGAGGACACAATTCAAACTGAATGCGAAGTTTATTCGTCGTCTTCACAAATAGTCATACACATCGTTTGATTTTTCAATATTATCCTTCTGTCACTGGTTATTGTTAAATTGTGCTGCTCATTTCCACACAAAAAAACTTAAACTCGCACATATACACTCTTACACACTTTAGTTTAAACAAGCAGAACAAAAGTACCGTTAACGTTATAACGGCCCTTGTGCTCTCCTTACTAATTCCTTTTCTCTCTCTCTCACTTATCTCTGAAACTCATCACTCACTCATTCGTATTTATGTATTTCAGTTAAATTCAATATTGACTAAAACTTTACGTTCGTGCTTTTTCTTTCTATTTATTCGTACTCGCATACTGAAACGCACCCTTTCGTTTTTCTCTCTAATGTTGTGTTTTATAAACAAAAATATTTTGTAGTTTCCTTTTCAAAACTCACGCAAACTCATTGGTTGCTGTTGTTGTTCTCTAGTTTCCTTTTCTAGCGGCATTTTATATTCACCACCTTTGTTATTGTTTTCTTATTCTTGTCGAATTTTTCTATTTCGTAATTTGCATTTCGAATTATCCTAGACATAAACAGTTTGTCGTGGTGTAAAATGTGTTGAATTTTTTGGCGGTTTATGACTTTAATAATATGGGGTTATTTTTTCGATATCGTTATTTATAGCAAAGGATATGGTGTTTATAACATTTATTTAGTGGTAGAAATTGTTAATATAACACTTACATATTAATATGAATGTTAACAATCTAATCATTAAAAGTGGTATATGCGAAAGTCTAATAAAACTAAAATGATACTCGTCTTAGGACATTTTTTTTAAAACAAAAGCAGTAACACAGTTATACTTTTCTAGAGGACTTAGCTTTAATTTTCTACAAAATTAAACCGATTAGAGGTATCATGTAATGGAGATTGAAAAACATAATTTTTTACCAGCCGTTATGACACTGCTAAGACAACGATATATCGAATCACAGACATGATGAAGAAATTCGGTTTCAGCGCAGCACAGTAATGATGTCGTGACAATCGGGAATAAACAGTGACATTATCATTTATGACAAGATTTCGTTTGCAATTAATGCCGTTTTTCCATGCAGGACCCTATGTTACAAAGTGCATAGAAAATATCATCTCTTGGAGTCATAAAATATTCTGGCGTTACCTCTTTCTTAACCATTTTCTGGTCATTATTAAGGTTACAGAGACAGCTACATAAATTTGTCCGAGTTTTAGAAATATCCTTCAGATTTAAAATGAGAAATAACGTAAATACTTCTACACTTCAACATATACTTATGTTGTCTTTGTAACAGCCTCAAGTCAAAGGAAGTAAAACAGCGTAAAGGGCGGCTTAGTTTCTAGACTACTTTCACTCACCGTTGTTAATTGGATTTTTATTGTCCTTCAATACAGTGGATAAAAGTCGTTGTTTATTCTGCAAAGTTGTGATACTGGTATCAGGAATGGTCTCAGACTTATTTAGTAATGTTATGGCTATCGAACGAATATACCACAAGAAACTTTACAGATGGTTTCAAAATGAATAGCATTTTTGATTTTATAGACTTCTGTGAAGAAGCTGTGATTAGATGATGAAATTTCACGGTCTTCCCAACAACTTTAGTGTTCTCAAGGCTGAAATATAATGTACTGTATGATCTCAATGTTTGTGGCAACAAAGGTTTTTAGGTCGAAAGCAACACTTTATTCACTAAACTCTTAGTCAGATAATGCAAAAAAACCTCTGTCAAAGCTGTTTGACATTGGATCTTTGCTCAAAGGAAACGGGATCTGGTCTTTATATCTCCAATGCTGTTTCAGTACAAACTTCGTTAAACTTAACTGAATATAAATGGAGTAACCTAGATAATTGTAAAGGAGTCTTATTATTGTTGCCTATTTCAATGAAAAGAGCAAATGACACCTTATTACTTGAAATAGGCGTCGGCTATAAATCACCTTCAATGAATACGGTCGTAGTTGCAGAGATGAGCAAAAAAGATAGTCTTAGATTTTCTCAATAGATACCTTGCTCTAATCGTTTAAACAAATATTTGGATTTAAATTTGTTTAAAAAATGTTTAATTGCGTCAAACTCTACATTTGAAAACAGTTACCTACTAAAAATTAAAATTTGTCTATATTTGTTCTAGAAAGTAAAATATAAGAATTATTTTTAAATTTATATTGTTTTCAAATAATTTTAAAATATCACAGTGCAACAGGAAAAAAATAACCATATACGGACATATGATAAAAGACTAATAATATAAAGACTCGTGTCTTCTAGTTTTAACTTGCAAACCGTTCTGAATTTTGATTTACTCTCTGAGGAAATAATGTTGCTTTTATCACAAAGAACAAAAATTATGAACATATAAAGTAAAAAAAAAAAGTTATCTTCATGATCAGAATCTTCAAAAATTAAATTTGTTTTACACTATTTTCCTTTTCAGACCTATAAGTAGCAAACCGTTAAAAACTACAAAATGTACTACAAAAATGTATCTAAGATCTCAATAAACAACATTCTAGAACTTCTTAGGAATGATATTTAAGTCGAAAGGTTTGCAAGATGTGAGCATAAGAAAATGATTACTTTTTTCAAAAATGACACCAAAGCCCCAAATCTTTGAGGGCCTATGAGAAAGAAGTAAGTAGTTGTTTTATTAGTATTTGAACACAATAATTTACAATGTAGATTTTTGAACGTCTTTGTATAAAATTTTTTATATTAATTTTTGCAAATAAATAAAAGTTAAAAAAATAAATTATCCTTATTCTTATTTATTATTATGACTACAATAATAAACCTTAAAAAAATTGGATTAAAAACTTATAATTTCTTAATTTGCATCTATCAAAAAGTATAAAGCATGTTAAAAATTACAATAATGACATTTCAATAATTTCTAAACCTTTTTTACTTGTTTTGCTTTTGAACAAGAAACTTAAAACGATTGTCCTTATAATGACAATAAAACATACAAAAGAACATTGTTACAAAAAACACAATAAAATTGACACCAATAAGACACAAACATGAAAAAAAAAAACAAAATCTAAAGAAACAAAAGACCCTCAAGTGCCAATAATCCAAATGTAACAATATTGGTTACTTGGCTGGTTGGTTGATATCAACACCATCATCGTTATTTTTATTGTTGCTTTTTTCTTTGGCGTTTAAGGAGACCATTGTTTCACTCCTGTACTTTCAAACAATTGTCTTTTACTTAAGAAAACTAATTGTGTTTCTCACTATGACTATGTAGTGGAGAAAAACACACAATTGAAGTTAAAAGAGGATATTTTAAACAATAGCAGTCAGTTAAAAAAATATGTACGTACTTGGCATGAATATAAAAAAAGAAGATTTAGTGAATATGTATGTAGTTTTATACATATGTATGTTTGTGTGTAAATGAGTGTGTTTATTGTTAAAATACTTAAGGCGTCAAAAAGGCTGAAAGCACAACTACATGACCCAATCGTATAAAAATTTTTAAAAATATGCGTATGTTTTAAAGAGCAAGAAATTTGTTGATATAAATACTAAAAAATAATTTGAGGAAAAATTAAGCAATTGAATATTTTTAATTTCCTTTATATCGGATTAACTACGTACAGTTGTAGTGTGTGCCAAAATTTTCAATTTTATCTTTTTAATTTTTTATTTAAATTGCACCAGTTTGCCTACAGATTATCCTGATCCCAGAAAAATATGTTATACAATTTTTTTACAATCTATTCAAAATGGGTATCAAAATATCAAAATTCTGAGCTTATTGCGCGAAAAATGATTTGTGGAAAAAAATTTTTGTTAGAATATTTCGGGTCCGATAAACTTCTTATATAACATTATAAGAAGAAAATAAATTTCGAAAAAATTTAAAAAAAAAATGAATTGGATTAAACCAAATGACTAAATTGAGAACTATTCGAAAAACAATATTTTTTAATTATCCTGTGTTTAAAACATTTATACACATCGAATATACAACATCTGCACTTATTCCATTAGATATAATAAAAAATTGTTTTTTTACTTAAAAATCATTTATAATTTTCTGAAGGGAACTTTTTCAAATGAGGATCAATTATTGCGAAAATCTTTGACATATATAAAACTTAGTTGAGGGCAAGGATAAATAAGTGTGCAGATTTGATCTTTTTTTAATATTCTTTATCCTTGACCCAATGCAATAGATGATCGTATACCAACGTATTGATTGAAAAATATCTATCAGCGTAATTTTTGTGTCAAAGATTTAACATAGTACAAGACCTTCACTACTTGGACATGTAAATCCAATGAAAAATTCCAAATGAATGTGGAATTTCAAACTGCTATACTATTTAGCCAACGTGTGAATATATGACCAAACTTAAATGCAGGTGTTCATATATTATATCAAATCAAATATAATTTTCTAATATTTTATATTAATTGGAAATTGCAATTAAAACTTAGATTCAATTCAATTATTATTACTTTTTTCATTCTTAATTCTAAATCACAAATTACATACATGAAATAGTAATACATATAGATTTTATAATTCAATAACAAATATAATTTCACTTAATGCAATTTTCATAAGAATTATAACGAAATTATTTCTTCTGTCGTAAAATCTTTACACCATAATTTGCACGCATCAATTCACTTAGGTTAGGACATGTCATTGACTGTTTAGTGTGTTTTAATAACAGCTATGATAATTTCGATTAACGTGTGTATGTGTGGACAGGTGGAGTACTTTAGCCATTACTCACACAAATACAAACACATGTGGATGTTAACACACGCACATTCCTGCAGGTTGGGGTTACTGTTTTAAAAGTTATTACACTTCATTTTGATTGAATAGTAGAAATTATGTATTTATTTCTGTTTACTTATTGCTAATAAAGTGACTACTAACTAACTTCTTCTACCTGTTACCTGTTACAAATATATCCTTTTAAATTTAAATTTAGCAAATGAGCTAACAATATGTATATAAATCCATGTAAAACTATTAGTTACAAAAGGAACACATTGAGCCAATACAATTCTATTGGGATCGAAACATTTACACTTACGCATAAAGTTAAACACTATTTAAATACATATAATAACTTTATTTTTATTATTTTTTCTCTCGCTTCATACACTAGCTCTTGTGTCATAATTTCTGATTTATTTTCATTATTCTGTCATTTACTACAAAAGTATCTACACGGATGTATGCTAAAAATAAGTATTTAGGTAAAATTGTTTTATTTACACTAAAACCTAGAGAGAAAAGTTTTATTTTGTTTCGTTTGTTTTTATTATAATTTTGTTTGTTTTTATTGTTTTTATGATTATAGTTAAAATGTTAACAAAAACGTTTAACAGCAAAGTTTTTGACATAAAAATTCTATAAAGTATAATAAAGATCTACATTTTATTCGTTCAAACAAAACTATTGTAGTTATATATATATAAGTTTGTCGCTGTTCGCTTTTTTATTATTATTTCTATGGATTAAAGTGTTTGAGATATTTATAGAAAAACGCATCAGACATTCAAGATTTTATAAGTTAGAATAAATGAACAAGAGTTTAAAAATGGGAATGTAAAGGAAATATATTTGTTCAATTCACAATCAAGTTGTATATTCTATCTACTAAAGTGTAGTAACAGTTATTGTAAACAGATTTTTGTAGCAAGTCATAAGTTTATGTTCACAAAAAAAAAAATACAATCAAAACAAACAATATTAAAAATCAAAAACAAATAATATTAAACTAATTAAACGAGCAAAATAAACCAAATTAATTTCTTTTTAATTAAAATTCTATTATTTTCATTATTTCACATTTTAAACTAATAAATAAACAGTTTTTAATAAAATTTTATTTTTGTTTTGATAAACAGCTGTTTGTTCGTAATTTCTGTGTTACCACTCTATCGTTTTTTATGTCAAAATCGAATAAGCAATTTACAACACTGAATTTTCTTACGACATTCGAAAAACATATGAAAAATTGTCGTAAGAGTTGTATAAAACATATGCATAGAAAATACCAACTACATTGTTATGACTATTGTAGCAGCTGCTGATATACAACGCTACAACATTGATTGTGAATTAAACAATTATTTTTTAGGCAAATACATGCATATGTAATACATATTGTAGACTTTCGAAATCCTACCTAAATTTCGATTTGGGCACATTTATTTTATTTATTGGAACTTCAAAAATGATATTTCAGTATCTCTAAAATTAGGAAGTGTTTTTTTTTTATAAAAAAACTACATTTTTAATATTAGTCAAGATAACGGTTAAAAGCCAAGTAAGTTATATCTTTGACTATAAATCTATTTGGTTATTTCTACTATAATTGCAATAGTTTCGTTTTAAGCATACTGTAGGACCAAATTAATATTGTTAATTAAAAAAGGATGCAATTTACATCAAATCCAAATAAGTACTAACAAAATGCAATGTCTTATTTATAAAAATATTTGTGGAAAATTTTCATATTCTTACATATTCCATCTTCTTTTTAAAATGGCGAGATCTCTAATAAGGATCCAGAATGTGCATCTATATATACATTTGAGTGTCAATGGTTAATTAAATTAACTAATTAAACACAGAAAAAATTATCGGTAGTTTATTTTCAATTAACATGTTTTAGTTTTCTTTATTTTTTATTTAAACAAATTTTTATTTGTCTTAATTATCTCGTTTATTTGAAACTGTTTAAAACTTAAGTGTAAAATTTTGATTAAATTTTTAATTAATTCAATTAATTTTTTAATTGATTGAAAAAATTTTTCAGGCCTTCTTTTCTATTTTAGATTTCTTTTTAATATTTTATTTTGAATTTTTGTGCTAGCAATTTTTATAATTCTTAAATAGTCAATAAAATTGTAGGCATATAATATTTAAGTTTCTTGACAATTTATGAAAAAACTTTATATGTTAAATTGTGACAATAAAGTGATAATTTTTGTAAATGCTGAACGCATTGTTAAAGGTCTAGTATTCCTTTAACGTTGTGTGTAATCGATTAATAATTTGATTGTTTTAATCACCTTCTTAATTGATTTTTAAAAAATTCTCTATCAAACAGTTTAATTTATTTGATTAATAAATTAATAAAATATCAATTTCATATTTATTAAATATTTAACTTATACAATTAATGAATTAATCAATGTTAAATCTTGTTTCAATTATTGACATTAATTGTTCTGATTAATTCGTTATTTGGAAAAAAAATATATTTTTATTTTTTTACAAATTTGGTAATTGATATCATCATTTTGGTTATAGGTGCAAAACTTGCTTGATACAATTATTTTGATAATTAAAACTGAATTTTAGTTTTTTCTGTGAATATAAGATGCTATAACTATCACACAGGGACTGATTATGCAAATTAAAAAATGTAGAGTTATATTTAAACAGGCTTTACCGATTATATTTCCTTACTTATTTCTATATCCTGTTGTCCATGGAAAAAAAGCAACAACATAAAACTAAATGACTCAAAAACCAAACAAAAAATGGAAGAAAACTTTTCATGCTGAGAGATTCTTTAAGTGAATCTCTTAGTGTTGTTGAATTTATTGAGCTTAAAAAGTTTGCCGGTTTTTGCCAAAGTCTTTTATTGTTTTCTTTTTACACTTATACAACGTAATTTATAACGAACGCTTTATTTAATTGTATTTGTGTTGTACGAATGTCAAATTATTTTTTTACATACATATATATTTTTTTGCTATAAATATTATAGTCGGATATGTGGAACTATTATATAGGTATAAAAAAATCATGTTTTATTTTAAACATTTGCAAAAATTTTTCTTGTTAATATATAAAAGAGTTTTTAGCAGTTTATAATGGAAAAGATCTCTTTATCTTCTTAAGCTTTGAGCTATTGGTATTTTTCTATATTATCTTCTTTGAAAGATTAAACAAAAACTGTGGTAGGCTTGATTTTCTTCACGTTTCATACATTATACTAACTAAACATTTACTTACTTATCCAATTGATACAAAAATGTATATGAAAAAGAAGGAATCATCCTAATGTTTTTATATTTTCGTGCTCTTGTTAAAAAGGAAAACTAAATAAATAGATATATAATTTTTGTTGTTTAAATATTTTGAAAATTATTTTTCATAAGTACAAGACAAAATAACAACAAGATAGATTTTATGATATTATTTGGCCTATGAAAAATTATTTTCCTAAAGCTTCTTGGAAAAAAAATTACTTTAAAATTGTTTCATTTTATTATCATTATAATTCTCCCAATAAAAATCGCCCTGGTAAGTATTTATTATTTTTTATATTTACGAGTTTGTTTGTAAAAGGCTTAAATTATTTTTATTTAATAAAATTTAATCTACTTACTTTTAACATTATCATTTGAGTTGTGCTCTTCATCATCGTCATCATTATCGAAGTTCATAGAGTTTTCTTGTTCATTATTTTCAGTATTAGAATCATCATTGTTGTCGTTTTCCTGGAATGGCAAAGCAATAAAATGTTTTTCTATTAAATATTTTACCACTAGTCGTATAATTATTGGAATAAAAATTTAAAATTTTTCATACTTATAGGTGAACCTACATACATAAAGCTAGAATCAAAATTAGACTATTTTCAAACTAATTATTCAATCAAAATAAAATTTTGGGTTTGAATATTTTATTGTTAATATTTTAAATTAGTTTTCTTTTATTAATTAATTCCAATAGATAGATTTTTTATTGTTAATTTAGTTTTGAAAAAATGGCTTCAGAATAAACTTACTTTGCACGAATATGATAAAAATTAATGTTATGATACCAAAAAAAGTTGAATTATCATAATTGAAATTAATACGTATCTTTTGAGATTATACACTATGCCATTACATTCTAATAAGTACATTAAGAAATAAATTAAGAAATGTTGTTGATGTTTATATTTATAACAATAAACCATGAATTGCCTTTTTAGTAATGAAATACGAATGGAAAATTATTAAAAACAATTAGTTATATATAAAAAAATAATTTAAAATTTCTAAAATTCAGAATAGGCTTTATTCGTAACCCATAATAAATATAAATTTTGCGATCTATACTTTGAAGACAATGTGTGTATGGACACACAAAAAGAAGAACAAATGCCTATGAGGATATAATATAACATAATAACAGTTGATGGCCTAGTTTTTTTTTCTGTAAGTACATAAATACATACTTTTCTGTACTCATCATGTCCATTTACAACTAGCAATATACAAAAAAGTAATGTTATTTATTAATTAAACTAGAACTATTGCTAACTCCCTTACTACTTAAATGCACCTGAACAAATAACTCTAATAACTTTACACACATTGTCTTCTTAATCATAATGACTCCCTAACGATAACATCAAATGTTATATTATCTTTACTCTAACTATTTTGTTTTAATATATTTTGTATCTTTTCCAGCACATATACACACACAATGATTTTACAGGCTTATACGATTAAACTGAGAAGAAAAAAAATTAAAACTAGTTGTTGTGTACCTTGCAACGATTACTTCACATCCCAAAAGTATAACAAAAGTTCAATTACGAAAATTTCATTTTATGAAATGTTCTTTAATTACATTATTAACCCTTGTCAAAGTAATTTTCTAACAACATGAAACAATTCCGTTGTAGTATACAAATACATACATAGACACAAAGACATACATATACTGTGAATAAACCAAAAATTATACACAAGTTACACAATTTATTAGCAAAACATCTAATATGTTTGTATGTGTCTCTTCAGATATTTGTAGAAATTAAAACAAACAATTTTATTTACAATTCTTTTCTTTTTTCGGTTTCATTTCAATCTTTATAGGCATGTCCAGTTTTTATTGCAAAAAATAATGATGTTATTTGTGGTTTACAAAAATAGTATATATAAGACAATATCTAAATCCCAAATACTATCTGTTGTATAAGTTTTCATTGTTTCAGTTACATATAACCATATAAGGGTACAAATATTCTACATATCGCAAACTAAAATGCAAAATTTACAAAATTACAGGATACATAAAACAACACAATAACAAGTTAGTTATGTTCGTATTTACGGAAAAAAGTTTTTTCTCTTATATGTCGAGGTTTAACCGTTTAACATCACAATATTGTGGACTGTATTATGTGGATCTAGCTATGTCCGTCTGTTTGTATGACTGTCCGTGCGTTAGTCTGTTCATATAAAGATAATTTGATTAATATTGGGGCATATAATTGGCTCAAGGACGATACCTATTAAAAATGGTTAAAATCGGTCGATTATTTTGGATTATTCGGACTTTTGAGCTCATAATTTTGTTAAATATTATATATATAGTCTAAGTCTCAATGACAGCGCAAATTTTTGTAATAATCCGGCCTCAGTTGTCGATAGCCCCAAATATGAACACTAATATTACTATGCAATTCCGCATATTTTTAAAAAATTTTCCAAAACTTTAACATACTAACTGGTGTAGGGTAGCATGTGTTCGGTCATGTCAGACTACACATGCTTTGTCATGTCAGACTAAACTGCTTTAAAATTGAAAAAGAATTAAGTTTTTGAAACAAATGTCAAATTTCATTTTTAAGCCTTTTAGCAATTCAATTAACGATATCAACTTTATTGCACATAAGTTAACATACACAAAAATAGTTAATTGTTGCACAGTTTTCAAGAAAAAAAAAACTATAAGTATTCCTTAGATAAATGACAATGTGTTACATACTTACATATGTATAGAATTTCTTATTTACTTATACATATGTATATATGTAAGAATGTGTGTAATTTGAGTTCATAAAGGAATTTATAAGTACGTGTGTGTGTATTTATGTAATAAACTAATTTTTATCCATACTGGGTAACATTTTTCCTAAATAAAAAAACATACAAGACTGAAATATGTTGAAACTTTTGCAGATAACAAGTTTAAATTACTTAGGTTAGGTATGAAGCTTAATACCGAGCTTAATGCAATGTCTTGAGTTTAAAAGGACCAAAAAGCTCTTAAAGGAATATCCACAAGCATACTTTTAAGCAAAACGAAAAATAAAATATACAATTAGGAAAGTTATATTCGGCTATTCCGATTCTATGATGCCCATCATCAAATTATATGTTTAAAAGATAGACATTTATATTCATAAAATGATTTTCTGTAAGATGGTTTTAAGTTTTTTCATCACTAAATGGAGATTTTAAAGCCAATTGTGAGAGGTAAAGTCAGTTTCTGAGAAAGTTTAATTCCTTATAAAATTTGGCTTATATCAAACTATACTTTGATTCACTGTAATTCAAAGAGTTTTTGATCTATCTTGTTGAAAAATTTTGTCTAAACTAAATACTACCAATATGCAAATAGAACTACCAAATTTTATCTTCATCGATTGTCAATAGTTTCAAAATAGTTTTTGTCATCTAACATAAAATCCCACATGTATATATATTTTATTTTGTAATTTGAAAAAACTATAATAACACATAATAACAACTGGTCACATAGTTGTTATCATAATTATTTTAATTCTAAAAAAGCTTTCAGAGAATTTACAATACACATATGTACGTATGTATATATATGGAGATTGTTATTTCGATTTCTTTTCCTAATTACATACTTAACTTATTATAATTAAACAAACTAAAGAAAATTACAAACATAAGTTTTATGTCCTTGTAGACAAAAAGAACTTTTTTTTAATTTTTGACCAACAATTTCAGAACTTAATTTTGAAATTTTGAGAATTGTCACAATAAATATGAAAACTAATGTTTTATATTAAAAAATATAATTGCAAAATATTTACTGCAAAATGGACAATGATTTTAATTTAAATTAAAATTATTATAAATGAACGGCTCCTTTTAGTTGTGTACAATTTTTAAGGGTAGTAATATTTTACCCAAACTAGATTTGCAAAAACACATATAAAG
This sequence comes from Lucilia cuprina, assembly GCF_022045245.1. Taxonomy (NCBI): domain Eukaryota; kingdom Metazoa; phylum Arthropoda; class Insecta; order Diptera; family Calliphoridae; genus Lucilia; species Lucilia cuprina. Next base: position 10,553,108 of record NC_060952.1, on the reverse strand, counting down.
GTAAGTCACTTAAAATTTTTCCTTGTTAAAAATTTTATTAATTATGCAAATCTTTAGATTTTTCGAAAACATCTAAACATATATCAACAATAGTGTGCTGTAATCCCAACCTTAAAAATATTTTCTTATTATATTCACTAATATTACACATAAACACAATAACATACATTTACAAATATAAATGTTCATATGGGTAAGTGTGTTAAATTACTATTATTTTTACTGTTTATAGTCGAAAACATAAACATAGAGATTTGCATTAACATTCAATTTAATGATAATTACATTTACCCCTTTTTTGTGGACATATTCCTATTTATGTATGCATTAAATGTGTTGATATGTTAAAATCTACTTATGTATGTGTAAAAATGTTTTTATGAAAAATCATGTAAAATGGAATTTTCCAAAAAAATAAAAATGTTTAAATTACATATAAGTATACAAACAAATGTTAATGTTTATTCATTTACATGAGTACATACTTATGTAAGTAGTCATGTATACAAACGTATTTATGTATTGAGTGTATGTTACACATTATGTTGAATGTTGGTGTTAGTTATTAGATGCTTGATATTCAAAATCTCTACGTCAATAAATGTTTTTTCGAAAAAAATATAGGGACTTTTAATTATTAAGGTGATTCCAACATTGAAATTAAGTAAATATATATGAAGAATTAATTTTACCTTAAATTTCCATTCATGTGTAAAAAAAAAATGTTTTATGCACATTAAATATGCTATAGAAAATAGAAAAAAAAAATTTCTTTTAAAATTTATAAAAACAAATATACAAATTTTTAAACATAAAAAGTTAAAAGGCGGAAAATTATGTTCTGCAAAATAATAATTGTCTTTTTTATGAAATTTTCAGAGGTTGTCTCGGATTTTTGCTTATATCTCCGTTATTTATTGGTAGATTTGGCTGACTTTAAATAGGACACTTTGCGAAATTATGTTCTATAGAATTATTAAATATATGATATCTGGGGTCTTCAGAAAATTGATTTCAACTGTAAATATAGACTGACATACAAACAAATAAACGGGCGTGGCTTAATCGACACCGCTTTCTATAAGCATCCAGAATAAATATACTTCCTAAGGTCGAAAAATTATATTGTAGAAATTACATCAAAATATGCCCTAAAAACTCGAAAACGTGGCTAAAATCAGACCACACAACATGCATTTTAATATTTTGGTTGCCCGGAAGATTTTTAAAAATCTTTAAAAAAAATAGTATTTTTGTTTTTAAAATTCTATTCTATTATCACAAAAATTCTTATTCTAACATTTTAAATGTTTTTTTCTTGTAAAAGAAAATATTTTATATTTTGATGATCATAATTGTTATTGACAAACATCAAATAGGATAACAGAGCCTTTATTACAAAAACAGATTGCAGTATATACATACAAACATAAAAAGACATGTGTACACTGTTCAGCCACAGCTAAATATATTTGCCGGAGAATTTTAAAACATTCATTTGGTCTCTTATTAATTTACATAGGAATATATGTATGTGCAAACATTTACAAGTATAAATATGTATGTGCTAGTATGTTGTATATGCATATTAATATCATATACATATAAAGTTATTGTTGTTATTTTTTTCCTAAAACAAAATCTCCATTATAACAATATAATGTCCTGTTTTTTTTTTTTTTTTTTCTAAGGCCATTAACACTGATGACGCATATTAATGGATATTTAATGCAAATTAACTGCTAAAAGCTAATGACAAGGGAAAATAACTACAACGACAACAATATTCAAACCAAACTGAAAATGTAAAATTGCATATTAAATTTTGGTAAATTAGGTATATTAGAACACCTTTGGTTTTTATTTGCATTTACATTTTGTTTAGAGTTTGCTGAAAATTCCATATATTTCATATGCAAGTTTTGTGAAATTTACTTTTGAAAAATTCTCTTTTCCTGTCATTTGTTATAAAAAAACACGAAAATGTTGATAACTAAGTTACTTGTAGCAGCAATAAATTGGTCTCACATCCGATAAACACGTTTAGGTATTTTTCGCAATTTATTAAAAAATAACTCGTGTTTTTGAGAAGAGAAATATTTTTAAATTTAAATAAATTTCGCATGTCGCTTGCAACAGGCTTAACTATGAAAAGTTAGTGCTAGTTATTTTTAAGCCAGTAATGAGCGTTAAAGTCATTTTTTAAGGGGACGTTATATGGGGGGTAGGGTCAATTCTGGACCGATCCTAATAAAATTTTGCATAGTGGTTTTGGATCATAAGAAACTTATGTCGAATTTCATCGCTATATTCGTATTTTTAAACAAGATATGACTGTTACAGCTGCTTTTTGAAGGGCCACTTGTATGGGAGCTATCCGAAAACGTGAACTGATGTTGCTCATTTTCAATACCAAACAAACCTCCCCTAGGTTTTAAGAAGTATTTATGTGAAATTTCAACACTCTAGCTCTTTCCATTCGGACTCTATCGTGCTTTCAACAGACAGACAGACGGATGGACAGACATGGCTAGAGTGTCTTAGAATTTAATGAGGACACAGAATATATATATGCTTTCGTGAGTCTTTGACAAATATTTCGATATGTTACAAACGGAATGACAAAATCAATTTACCCCCCATCTTTTTTGATGGTGGGTATAAAAACACGGTAATAACTTGTGCTTACATAATCGATTACTTTTCAATGAATCACTTACATACTTACTCACTTACATTCCTGCCTGTATTACTTCTAAGCACTATCATAAACCATCATTATGCGCACAATAATATAACTAGGCAGTGGCGATGTAAGTATGAACAAGAGGCCCAGAATCGTATTATCAAAATACATTTTAAACTATTAACAACCAATTTAATTCCTAGGTACCTCAAATTCGTCCTTGGCTACTAACTCAAACTTTTCTTAAATCATATTGCATGTGCAATATTTTTTCATTTATATTTGTTTATTTATTCTTCTCGATTGTTTTAATATAATTTTAATTTTATTATTCAAAAAAAATAAATGCACTTAAATTCCGTGCTTATAACCCATATATTTACATTCATCCAACAATCGGCCAACTATGATTTATGGTTGCCAACAATGAATTAAATGAAAACTGTTGTTTTTAATACAACTTTTTCCACCTTAATTAACAATTGGATTAAAACACAAGAAGAGAAAATCTCAATGCAATAAATGTTAGAAAAACTTGAAAGATTTTTTACGATTCACACGCATTTTCAGCATAAATGAATAAACTATGAAATGGAATGGCTTTCAAGTGTTTTGTTTTCCTTTTTATGTATTACCATTAATTAAATTGTTTAAAAATTTATTCGTAGATAAATATAGAAATGTGAATTGGTATTTCCAAGAAACAACGGTTAATTAAATACTCCCAGTGGTATATTATATCATTTTGATAAAATATGATTAATTTTTATTGATAAAATTTAAAACACGCAATAATAAGGAGATTTCTGTTTAAAAATTCAAGTGTAAGATGTAATATGGCGTGAAATTGGTTTGTTAACACTGTTATAAGTATGTAATTATATTTACGATTTAATATTTTTGTTCAAGTTTTTAAGGGGCTTACGAATAAAAAAATTGTTAATTATTATTTTGTATTCAACATTTAATTTAATAGATTATATTGCAAATTTTATTAGTTTTTTAAATTTTTTATTTATTCTATTCCCAAATTCCGTAGTAAACTGTAAATATTGAGTTTAACAAAAACAGGACATCATATATACAAATATATGAGGAATACATGTTGAAACCTACTTTTTAAAAGATTTTATATGAAAAATTTTAATAGTTCCAAATAACCAATGGAAAAATCGATAATATATTGTTCTCTTTAACAGATATAAATATTATGGTGGCCCCAAATGGAAGCGGATAAAAATGTAGTGAATTTTAATTTATCTATTTTCTGACCCTATAATGTATATGTTCTGGATCCTTATATAAAGCGGAGTCAATTAAGTCATATCCAAGCCATATCGAAAAGCCTAGATTACTTTTGAGTAGTTTTCTATTGAACATCAGTAAAATCACAGGGACAACCTATACAAAATTAAATATTAAGAAAAATAACAACAACAAAAATGTTTCAATGTTTAGTATGTTTTTGTTTTTATTTATTTATTTATTTATTTATTTATTTATTTTTTTTTGTTTATAAGTTAGTGACGTGTATGAAATGATTTTTTTCGAAATGATTAAAATAGATGTGTATGTAATAAATGTTAAAAAATAAAAAAAACTATAGTGAAGGGTATTTAAGACTTGGCACAGCCGAATATATCATTCTTAATTGTTTTTTTATTTTAAGTATATATCTGTGGCATCCGGTAGGTTAGTGGTTAGTGTTCTAGTCTGGTAGACCGTGGCACTGGTTAAGGAGCGCTCAGGCTCGATAGAGAGAAACTAACTAAGTATGTATATATCTAAAATTGGCGTATACTCAATATTTTTAATATCAATTAAACAATAACACGTATACGTAGTGTAGTATCAAAGTATCTGCTTTTATAAAAATCTCATGTACACTGAAAAAAATCCATGCTTAATATAAACGAAAAATGGCGTATATTTTACGAATCGTTCGTTGTTTCGCACCACAAAATTCTTTCGTATTATATACGAAATTGTACGAAATATTTTAGTAAAATGCTAAATAATATTGGAAAAAATTAATTTACATAAATTGAAAAAAGTAAATTTTTTAATATATATGGTAAAATTTACCAAAAATTAATTTTCACAAACATTTTTGTTCATTTTAAAATACCTTTTTTTAATTTTAGTTCAAAATTATTCTCCACACAAATTTTTAATTTTTTTATGAAAATAATTCGTAAATAATATAAAACATTTTTTTTAAGTTTTATAAAAATGTTATTGTTTTATTTAATGATAGTATAATAAATATCATTATTTTAAATTTCGCTAAAATTTAAGAAAAAAATATTACGAAAGACTTTTGTACTTTCGTAAAAATAGAAAAGAGTTTTATTAAATAATATTTCGTATTATACACGAAATTTTTGTAAATATTACGAAAATATAAGTTACGATTTTTTTTTCGTAAAGTTGAGCATGGATTATTTTCAGTGTAGGAATAGATCTTAGTCGATGCATATCAACGTTATTTGCCTATAAGCGATTGGAAAAAATGTATCTCAAAAAACCCATAATATTAAGCAGTTAACGGAAAAAATAATTGTTAAATTAATGTATGGTATATTCGATTTGATTTTTTGTGAGTTATAGAAGTATGTATATTATTTTCGCCTTTTATCAATTTTTATGTAAAAATGACAGCAAGACTCCAAATCTTTTTGGGTCCATACAAAAACTGGGAGACACGGTGCTTTTGTGGTTATATTTCCATGAATTTAAAATTAAATAAAAAAAGCAAAAAATATATTTCTGCCATACTACAGTTTATTATGGAATAATTGTAGTTATGTCATTTCTAAATTAAGGTGGCGATAATTATTTGTTTACAAGTTGTTACTTTTTACAACACTTGTACTGATTTCTTTAATTATGTAGTAATTAGTGGAGAATATTTTCTTTATAAAAGTTTTTGTTTAAACGGAAAAATTGTTTGTCATTTTTCCACCTACATACATATACATATTTATTCATATTACCTTATATTTTCTATTTCCATTTCTAGATAATAATATATTTATTCTTTTTATACCTATCCACTATTAAAAGAAAATTGATTTCGTTGTTCCGTTTGAAACATAATGTAATATTTGTTCAATTCACAATCGATGTCGTAGCGTTGTATGTCAGCAGCTGCTACAATAGTCATAACAATGTTGTTGGTATTTTCTATGCAAAAGCTCTATACAACTCTTACGACAATTTTTCATATGTTTTTCTAATGTCGTAAGAAAGTTCAGTGTTGTCAATTGTTTATTTCAGCATATAAATAAAAAATTCAATCAGAAAATAATAGAATTTTAAATAAAAAGAAATTAATTTGGTTTATTTTGCTCGCTTAATTAGTTTAATATTATTTGATTTTTTATCTTTTGACATTGTTTGTTTTGATTGTTTTTTTTTTATTGTGAACATAAACTTATGACTTGCTGCAAAGATCTGTTCACAATCACTGTTACTAAACTTTAGTAGGTACAATATACAATTTGATTGTGAATTGAACAATTGTAATATTGGTTGTAGGCACAACGGCCTAAAAGTTTTAATGATTTTTACTAATACAGTTTGTTTGATATTGAAAATTTACAATATCGGTCCTCCAGCAGTCTACGAATACAGTTTAAATAATTTTAAAATTATTCATACTAATATATACATATTACAATGGAATTAAAGTACAAACGAATTTGTTAGAAATTTCAGAAGAGTTTGGCATGTAAAAACCGTGGACTTAAATTAATTTTATAAAAAAGATTAAATTATGTGTATGTTTTGATGATGGGTGTATACGATTCGGTATAGCTAAATACTATAATAATCTTACTTGTTTTTATATTGATTTAGGTAATTAATTATACAACACTCAGGAATTGGAAACAAAGTTTTTTTGTTATTAACTTTGTAGTTTAAATGTTTTTGTAAGTAGTTAAGCAAAACATTTAAGATAAACAAATATAGGAACATTTTTATATACTTAGCCCTACCTATATATGTATGTATTTACGTATATATGTATATATCATTTAAGTATTTAATTAATATAAAAAAGTTTCCATTTTTCGCATTTACTTAATATACTTTAAAAATAACAATACCTGCTATTTGTATGCAATATAAACCTTATAAAATCAGTACCAAAAATGATGTGTAAGATAAATTATAATGAATAAGTAATTTTGCCTAAAGTTTAACATTTGAAACGTAAAAATCATCGCAAACTATAGATTTTTATAAATTGTTCAATTCTTTATTTACCTTTGTTTACCAAAATTCATTTTTATACTTTCACCTTAGTGAGAAAGGTTTATACAAGTTTGTCATTCTGTTTGTAATTTATACAATACAATCTTCCGACCCTATAAAGTTTATATGTTGAAATCACTGAAAATTTCTCAAAAAAATATGATATGACAAAAATCATAAACCAACAATAACATACATATTCATACGAGAAAATGAAGGACAATAGAATATGAATAAAGCACGAATTGAACCTATAAACACAGAATTAAGCCGGAGTAAATGAGAATCTATAAAATGGGACATTTTGGTACTTAGAAACATGAAATTATGTATGTAAAGAGCCCGTACTTTTTGAGTACTTTTTGATTTTTTTTATTATATTAAACAAAACATTAAAAACCCTAAGTACTATTTGAATTTTTTATCACCCTGATTGAACGAAAATCTATAAAATAAGACTTTTTCGTTTTATAATTGGTTAAAATTTTAGTATTTAAATATATTAATACATAATATGTTGTGAATTTGAAAAACTATATTTTTTTATATCGTAAAGAAAATTGTTGTTGGCTAGTTTAATTAATAAAAGTAATAAATAATTTATCCAAATATAATTAATATGAGACCTTTTTATATCAAATATTTATTTTATTAAACTGCGACAGTGCTCTACGTACATACATACATATATTTTATTCCCAAAGACTTAAGTTAGTCTTACATTGAATTGATCAAAAAAGTTTATAAATAATTTAAAGAAAACCTTGCATTCTACAAAAATGCAAAAATTTCTAAAGCATATTTTATAAACAAAAAATAATGTCATATGCATATATGTATATGATGTGCAGTTTTTAATATTGAGAGAGTCGAGAAGGCGAATTCAAACATAATAATACTTGTTATATTATATACGTACATTAAGGTTATAACTAAAATTAGGTCATATCACTGCGTGATAGCTTATAATGTTTTAACAACGAATATATTTTTTACGGGTCATTTTGGTGCAAAAATCTGTCACGGCAAATCAATTTTCTAAATCTATTTACAGAAAATTTTTTATGATTTTTTAATATATTGGCAAATGGTTGTCAAGTGACTTGATTAAAAAAAACTGCAGGTTAGTACTAATGGTTAATAGGCCAGGCATACATTTTCTGCTCTATTGGTCAAAAACTAGCGGAGTTAAAGGGAGTCAAATTTGGATATTTCGTCATACAGGGTTTTCAAATGAGTTTACCTTTTCACCTACTGATCCTAGCAAATGTTTTCCAAAGGAGATATCTCTGCAAAAAAAAAAAACAAGTATGAATGTACAGTCGGGCGTAGCCGTCTATATGACAACCTACACCAGTCTGTATATATGTTAAAAATGGGGATTATTTAAAAAATAAAGCATTTGGTTTGTTTTTTTAACTTTATTTCGGAATATATTTCCTTTTTTTGGCAAAAAAGAGATTTTAAGAGGGCTCAAAGGAGAGTAGGGCCAAATATGGCCCTATCCTTAAAAATGTTGGCAGGGGGAGTTAAGTCTTCTTCAATATTATTTATGTAGAATTTAAAAGTGTTATTAGTGTTTGTAAGTGAATTTTGACTTTTAAGTCGTTTTCTGAAGGGGAGTTTGTATGGGGAAAGGGTCAAATGATTACAAAAATCTCATTTAAAGTTCTATAAAACTAAGTTTTGTCGACTTTCGCTAACATAATAGATCATTTAAATTAATTATAAGCCAAAAGGCCCTATTTGGGTGGTACGGTTGTAAGGGGGCTAGTCGAAATAATGGATCGATTTTTAATCATTTTCAATAGGCTTCGTCCACGGGCCGAAAGAAGCCAAAAGTGTGCTCAATCGACTCAGGTGGGTATAGGTGGGTATAGGACGAATATTTTTGTATGTTACAAACATCAGCACAAACCCAATATACCCTCCCCACTATACTGGTGTAGGGTATAACAAAACATGAATGTTTTTTTTTTTTTTTTTTTTGTATAGAGTGATACACTTTATCGACGTATATTTGTATGCTCTATTTGGAATGGATAGGGCCGATTTAAAATTTCCTAAAATTGCATAAAAGTTATAACCTTAATGTACATATGTACATATGTATATAAATGCTGAACAAGATATATTTTATGGACAAATACTATTCCCCAAATGAGGAAAAAAGTAAAACAAATAAAGAATATAAAAACTATCATCACAAAAGCATAACTAAGTACGAGCATTTGAAGTTTGTTGTTCTCTTATTAACATGCATTTGTATGCATTCACATTGTCATAAATGAAGAACAAATGCATTAATACAACATGTGAGAGGGCAAATGATCATCCACGACTATACAATACCGTACAACGATGTAACATTAGAAAGTGGCATATAAAAGGAATCTATGACCAACACGAAAAATTTTATTTCTGCAAAGTAGTCATTGCATAAAAATATCTTTAGTTTTGTAGGGTACGCATACAAAAATATCAATCTTTAGTAGAAAAAGATAACATATGGTTTACACTTATGCATAAATATGCATACACCCACATATTCTTATTGACAATGAACCCAGTTAATATATGATTTTAGAATTATATAAAATTTATTACTTGTCATTGGTTCAAAAACTAGTTCCTTCGAATCCTTTGACTTAAAAGCTCAAAAACTAGTTCCTTCGAATCCTTTGACTTAAAAGCTCAACCTTTTGAAAAATACAGCATATCTGAAGGGATGATACCTGATCGGCGAAAAATTTCGTTAGTTATTCGATTTTAGTTATGAAAAATTTAAATGGCAAATTTTTGGATTTAAGCACAAAAATATCTATATTTTAATTATTATTAACCCCATAAATACGATTACAATTGTTTATTGGGTCTTTTTTAAAAGAATTCTTGTTTTAAATACATGTGTTAGTGTGTACATATAAATGCAAGCGTGTATGTATGTCTAACAAAAGAATAGTAAACACTAAAAACAGGAGCAGACACTTTGTCGATCTAATAAATTCATACAAGTTGATAGAGGAAAATTGCATCTGAAAGTTTTATGAGGCAATAAAACAGAACGATTACTATTTAGCAACAACAACAACAACGAAAACAACTTAAACACACTAACAAATACTACTCACAGTTAAGAGAAAATGTCGAACTAACAATGATGCAATGACAAAAAGGAAGTAAGCAAGAATTCAGGAATAAATATTTTCAATCTGAATATTAAAAGCAGAATAATTTTTTTTACATTTAACATGCAACCAATTTTCAATGTTGGTTGCTTTGTTATTTTGCTTTGAAAGGGTTTAAAAGTGGTAAGAAAAAAGTTTAGAAGATTTAACAAAATTTCAGAAAATCATTTTTTTTTTTACAACTTAACAAATCATCTTGAAAATTATGCCATGTACTGTAATAGCATCCTTAAGTTAAATGCATAGAGGGAAAGACATCTCAGGGAATGACTTGAAATCGATTATAAATTTTTAAAACAAATATTTCTAGGCGTTACAAGCATCAGCATTTTCGAAATTTACGTCCCCGCTCCAATGGTGTAGGTTAAAAATATTTTTGCTTATTTTAGTTTAGACTATTTTCAACTTTCCGTGAGGTACAACATGGTTGTATATTTCTTTTCCCCTTTAAAATCATTATCTTTTATAAAAAAAAAATATTTTTATTTTAATAATTGACTGAGTGAAAAGTACAAGATGATTGACGTGTTTGGCCATATTACCCGATGGTACTTTTTGTACCAATGGATGAGCTACCGACTTGCCACCGCCCCTTTGTTAATCTTTCACGCCTGTGGCAATTTTTGTACCTGGTTCTGCCGGCCCATGTACAAAAACTTTGATAAAGTACTCCATCGATCTAATCTCTAATCATTGTTGCTTTACCTCTAACAAAAATATCACTTTCGTTTACAACCACTTAGATCGAAACACGAATCACGATTGAGCACAACGGAACAAGAAAGGAAAATTCAGTAGTATCACACTCCGACATGCTCACTCTATGTATACCGGTAGTTAAGTTCATATAGATTAAATGCATAGTTCCATAGTAAATTTTCTGTGGCGTATCTGTTAAGAATTTTAAACTTTAACATCCATTTGTCCGATATTCTCTTTCTGCAAATTTAGGTTTAAATCACAGTTACCATGTGCACCCAGGAATTCACATCTTCAACAACCGCTACAAAACAAAATTCGTGACTCCATCGGTTCCCGTAGTAAGAGATTATGTGGATCTCTGGTTCGATCCCATGTAAAATCATTCCAAGAAAAGCACGAGAACACATTTAACTATAGGTATAGGAAGCATCTCTTCTACCCTGGATTAAAATAACACCAAGACAAAGTCTTTTATCAAGATTACATGTCCTTAGGGAGTGATTCTAATTGTACTTCTAATTTTTTAAAATAGGTTATAAAGTCATAAAAACTTTGTCAATACTGGGAAACTACATCATACGATTTCACTGTTTTATTTGAAAAAAAATTTAATATTTTCAAAAAATATTATATTTTCAAAAATTACATAATTTTTTTATTAAAACCAATTTTAAAATGCACTATGTTTAATGGTTTATAAGATTCATTACATCCGTATACATCACTCCTACTTGTTAAATATGAAATTATTCATATTTACTGTACTAGTCAAATGATCAATGTTGTTGGCATGTTGAAGCAATAATTTCTGTTGCTACTCTTTGGTGGTTTTCTTTGCCAGTATCATCTTAAGTGCAGCACTTGCTTGCATATACAATTTGAAATTGTTTCAATATTGCAAAAGTGCATCATTGCGGTGTCACCTACTACACCGCTCACACACACATACACTCAAAAACATAAATGCAAAACAACTTTAAGAAGGAAAACATTAATAACTGGCCTCCAAATGCACATCCATCAGCAACATTTACCACTATCGTTGATGTCATACACACGTACATTTATTCATCTACAATTTGTAGCAAACAAATATACATTTTTGCAGGTTTACAAGGTGAAACCCATACAGCTATCACGAGTTATGCTTTTAAAGTTTCAACTTTTTGTGTTATTTTATTGTTGCTCTACGTAGTGGCGGTTGTTTGGTTGTATTTTTTGAGTGTTATTTGGTTGCATGGTTGTTTTGATGTAATTGCAATGGCGCATTTGTATTGCAAACATAAAAGTATTTTTTATGAGTTGGCTTTTAGCTTAATTTATCTTACTAATACAAATTTTATTAATATAGTTTAGAATATTTACACCCATCAAGATTTGTGTTTTTCTCTAACCTTATTAAATTCTAAGACTATCTAGCTATAACTGTTTGTCTGTCCATTTTTAGTTTGGTATTGGAAATTGAAGATTTATAAAAGAATTTTTCTTAAAAATTTATTATGTAACTTACTAGTCCAAAAAATGCGTCCAATTAACGCATTTTAAATAAGATTTATATTCATAATATTAATCTATTTTGGCTCTTCTCAGTTTAGCAAAAGCAAATAAGTTTGTTGGTGTTGAAAACTTATTATTATTATTTGAAGATTTCAGATAATTGAAAATCCATCTATGGCTAACGTTTGCGTATCAGATTCTATTTATTAAAATAAAATTATTTTTAAGAAATCTATCTTTCATTCGTTGCAATTATAAAAAAGCACGTATTGCAGATTATAAAGTTTTTTTTTTTGTCTAAGAAAATGTATTAACAAATACTAAAGTGAAATGTGTTTTTCAACAAATAACAAAATATTTATATGCTCGTATATTTGTCAATTTTAAGGTCAAACCGCCAGCACATTGTAAGTTAAGCGAATTAAATGCAATTGACAGTGCAATTTTACCAAAGCTGTCAAACTAAATCCTAAAATGCCGTAAAATGTTGTACAAATAAACGTGCACACATAAACATACGCAATAGAATAAAAAAAAAGAAAAAAATCTAGCAATAGTATATATATAACCTCGAGAAAACTAAAAAAGTATGATACAGGAACCAAAAGAAATGAAATCAGAAAAAAATAAGATCCACGAAATTGAAATCAAGTGAAAAAAAAAACAACATGTTTAAAACAAAAAAGAAACACAACAAGTTAACATCTCTTGCCACTAAAGCAAGTACATACTACGCTCTGTGAATTTGCTGTCAAATAAAGGAAACACTATGTACACAAATTATCAAAATCCTAAAAAGGAAAAAAAAGGAAACACTTACATTTACACATACATATTGAAAGAGTGCAAACAAAAAAACAGACACATATTTTCAAATAAACAGGAATATACAAGTGAATTTCAAAATACTTTTTTATTGCAAAATATTGTATCATTCGAAAAAGAAAAGAAAAAAACATTGAACCGCAAACAAACTACATTGTTTGTAGCGCAAAAAAATGCAACTACCACGAGCAAATGTATGTGTAACAAAAACAATATCTATTGTGCACATATTGTTTGTTGTTTTTGTTATTGTTGCCAATGTTCCAATTGAAAGTTTAGCAGAATACCAAATAACACCAATGTTAAACATTTTGATGGGTTTGAACTGTCAGTGGCATTACCAAAACTACAATTGGGATTAAAAAAAAAACAGAAAATAAAAAAAAATATTTTTTTTACGAAGAAAATTGTACAGTTTATAGGGAATTAGTAACGCTTTTAAGTGTCTTACATTAAAGTAATACTTTTCTAGTCAATACAAGTTTATATTAATAGGGAGGTCACTGTTCGTAACACACACAAATATGCATATATATGTATATATACTTTAATAGTTAAAATTAGATTTCATAATTTGTTAAGATTAGGTTGATAGGAGGTTGTGTAGTACATCAAATCCGAAGAAATACATCTTGGCCACTATCTTGCCTGTTGTGCGCTCCTTATCATGAATGAAAAAAAATACAGAATGAATTATTTGCCAGTGTTTAGAAACTCAGTTTCCTGGACGTAATTCCTAAGAATCTTCAAATCAGTGTTAGCCAGTAATATTATTTCCGGAATAACATATCTTCCGACATCTAACTTCGACGAATGCCTGACAGTATCAAAGATAGTGCTCCAGAGTTTCACTGTCCTTTTCATTTGTGCTCTACATTTGTCTGAATCCGTTCGTCCAATTTTGCAAAGGTATGCTCGTAATCCACTCAGAATACGTACCATCATTCTAACTTCAGACATGCTTTTTTTAAGGAGAGTTTTTGTCTTGCTCTCATCAGGGTCACCCCATATTATCTTTGTGGTTCTACCCACCGTTTCATTATTCCAAGAGGCCTTATGGGATTCTCTCGTTGAATGATTTTGAGTTTGTCAGGTTAACTGCCTCGAGTTTCCTTCCCTTTAAAGCTATTACATTCTAGACATTCACAATTTGTTTAGAATTAATATTAAATAAATTTTTTACTAGATTACCCAAATAATTTTAAATTATCGCTTAGTAGCGTATAAGTTAAAACCTAAAATAATTATACGCGCAATAAACCAATTAAAGCAAAAATCCGAATAATTGTAACAAAAATATAAAAATCAATTTTAAATTAACAATACATATTAAGTTTAAAAAATGCAATTATTATAATAGAAACCAAACCAATTTATTATTAATATCTTCATTATTGTGGCAAAATAATGGAAATTATATTTTAAACATCTGATAAATACGCACATACATTTGTATGTATGAATAATGGCAAATGTTTTCAGTAGTTTAATTAAATGTTTTAATTAGTGACAATAATTTACCTACCACTTAATGATTAATGAATGGCAACAGAAAACGGTTTAAAATGAACAATAAATTGCTTGACACTTCATCTATTTTGGATCGTTGCAATCATTATTTTAGCTAAAACCTAATCTGAAAACGATGAAAATGTCAAGATAAATGACGGCTAATAATTAAGTAAATTTTGTCGTTGTGTTCATTGTATTTAAAATTCATATAAGTATGTGCATATTTGTTCATATACAGTGCCGACCAAAAAATATTGAAAAATAATTATATGTTACATATTTATTGAATAACTAAATTATTTTCTCTATTATGAAAAAGTTGAACTCTACATTCTATGATGACAATACTTTTTTATGATATTATTTTTTAAATAAAAAGTAATATTTTTTTCAACAAATAACATGAGAGTAAAAATACATCGACAAAACATATTGCAAATCAGAACTTGCCCTGATATTTGGTTAAAAAAATTATCACTTTAGAAAATCTTATATATTTATTGATATTCGTGACCACTTATAGCATTCCACTAAATTCCAATCGTTTATAGGTCGGAAAACTTTATGAACTCTTATTGTTATTACTAGTGTTATTTCTATGTCCTATGTTATGATCGAATATCTGAGGAATCAGAAATTTCTTTCAAACAAAGTATTGATTATATGATTTGAAATTATATGATTTGAAAACTTTGTACAGAAAACCAATTTCACAAATTAAACTGCCCAGTTCTTCTTTTAACAGCGTCACAAAACCATGGCTAAAGCTGTCAACGTGGCAATGCGTCGAAATAATAGGTTTTTCTGATTCTAGCTGGATTTTTGCAAATTGTAATTTATTACTGTCGAAATACTCGCCTAAGTCTTATTAAAGTATATATATATATATTGGATCCTTATTAGATTTTGAGACGATTTACCCATGTCCGTTATTTCGTAAGTAAGTTAGTCAGTCAGTCAGTCAGTCAGTCAGTTAGTTAGTTAGTTAGCTAGTAAGTTAGTTAGCTAGTTAGTTAGTTAGTTAGTAAGTTTGTTAGTTAGTTAGTTAGTTAGTTAGTTAGTTAGTTAGTTAGTTAGTTAGTTAGTTAGTTAGTTAGTTAGTTAGTTAGTTAGTTAGTTAGTTAGTTATTTAGTTAGTTATTTAGTTAGTTATTTATTTAGTTATTTAGTAAGTTATTTAGTTATTTAATTATTTAGTTAGTTAGTTACTTAGTTACTTAGTTAATTAGTTAGTTAGTTAGTTAGTTAGTTAGTTAGTTAGTTAGTTAGTTAGTTAGTTAGTTAGTTAGTTAGTTAGTTAGTTAGTTAGTTAGTTAGGTAGTTAGTTAGTTAGTTAGTTAGTTAGTTAGTTAGTTAGTTAGTTAGTTAGTTAGTTAGTTAGTTACCTAGTTAGTTAGTTAGTTAGTTAGTTAGTTAGTTTGTTAGTTAGTTATTTAGTTAGTTATTTAGTAAGTTATTTAGTTATTTAATTATTTAATTAGTTAGTTAGTTAGTTAGTTAGTCAGTTAATATACCTTATAAATGAAAAACAGTCACAATACGAAAGATATCTTCAGCCTATCCTCGTACATAAACAAAATAATTTAATTTGTTTATTATTGTTGTTGTTGAGAAAACCATTACAAAGTATTGCGTTAAAATTTTCTTGTCATTTGTCACATGTTGATTACAATAAAAGACATTTTGCTGCTGATGTATACAATGTCATTTCTCAAAAAATTTAATGTTTGTTTTAAGGGAACAGTTTGTGTAAAATATTTAACAAAATCTAATATTAATAAAACAATAAAAACAACATTCAGTACAATTTTCATTAAAACAATTCTGCAAAGGAATTTTTTATTAACGATTGAAACTGTCCTGTATTTGTTAATTTAATAAAAAATAGAAAGGAATGCTACAGCTCGACATAGAAGCGTGGAGATATCAAAAGCCAAATATAAAAAATTATAATAAATTTCAACTTATCACTCTTTAATTTATTTCTTTATATATCTATATAAAAACTGCAATTTTGTATATTAGAATTAACATAACATTCAGACATAAAGCATTACATATTATAGGCATTAAGTTTAAAGAATTTTTAATTAAAAGATATTCTCTACATTAAATGTCATTTGCGTTTTTCTTTTAAATACTATTTTTTACATTTTGACAACTTTTCAAACCACAAAATAAATATTATTAAAAATTTACTACGAACAAGCAATTCTTTGAATTTGTATGTATATTGAAATATATTTATTTAAATACATTTATAATTGATTCATATTTAATTACTTTTCTGTTTGAGCAAAATATGTATGCATGAATTCTTCTTATTTTATTCAATTTATGTTTTTTGTAAATACTTATTTGTGAAAATTATGTTTTAAATTTTTATTTTTTTATGTTTTATAAACTTATGCCCAAAAGATTTTTAGCCCAATAATAAAATTTATATTGATTTGTTTTCAATTAAACTTTTTCTTAAGCAATTTAGTTAAATAAGTTAGATAAAAAATTACACTGATAAAAAATTTGCTTAAAACACATAAGTTATTTTGATCGGAACACTATATTTTATATTAAACGAAACGCAAGATAAGACTACAGTGACAACTGCGAAACAAACCTTTAATCATAAAAACTCTATTCCAAAAATAGTGTCCAGAAATTAAATTAAACTAGAGTCCAGAGGACTACAGTATATGGTGTACACTATGCGCTATATTATCATTTATATTACACACAGTTATTCCTTCTCAAGATGGCTTGTCGATTTTATTTATCAGTGTACTTATTTTAAGAAAAATTTAAATAATTTACTTCATATATAATGCATATACATACATATTTAACATGTTTATGCTATTCATTTTTTTCAATTCTTGTACTTGACTTGTACATTTATGCCTTTTAGCCATAAATATTCCATCTCTTGTTAATCGTCAAAGGCATTTTATTTGCAACTTGTAAATGTATCAAAAAGTTAGAATGAAAAGTACACTTCAATAAAAGTTATGATGTGTAGGATATTTACTTGAATATGTCTGTGGTTGAAAGAACATAAGTACATATGTACATCCCAATGGATAATATTCCTCGAATTGATAGAGATAATGATATCGATATTATTGATAGAAATAAAGTTGTTTATTTGTATAAACTATGTACATGAAGTAGTTAACATTTAAATGTACGATACACACTTACACAAACAATCTTGCTGAAATACTTTAGAGGATTTTTAAAAATTTATTGAATTGGAAATTACGAATACAATGTGTGTAAAAATTTTTATAACTTTTTTATGAGTTTGTGTGTATGTATTTCGTTGTAAATAAATTGTAATTGTTGTGGAATTTTAAATATTTCATATGATGCAGTCGCATTAGTATGATGAATTGAATTTTTGAAAGAAAACTTTTTATATACAAATTGGACTTAGTTACTTTAAAATAAAATCATGTTACTATTAGAGTAGTTAGAAAACATGTAAGGCCGTCCATATGATATCCTACACCAGTCAGTATGTTAAACTGTAGATTATGTTTTAAATAATAAAACATATAATTGTT
>NC_060952.1:10529933-10534775 GCF_022045245.1 Lucilia cuprina | reverse complement strand
ATTTTCAAGATTTTTGTATGAAAAACTAATTTTTATCAGAGATCTCAAATTGAGCTTATTTTTCCATTTAAACGCATAATTACTAAGTTATTAACGATTTTGGAATTTTTAAGATTTTTGTATGAAAACTCAATTTTTATCAGTGATCTCAAATTTAGCTTATTTTTCTATTTAAACGCTTAATTTTGAGTTGTTAACGATTTTAAAATTTTCAGGATTTTTGTATGAAAAATCGATTTTAGCAGTGATCGCAAATCAAGATTATTTCTCCTTTTAAACGCTTAATTACTGAGTTATTAACGATTTTAGAATTTTCAAGATTTTAGTATGAAAAATTCTAGAATTTTTAATTTTTTTGCATGAATAATCGATTTTTATCAGTGATCACAAATCGAGCTTAATTTTCAATTTAAATGCTTATTTTCTGAGCTATTAACGATTTTAAAATTTTTAAGATTTTTGTATGAAAATTCGTTTTTTATCAGTGAGCACAAATTGAGCTTATTTTTCCATTTAAACGCTTAAGTACTGAGTTATTACCAATTTTAGAATTTTTAAGAGTTTTGTATGAAAACTCGATTTTTATCAGTGATCACAAATTGAGCTTAGTTTTCCATTTAAACGCTTAATTACTGAGTTATTAACGATTTTAGAATTTTCAAGATTTTTGTATGAAAAATCGATTTTTATCAGTGATCACAAATTGAGCTTATTTTTCCATTTAAACGCTTATTTACTGAGTTATTAACAATTTTAGAATTTTTAAGATTTTTGTATGAAAACTCGATTTATATCAGTGATCACAAATTGAGCTTATTTTTCCATTTAAACGCTTAACTACTGAGTTATTAACGATTTTAGAATTTTCAAGAGTTTTGTATGAAAAGTATATTTTTATCAGTGATCACAAATTGAGCTTATTTTTCCATTTAAACGCTTAATTACTGTGTTATTAACAATTTTAGAATTTTCAAGATTTTTGTATGAAAAATCTATTTTTATCAGTGATCACAAATTGAGCTTAGTTTTCCATTTAAACGCTTAATTACTGAGTTATTAACGATTTTAGAATTTCCATTTAAACGCTTAATTAATGAGTTATTAACGATTTTAGAATTTTCAAGATTTTTGCATGAAAAATTTATTTTTATCAGTGATCACAAATTGAGCTTATTTTTCCATTTAAACGCTTAATTACTGAGTTATTAACGATTTTAGAATTTTTAAGATTTTTGTATGAAAACTCGATTTTTATCGGTGATCACAAATTCAGCTTATTTTTCCATTTAAACTCTTAATTACTGAGTTATTAACGATTTTATAATTTTTAAGATTTTTTTTCATTTAAACGCTTAATTACTGAGTTATTAACGATTTTAAAATTTTCAAGATTTTTGTATGAAAAATTTATTTTTATCAGTGATCACAAGTTGGGCTTATTTTTCCATTTAAACGCATAATTACTGAGTTATTAACGATTTTAGAATTTTCGAGATTTTTGTATGAAAAATTTATTTCTATCAGTGATCACAAATTGAGCTTATTTTTCCATTTAAACGCTTAATTACTGAGTTATAAACGATTTTAGAATTTTTAAGATTTTTGTATGAAAACTCGATTTTTATCAGTGATCACAAATTGAGCTTATTTTTCCATTTAAACGCTTAATTACTGAGTTATTAACGATTTTAGAATTTTCAAGATTTTTTCATTTAAACGTTTAATTACTGAGTTATTAACGATTTTAGAATTTTCAAGATTTTTTTCATTTAAACGCTTAATTACTGAGTTATTAACGATTTTAGAATTTTCAAGATTTTTGTATGAAAAATTTATTTTTATCAGTGATCACAAATTGAGCTTATTTTTCCATTTAAACGCTTAATTATTGAATTATTAACGATTTTAGAATTTTCAAGAGTTTTGTATGAAAAATAGATTTTTATCAGTGATTACAAATTGAGCTTATTTTTCCATTTAAACGCTTAATTACTGAGTTATTAACGATTTTAGAATTTTTAAGATTTTTGTATGAAAACTCGATTTTTATCAGTGATCAAAAGTTGAGCTTATTTTTCCATTTAAACGCTTAATTACTGAGTTATTAACGATTTTAAAATTTTCAAGATTTTTGTATGAAAATTCGATTTTTATCAGTGATTACAAATTGAGCTTATTTTTCCATTTAAACGCTTAATTACTGAGTTATTAACGATTTTAGAATTTTAAAGATTTTTGTATGAAAACTCGTTTTTTATCAGTGATCACAAATTGAGCTTATTTTTCCATTTAAACGCTTAATTACTGTGTTATTAACAATTTTAGAATTTTCAAGTATTTTGTATGAAAAATAGATTTTTAGCAGTGATCACAAATTGAGCTTATTTTTCCATTTAAACGCTTAATTACTGAGTTTTTAACGATTTTAGAATTTTTAAGATTTTTGTATGAAAACTCGTTTTTTATCAGTGATCACAAATTGAGCTTATTTTTCCATTTAAACGCTTAATTACTGAATTATTAACGATTTTATAATTTTCAAGATTTTTTCATTTAAAAGCTTAATTACTGAGTTATTAACGATTTTAGAATTTTCAAGATTTTTGTATGAAAAATTTATTTTTATCAGTGATCACAAATTGAGCTTATTTTTCCATTTAAACGCTTATTTACTGAGTTATTAACGATTTTAGAATTTTTAAGATTTTTGTATGAAAAATCGATTTTTATCAGTGATCACAAATTGTGCTTATTTTTCCATTTAAACTTTTATTTACTGAGTTATAAACGCTTTTAGAATTTTCAAGAGTTTTGTATGAAAAATCGATTTTTATCAGTGATCACAAGTTGAGCTTATTTTTCCATTTAAACGCTTAGTTACTGAGTTATTAACAATTTTAAAATTTTCAAGATTTTTGTACGAACAATTTATTTTTATCAGTGATCACAAATTGAGCTTATTTTTCCATTTAAACGCTTAATTACTGAGTTATTAACGATTTTAGAATTTTTAAAATTTTTGTATGAAAAATCGATTTTTATCAGTGATCACAAATTGAGCTTATTTTTCCATTTAAACGCTTAATTACTGATAATTAAGATTTTTGTATGAAAACTCGATTTTTATCGGTGATCACAAATTGAGCTTATTTTTCCATTTAAACGCTTAATTACTGAGTTATTAACGATTTTATAATTTTCAATATTTTTTTCATTTAAACGCTTAATTACTGAGTTATTAACGATTTTAGAATTTTCAAGATTTTTGTATGAAAAATTTATTTTTATAAGTGATCACAAATTGAGCTTATTTTTCCATTTAAACGCTTAATTACTGAGTTATTAACGATTTTAGAATTTTTAAAATTTTTGTATGAAAAATCGATTTTTATCAGTGATCACAAATTGAGCTTATTTTTCCATTTAAACGCTTAATTACTGAGTTATTAACGATTTTAGAATTTTTAAGATTTTTGTATGAAAAATCGATTTTTATCAGTGATCACAAATTGAGCTTATTTTTTTATTTAAACGCTTAATTACTGAATTATTAACGATTTTAGAATTTTCAAGAGTTTTGTATGAAAAATAGATTTTTATCAGTGATTACAAATTGAGCTTATTTTTCCATTTAAACGCTTATTTACTGAGGTATTAACGCTTTTAGAATTTTCAAGAGTTTTGTATGAAAAATCGATTTTTATCAGTGATCACAAATTGAGCTTATTTTTCCATTTACACGCTTAATTACTGAGTTATTAACAATTTTAGAATTTTCAAGATTTTTGTATGAAAAATCGATTTTCATCAGTGATCACAAATTGAGCTTATTTTTCCATTTAAACGCTTAATTACTGAGTTATTAACGATTTAGAATTTTCAAGTTTTTTGTATGAAAAATTGATTTTTATCGGTGATCAAAAATTGAGCTTATTTTTCCATTTAAACGCTTAATTACTGAGTTATTAACGATTTTTGAGTTTTTAACATTTTTGTATGAAAACTCGATTTTTATCAGTGATCACAAATTGAGCTTATTTTTCCATTTAAACGCTTAATTACTGAGTTATTAACGATTTTAGAATTTTCAAGATTTTTGTATGAAAAATCGATTTTTATCAGTGATCACAAATTGAGCTAATTTTTTCAATTAAACGCTAATTACTGAGTTATTAACGATTTTAGAATTTTTAAGATTTTTGTATGAAAACACGTTTTTTTCAGTGATCACAAATTGAGCTTATTTTTCCATTTAAACGCTTAATTACTGTGCTATTAACGATTTTAGAATTTTCAAGAGTTTTGTATAAAAAAACGATTTTTATCAGTGATCACAAATTGAGCTTATTTTTCCATTTAAACGCTTAATTACTGAGTTATTAATGATCTTAGAATTTGAAAGATTTTTGTATGAAAACTCGTTTTTAATCAGTGATCATAAATTGAGCTTATTTTTCCATTTAAACGCTTAATTACTGAGTTATTAACGACTTTAGAATTTTTAAGATTTTTGTATGAAAAACTTATTTTTATCGGTGATCACAAATTGAGCTTATTTTTCCATTTAAACGCTTAATTACTGAGTTATTAACGATTTTAGAATTTTTAAGATTTTTGTATGAAAACTCGATTTTTATCAGTGGTCACAAATTGAGCTTATTTTTCCATTTAAACGCTTAATTACTGGGTTATTAATGATTTTAGAATTTTAAAGATTTTTGTATAAAAACTCGTTTTTTATCAGTGATCACAAATTGAGCTTATTTTTCCATTTAAACGCTTAATTACTGAGTTATTAACGATTTTAGAATTTTTAAGATTTTTGTATGAAAACTCGATTTT
>NC_060952.1:10528983-10529833 GCF_022045245.1 Lucilia cuprina | reverse complement strand
AACTCAGTAATTAAGCGTTTAAATGGAAAAATAAGCTCAATTTGTGATCACCGATAAAAATAAATTTTTCATACAAAAATCTTGAAAATTCTAAAATCGCTAATAACTCAGTAATTAAGGGTTTAAATGGAAAAATAAGTTCAATTTGTGATCACTGATAAAAATCGATTTTTCATAAAAAAAAGTCTTGAAAATTCTAAAATCGTTAATAACTCAGTAATTAAGCGTTTAAATGGAAAAATAAGCTCAATTTGTGATCACTAATAAAAATCGAGTTTTCATACAAAAATCTTAAAAATTCTAAAATCGTAAGTAACTCAGTAAATAAGCGTTTAAATGGAAAAATAAGCTCAATTTGTGATCACTGATAAAAATAGATTTTTCATAAAAAAACTCTTGAAAATTCTAAAATCGTAAGTAACTCAGTAAATAAGCGTTTAAGTGGAAAAATAAGCTCAATTTGTGATCACTGATAAAAATCGATTTTTCATACAAAAATCTTGAAAATTCTAAAATCGTAAATAACTCAGTAAGTAAGCGTTTAAATGGAAAAATAAGCTCAAATTGTGATCATTAACAAAAATCGAGTTTTCATACAAAAATCTTAAAAATTCTAAAATCGTTAATAATTCAGTAATTAAGCGATTAAATGGAAAAATAAGCTCAATTTGTGATCACCGATAAAAATAAATTTTTCATACAAAAATCTTTAAAATTCTAAAATCATTAATAACCCAGTAATTAAGCGTTTAAATGGAAAAATAAGCTCAATTTGTGATCACTGATAAAAATCGATTTTTCATACAAAACTCTTGAAAATTTTAAAATCGTTAATAACTCAGTAAATAAG
>NC_060952.1:10528480-10528805 GCF_022045245.1 Lucilia cuprina | reverse complement strand
CTCAATTTGTGATCACTGATAAAAATCGATTTTTCATACAAAACTCTTGAAAATTTTAAAATCGTTAATAACTCAGTAAATAAGCGTTTAAATGGAATAATAAGCTCAATTTGTGATCACTGATAAAAATCGATTTTTCATACAAAAATCTTGAAATGGAAAAATAAGCTCAATTTGTGATCACCGATAAAAATAAATTTTTCATACAAAAATCTTAAAAATTCTAAAATCGTTAATAACTCAGTAATTAAGCGTTTAAATGGAAAAATAAGCTCAATTTGTGACCACTAATAAAAATCGAGTTTTCATACAAAAATCTTAAAAA
>NC_060952.1:10492200-10528380 GCF_022045245.1 Lucilia cuprina | reverse complement strand
ACTCAGTAATTAAGCGTTTAAATGGAAAAATAAGCTCAATTTGTGACCACTAATAAAAATCGAGTTTTCATACAAAAATCTTAAAAATTCTAAAATCGTTAATAACTCCGTAATTAAGCGTTCAATTTGTGATCACTGATAAAAATCGATTTTTCATACAAAAATCTTAAAAATTCTAAAATCGTTAATAACTCAGTAAATAAGCGTTTAAATGGAAAAATATGCTCAAACTGATAAAAATCTAGTTTTCATGCAAAAATCTTAAAAATTCTAAAACCGTTAATAACTCAGTAATTAAGGGTTTAAATGGAAAAATAAGCTCAATTTGTGATCACTGATAAAAATCGATTTTTCATACAAATCTCTTGAAAATTTTAAAATCGTTAATAACTCAGTAAATAAGCGTTTATATGGAAAAAATTCTAAAATCGTTAATAACTCAGTAATTAAGCGTTTAAATGGAAAAATAAGGTCATTTTGTAATCACTGATAAAAATCGATTTTTCATAAAAAAAACTCTTGAAAATTCTAAAATCGTTAATAACTCAGTAATTAAGCGTTTAAATGGAAAAATAAGCTCAATTTGTGATCACTGATAAAAATCGAGTTTTCATACAAAAATCTTAAAAATTCTAAAATCGTTAATAACTCAGTAATTGAGCGTTTAAATGGAAAAGTAAGCTCAATTTGTGATCACTGATAAAAAACGAGTTTTCATACAAAAATCTTTAAAATTCTAAAATCATTAATAGCCCAGTAATTAAGCGTTTAAATGGAAAAATAAGCTTAATTTGTGATCACTGATAAAAATCGAGTTTTCATACAAAAATCTTAAAAATTCTAAAATCGTTAATCACTCGATAATTAAGCGTTTAAATGGAAAAATAAGCTCAATTTGTGATCACTGATAAAAATAGATTTTTCATACAAAACTCTTGAAAAATTTAGAATCGTTAATAACTCAGTAAATAAGCGTTTAAATGGAAAAATAAGCTCAATTTGTGATCACTGATAAAAATCGATTTTTCATAAAAAAATCTTGAAAATTCTAAAATCGTTAATAACTCAGTAATTAAGCGTTTAAATGGAAAAATAAGCTCAATTTGTGATCACTGATAAAAATCGAGTTTTCATACAAAAATCTTAAAAATTCTAAAATCGTTAATAACTCAGTAATTAAGCGTTTTAATGGAAAAATAAGCTTAATTTTTGATCACCGATAAAAATCAATTTTTCATACAAAAAACTTGAAAATTCTAAATCGTTAATAACTCAGTAATTAAGCGTTTAAATGGAAAAATAAGCTCAATTTGTGATCACTGATAAAAATCGATTTTTTATACAAAACTCTTGAAAATTCTAAAATCGTTAATAACACAGTAATTAAGCGTTTAAATGGAAAAATAAGCTCAATTTGTGATCACCGATAAAAATCGATTTTGCATACAAAAATCTGAGTTATTAACGATTTTAGAATTTTTTTCCATATAAACGCTTAATTACTGAGTTATTAACGATTTTAGAATTTTTAAGATTTTTGTATGAAAAATCGATTTTTATCAATGATCACAAATTGAGCTTATTTTTCCATTAAAACGCTTAATTACTGAGTTATTAACGATTTTAGAATTTTTAAGATTTGTATGAGAACTCGATTTTTATCAGTGATAACAAATTGAGCTTATTTTTCCATTTAAACGCTTAATTACTGAGATTTTAGAATTTTTAAGATTTTTGTATGAAAACTCAATTTTTATCAGTGATCACAATTTGAGCTTATTTTTCCATTTAAACGCTTAATTACTGAGTTATTAACGATTTTAGAATTTTCAAGATTTTTGTATGAAAAATCGATTTTTATCAGTGATCCCAAATTGAGGTTATTTTTCCATTTAAACGCTTAATTACTGAGTTATTAACGATTTTAGAACTTTCAAGATTTTTGTATGAAAAATCGATTTTTATCAGTGATCACAAATTGAGCTTATTTTTCCATTTAAACGCTTAATTACTGTGCTATTAACGATTTTAGAATTTTCAAGAGTTTTGTATGAAAAATAGATTTTTATCAGTGATCACAAATTGAGCTTATTTTTCCATTTAAACGCTTATTTACTGAGTAATTAACGATTTCAGAATTTTTAAGATTTTTGTATGAAAACTCGATTTTTATCAGTGATTACAAAATGACCTTATTTTTCCATTTAAACGCTTAATTACTGAGTTATTAACGATTTTAGAATTTTTTTCCATATAAACGCTTAATTACTGAGTTATTAACGATTTTAGAATTTTTAAGATTTTTGTATGAAAAATCGATTTTTATCAATGATCACAAATTGAGCTTTTTTTTCATAATGATGTTTTGCATTAGTTTTGGATTATAAAACATTAAATTACTGCTCCAAAATCGAACATCAGCTATTCGCTGGTTCCCTGTTTTTAACAGTGATACATAAGAACTCAATGTAAGCATATAATTTCATTATTCATAACCAAGGTAAGGATTTCTAGAACTCAAAATATTTTTTTACTAGTCTCTATTTCGAATCAAATGAAAAATGGCATCGATTTGTTGTTGCATATTTTGCTATATAAGTGCAAAAATTGCATATTATTCCTTAAATTCATATATTTTGCATATTTCCAAAACGTTTATGGCCTATTTTGCATATTTTTAATTTTCTTAAAACAAATTGTTTTATTTTGTATTTATGTCATATTTATACAACAAATTTGGTATTTACATATTTAGATATTTAGAAGTTTACCAAATGATAAAATTCGGAAGAAATATAATTTATACAAATTTTATTAGAAGTGCTATCAATCTTTCCACTTTTAGAAATTAAATATATACTATTCAAAGTTTTTTCTTAGTCTTTATATTTGCCATTCTCGAGGTCGTGGTTCCGTTAAAGTTGTATAAAGCAGTCCTTAAAGACATGTATATTTGCTGTCAAAAACTTAAGATATTAATATTTATTAATATGTGCCTTCACAAAGAAAAAATTGTTGGTGATTATTTTTCACATTTTTAGTGCATAAATTCCCTTTTTATAGTGCATATTATAATCGCATATTTTTAATTTTATTGCTGCATGGATATCCCTGCCTTGTTCATAACACGTGGTCGTTAGTTTTATTTTGCACTTCAAAATAAAAAAAGCTTTCACAATAAATATTTTAACAAAGTATCATAATTGTGATGACAAAAATACCGTTAAAGCCAATCCGCTAACTATCAATATTTATATATTCATTCATGTAAAAACCAACAGAAAAAAGCTCTTTTTCTCCTTAAGGGAGAAACTTAAAAAAATAGCAAAATGAACCCAACACAGAAAAATAAAAATATTTCCTTAAATTGAACTTTTTCTCAACGTTACTAAATATAGCAAATACAATGAAACACAATATAAAGTAACACACATTGATATAAACACACAATGATATAAAATATCACCATTTGCTCAACAATACGTACAGAAAAGGAGAAATTCAATTCATTGGGAACACGAGTACACTAACGCCAACTAGTGGATGACTCAAAAATTAAATTAACAGAGAAGATGCCAACTGTTGGTGTAAACCAGTTCGTTTACAAGAAGTCATCGTATACCTTTTAGTCAATATTTTTAAAATGTCGAACTCTTATTTGGATAAGTTTAAGTTATATATTTTAGTCAATTAATATGCTTAAAAACCAATAGTCGCTTAAGTTTTCCTAAATACACATTATTGTCCAAGCGTTTAAACTGCACCACTAGAGAGGTGAGAGTATTATGTTTTTGTGCTGATGTTTATAACAACCAATTAGTCCTACATCTACCTGAGTCGATATAGCTATGTCCGTCTGTCTATACTTTTTACTATTAAACAGGAGATTGTATATCTGTATATTCCATGTAATACATCGGGACATCTACTGTAGACTGCAGGTATACTATGTGAATGGGTTCAAGTGTGTGAAAATTGAGTAAAAAGCCCTTGAGAATTACTGTTAAGATATGCGGTTTAACATTAATGTCAAATGTTAAGTTTCCCCATGAAACTTAAATTTCAAATAGAAAATGTAGAATCAAAAATGTTTAAAAATTATAATTTCAACTGCTAATTTACTTATAGGTAGTAAATTACAAACCTTAATGATGTTTTGTATTTGGTTTATTGGATATGGATATGGATATAGTTAATAAGTAATTGAAATATACTTTGTTATTTATGGAAATTCTAAAGAAATGCGAACAAATAAGAATGTATATTCGGTCATGACCGAACCCTAAAAGCAGTAATATTTAAAATTCGAATTATTTTATTATAATATATTATTTATAGGAATTTATATTTTTAATCGGTTTTTTATAAACATCAACTAAAACAGAAAATAAACACCGTCTTCCCTCCAATATGAACTTACAAGTACAAGTTCAAGAACCAAAAATACCAACAAAAAATAGTTGGTATTGGCGATCCAATTTACACCCTATTAATCTATTTATTTTTGCCTCATTTTGGTACTTTTTTCTCCTTATTGTAGTAGAAACATTTCATTTAACGAAAAATTAAAAAAAATTCATTTTCAACACATAAATATTCGAATTCCCCAAAAGTTTTTCGATATATTATGAATAAAATCAAAGTTTTATATATGTGTTCACGGTTTTCATTGTTACCCGTTTTCAAAAAAAAAAAAATACCGAAAAGATTTAAAGTTTTGTTGTAAATTTTTATTTAAATATAAAAGGGATGAACCTAAAAGACTGATCTGAAGAGAAAATTTAAAGTAAATTTATTATTTATTTGGAATTATGAATTTGTAAAAGTACAACTGACCATATATACATTTAAATTTTATTTTTCAATTTATTTGTATCATTTCATTTCTGTTATTAAAATATATATAATTTTTTTGCAATGTTTTTATTCTTTTTACGTATCAACAGTTATATATCATATTTCTTGCTTTGTTTTTAAAGAAACTTTTCTTTTTAAATGCAATTGTCATTTGACGTTACGTTTCATCTTATCTTTGTACAAGATTCAAACAATCTCTTTGTTACAATATCCTTCAGCAAAAATATCATATTTACCTATTTTACAAAAAAAAGGCTAAGAAAAAATAAAACAAAACAGAACTTAAAACGATTATCAGCCAACATCAACGGAACGGATTTTACTTTGATGTTTTTTACGAAAACTCGCGTTTTACGTATTTTTATTTTATTTCATACATTAATTTATTTATTCAGCGGACGTAATATGACAAATGTCAGAGTGAATAGTGCAAAAAGAAAACCATATTACAATACCAGAAACTAAAAGAGCACTAAAAAGGAAAGGTAAAAAATATCCTTAGGGTATCAAATTAAATTACGCAACAATACGTTGCAATTCTTTGGAATTTCTAAATGTTTATATGACAAAAGTAAAGAGATTATAAAGCTCTAAATTGTTTGTCAATAACAATGTCAAAAGAACATAAATTGACAGCGGAATAGAATGCGTAAAAGTTTGTGTAGTTAAAGCAAACAAAAAAAATTGTTTAATTTGAATGAAACTATGAGATAAAATGAAAAACATTTTTTGCTTTGTCCAATAGTAGATATTGTATTTTAATATTTTAAACAAAATAAGTTTTTACTAACTGCATTTAATAATTTTAATATTCCAAAATAATAACATACACACATCTACCACTTAGTGTAAATTTAAACAATAAACACTATAATGAATTTGCTATCCAAAGCAACCGAATTTGCATTAACAGTAAATTCCTTACAAGCTCTGCCACAATGCCGACTTAAAAATGAAAGGATTTAAGAAAATCCTAAATCTATTATTTTTTAAAAATTATACTGAGATTAAGATTGTCAATATTAAAAAAATTTGTTTGACCAACCAAAGTCCATTTTAAAAATGTTTATGTTATTTCAGGATTTATATCTATTTTATATTCTAAAGTCGTTTTTCTGGTCAGAAATACTCCGAAACAAATTTCGATTAAGTTTCTCGCGGTAATTAGGAAATTTTAAAACCCAAAATATTTAAAATTTTAATTCCAAAATACTGCAGACAATTTTTTAACATATTGTACCGCGTATTAAAAAAGGGGTTTTTATTTTACATTTACATTAATACGAAATTTTCTTGAGGGAACCTATTAAATCGTGGACAGATATTGCTCAAACAAAAAAAAAATATCGTTTTTTCAACAGACAGGCGGATGGACGGCTATATCGTTTTATAATCTATTAAGCACCCAATATTTCGATGTGTTACAAATGGAATGACAAATACAATACACCCCCTACTTTTCGGATTGTAGGTATAAAACATATTAAGTAGCTGATGAATGAAAGTTAAATAAATTATTCGAACAAAAACATTTATTCGTTATTTGTTGTGGACTGCTCAAATACAAAAATATTGCAAATTTTTATTCAAATAATTTAAAACACGAATAATTGACAACCCTATAACATATGTATAAACTACTACATCCACTAATAACTATTCCTTAAATATACACTATTTATTCTCTTTGTGAATCGAATGGACGAAGAATGTACACTATACTTGCACTCAGAAAAAATACCTAAAAAATGGCAAAAGAAAACACAAAAAACACTATTCATAAAGAGAAAGTAATGGCAACAACAAGAACAAAAAGGAAAATTGTATTTAAAAAAATAAGTAGACAGAAACAACTACTACTACGGAATGAGTGAATATGAAATATGAATTCACTTACGAATCACATTGGCCCCAAGGCCATTAAGACACATGTACTCTAAGAACAACAAAAATCATACAGACATGTTTTTAAGGACACTAACATATAAACATATACACACCCAACAAAATCTTAGTAATATCAGGTACTAATTTGATAGCATATACATTACTTTTAAGTAGTCCAGTAATGACTTATATATGTACATATTTATGTAATCGATTTTTGTAAAACAAAAAAATAAAATAGTATTTGCGTTTAAAAGTAATTAATTAGCGCAAATTTATGTAATTAGTTTGATAGCGGACACGAGACCAAACGAAATAACTTACATCATCACCTATTTTCCATGACATACATATTTAAGTAATTGGCCCAATAAAATCGCAGTGTATTAGTCAATTAAAAAACCTTTATCATAATTTTTTAATCTAAGTTCTTGCTGGGTATACTTAACTATTGGATTTATATATTTTTGTATTTGTAGTTTTTTGTTGCACAAAAAATAAAAGAACACTTACAACTGCATTACAAAAGCATAAAATATAAAGAGCAAAAAACTCAGCTTAAAAATCGACATCAGCAATGACATCAAGAACAACAACAAAAGTAAAACTATCAAAAAAAAAACAACATGTTGTTTCCATAGAAAATAAATGTAGGTCCTTTTTCATTTACTGTATAAAACAAACATAAAATAAAAGAAAATATTTGCTTAAGGTTTGGGTTTACATTTTTTCGTTCCTAAAATATATACCTTGAGCTTTTATGCATTGGAGAGATATAAGAAAAAAAATTTAACATACATTTTCTATTATTCATCATAGACTTAGGTCTATTGCCATAAATTGAAGGTTCTTGGCCATCGTTTCTTTACTCGATAATAATTTTTTAGTAAAATTGTATCTTAATTTGTTTTATTTTTGAACGCTACTGTTTGGTACTTACTATTCACATATGAAAAACAAAAAACTTAGAATTGCCAAAAATACACACAAAAACACAAATAGTAAAAATAAAAAAACGCATGGGACTTAGCTTAGATTAGGGAAACAAGCAAAATCATTTTTAAATTTTAGTGTAAAGAAGTTTGATGTTGCTATCATTATTCGAAGGAACGTCTATGTTTGAGCCATACATAATTGAAATTAACCAAACTCTATTTATACCCAGAAAAAATCTCAAGTTTTTGGTAATGGTCAGTAGTTTTTTCATACATTAAATGGTAATGAGTAATCATTAACATTATTTATTATAGCCCATATGTTTAGGGCATTCGTGGTTCGAACCCTGCTGGATATCATTTTTTTTCAAAATGACAATTATTTATATTTTTCTTTAAAAATCTGTTCTCAAATTTACATAAATCAACATGTTAATGAGCATCGCAAAAACTAGTACACATTTTTTAATTTGTTCAAGGTACATTTTATTTGAACCTCGTCGATCAAAAAATAATTGATTATTTACCCCAAGACAAATTAGTTTCTACGTCATTCTATGGTTACTTTTTAGCTTACTAGGTAATTAAAGTTTTTGCTGGGTATGTCTGATCACACAATTACAAGGTAGCCAATTACCTTCATCTAACAAAGAAATTCCAATCTTGTTTTTGTAAAGATCTCACTAAATTGAGCTTCTACACGCATTTGGTCACAACAACTATATACAGAGATCATTTGATTTGTTCATAAGCACGAATTTGATTCGTAAGTAAAATAGAAAAAAAGGCAAAAACATTTTTAAAAATCACAATTCAAAAGTAAGTTGAATAAATTAAAAATTATTAAAAAATGTATATTTTCTTTAATTTATAAAAAAAAAATCCGAAAATATATCTCATAGAGGAATACCCCTCAATCGATGAGCATTAATATAAGAAAATAAATAACATTTTTTTTGATAGAAAACCCCTGAGAGCGATAGAATAACTTGATCTCAGAAAAACATGTTTAGTAAACATTTTCTTAAATCTTTTTGAATTTTAAAAATTCCGTAATTTTGAAATAAACATTACAAGTCTATAATCTCAGAAAAATGTTCACATTATTTTTCTTGTGATAAGCTTAAGAGAACAAAACTTAAAGACCTACATCGAGATAATTGACAATTTTTTGTTGATATATTGTAATGAGATGAAGATTTGCAATCGCTGGTAGGCAACAGAGGCCCCTTTCAGAAAACGCACTTATCGTTTGAGAGATATTACTTGAAACAAGTGGTCTTGGGACACCCTAATAAACATAAATGTTTTAAATTCGTAAAAACTTTTACGAATTATATTTTTTCCCATACCCAATAACGTTTTTTTCACAGATATTTATATTGATATCCTTGAAAGATAATATCAGAAAATAACATGATTCCATCTTTCATACTATCACATAAACAAGAACGTATAAATGAAGCTGCTGACCGCTGTCATATTCTCTTTGACCACTTCGAAAGTGTTGTTTTTTTACTGTTTTGTATTACTTCATGCAACATCTCTATTATTTATGTTGCACTTAAGGAACTTTTATTTTAGACATTTGTTTAGTGTGTAGACTGGAAAAAAAAGAATAACTTATTTTCATATATAGTACTATTCATTATTTACTTAAGATTGCTTTGAACTTGGGTGTTAGATATTTATTTTGGTATTTAATTTTAAAGGCAAATTTAAATTATTTTCCAATTTACTACAAATATATGTGAATATTTTAAAATTGTCACCAAGGATTAATGTTAAGAGTTTTATTGATTTTAATAATATCCTCAAAATGGTAAAAATGTTAAGATAAATAAACTATTAAACTTTTAATGAAAATTCTTTAGAATTTCATATCTACTAAATAAATATTTTCAAAAACTTTAAAAGAAAAATTAGACTTACAAAACATGGAACAAACTTTGAAGATTATTTTGAAAAAACCATCTTCTTTGGGTCAAGCTACATAAAAATTTTCACTGTTAAAGAAAATATGTGTAATTGAAAATTTATCAACCTTCTCCTAGTTGGACATATGCAATTTTTGTCTTTTTTAATAAAAAAATATATATAAAATTGTCAAAATACACTACAAAAAATTGTATTTTTGTTTCTCTTTTGGTTCATGCTTTAAACAAATTCAATCTAAATAAGAATTTTGGATTATTTTTTTTCTCCTCTTCTTTTTTTTATTATATGTTTTTGTATAAAAATCGTAACAAGCAAGTTGTTTGTTGGCTGCTTGTTGAATCAAGTTGTATGTACTTCAGCTGTCCATTTTGTTCGTTTATTTGACAGGGATACCGTACATATCTGATAACTTTATACTGATTAAAGACAAGTCTTGTTTGTTGTACAACAAGCTAAAATATCAGCAACAACAATAATAATAAAATGGCAACACGAGAAAGATTGTGTTTTAAAATATAAAAGAGAAAAAAAACTGTCTAATAAATACAAAAAAAGGAAAAACTTGAAAAAAATTCGTTGAAATGTGAAGAAAAAAAAACAGAAAAACATAAAGGTATCTTGTCAGATGAAAATATTTATAACAACAAGACCATCAACTTGTAACAACATAGTTTACAGTGGTTTCGAGGTTTTAAGAAATGGCAAATAAAGCAGTTCTGTGCTCTAAAACTATATATTATGAACAATATTGACCTTCATACTTATTTTTATTACTTTTAACTATTTCAAAAGATATTGTTTCAGATTTAACTGTTACTGTAAGCAGCTGATCCGTAAATTAGACACCAAAAAGGATTAATTTAGCGATTTCCCTAAATCAGGGCTTTCTTTCAAGGCTATCAGAAGGACAACCAATGTGTTTTTCATCTCGAATTACTGTACATTATAAACGCTAGATTACAAATATAAAAATTCATAAGTTTGCTTTAAGCAATGTTTGTGTTGATGACAATATTGTTGATGTTCTTTTTTCATCGTATGTTTTTTTATTTTTTTTTTAATTTTCATCTCTAACATTTTTTTTTATTTATATTTATTTTCCCATACATTTTAAGAGGGACCATACAAATAAAAGATAAATATATTGTTCGTATTTTATATGTGTAAAAGAAATATAACAACTACTTTAAGAAAATTACACATAAAATATACTCATGATTTATTCATACCGTATAACTTTAAAAAATTTCAAAATATGTTAAAAGAAAAAAATTATTAAAATACAGGTAGTAAAAATCCAAAATATATATAAAAAATAGTATAACAATAATACATAAGTAAGTTGTCTACTTGTACTACGTATCAAATACATACATACATTCTCTATATAAATTTTAAAATAAAAACATATTTCATATTTTGTATGATATTTTTTTATACATTTTACCATTTAAAATTGGAAAGGAAAAGCAAACCTACACAACACGTAACTCATTTTCCTAACAACTAAACCATTTTGTTTTCTACTTACAACACTTTTTTGTACTTTTAGTCTACATATTCTATTTTTTAGCAGTCAAATAAATATGGTAATTTAAAAAGGGCATAACACTTTGTACCAATTGGATATGTTAAAACTAATTACATTTCACGATTAAAAACTGTCACTGTTTAAATTTCTGAAAAATGTCATTTAACCTTTTGAGTACAGACCATATAGTAGTACATATAGGCGAAACTGAAGCGGTTTTCAAACAAAAAATTTTATTCTCTTCACACAGACGAGCTCCGAGAGAAAAAAACAAACTTGTGGGAACTAAACGCACTCACTAAACTTCAAATTTTCTTCGCAAATTGCGAGTTTTTCTTATCACTTAAACTTAATATTTATTATTTTTTTTCAATTTTACAAACGAAAAAAAAAAATATTTTTTTTATTTTTTGACATTTTATTTTAATTAAAATTGAAAAATGAAAAGTTGTACATTTTAGTATTGAAAATTAAAAAAGTATTTTACATACTTTTTTTTCATTTTGCATTAGTGCAGAAAAAAATAAGAAAAAAACGTGTTTATAATAATAACTAATATTTTCAATCACTGCCATAAAAAATTTCATTTATAAACACACAAAGAATAACGTCCAAAAAGTACATTTTTTATTTAGTACCTTTTGAACAACTGTATTTATTTTTGTGCTTCTACTAATACATTCTCACCATTTAGGTCACACCAGATTTACCATATTATATTCTCTATGAGTAAGAAACTGTTCTCAAATTATATTATGGATTTGTATTTCGATTTCCACATCTCATCGCTAGGATTAAGTCATTTCCTCATCTCATCTTGGAAGTTATACAATGGGGCAGCTTAAAAAATGGTCAGAGATTGCATGGGTCGAGTACCTGGGCAAAGTGCAGTGGTGCTTTGACTAATATACTCAGCTTGTGGTTACAAAAGCACTACTGTGAAACAAAGCCAACATGATAGGAGTTGACGTAAAGCGCTTCGAGATGTCCATCAAACAGTTTAAAGATAAACTTATAGCCACCAGAATGATCCATTTATTCTGCTTTTATTAAGCGATCATCTTTATCAAATTTTAAGCCCTATATTATCTTTAAGATTAACCCCTTTGTTAATATTTTATGAATGAATGGGTCAACTACTATTTGATAATAATCTCTGAATGGGCATATGCTAATAAAGTCGATTTCAATGAACATAAAACCTAATATGGTTACATCTTCTCTAAATATTAAAAAAATTAGAAAATCTAGACGTTTTGGGCATGTACCTAAATCGCTATTCGTTTTTCAGCAGAGCCATCTGTTTGTGGAACAAACATCTTGCAGAAGTATTCCCAGTTTTATTCGATGTAAAGAGTTTTTAATCAATTGTATACTCGCTTCCACATCCTAATTTAACGATTCT
This sequence comes from Lucilia cuprina, assembly GCF_022045245.1. Classification (NCBI taxonomy): domain Eukaryota; kingdom Metazoa; phylum Arthropoda; class Insecta; order Diptera; family Calliphoridae; genus Lucilia; species Lucilia cuprina. The sequence goes on along the minus strand of NC_060952.1, from coordinate 10,515,827 downwards.
AGCTAAACGCACTGCATAAATAGAAATCTTACCCAGAGTGTTAGTCCAAGAAAAAAATAGATTTGAAAGTAAAAAAGGCCATAGGTATATCCATATATATGTATGTAGACTAGTTAAAAGACTATTCAATGAATGTGTCCATAAAAAACAGTTAATAGAGAAGTCCATATATAAGTTAACAAGTACACTTTAAACATTTTGTACTTAGGTCTTTTTCACTAACTCATATTCTACTACAACTCTTTCTTTCAATTTCCCTCCCTCTTGCAATTTTCCTTAATACATAAATAAATCCTTTATGTTTATTCACATCTACTTAAGTAGTTTTATTTATCAAAAACTCTAAAAACCAACACGTAAAATAAGTAAGACAAATAAAAATATTTTCTTTTTTTTCTGCACATTTAAATGTTAAATCTTTCATGAAATAGTACCTTTTTGTTTGTACCATTTGTTGTTGTTTCACTTTTTTATTATTTCCATACATAATATTAGCCATTGTTTTTTTATATAAAATCTTTTATTCTGCAGACAATTTTATTCATAGAAAATAGTATTTTCTTTAGAACATACGTTCGTTTACTTTTACACTGTTATAACTCTATAAATATATATTATATATTATTATATATAATTTCAAATAAAATGAAGTTAGGTATTTTAAATCAATGTTATTTAACTTAAAAATAAGTACTTTAACAAACGCCATTCAATATATATATGAAAATTGGAGTTATTACAATCTTAAAGTAAATAAGTGATATGTAAGTGTATAATTTAAAATTTAACTAGCAATTGAGCATAGTGGTGCAGAAACGGAAAATATGACATTTCAATTTTTAAATGGAATATCAATTTGTTTGCATCAATTTGTTTCCATTTACAAATATTTAAAATCGGTTTTAAAATATTTGAAAGTGTTCTGCTAGATCTTGATAACAAGCACAACTTGGAAAGAGTTATAGGCATTTGAAAATTTTATTTTAAAATGTTATTCATATGTTTTAAAATCCCAACATTTTGATAACAAAATGGAAAGTAGATTTTTAAATATTCTAGATCCCTACTTATTACAAAAGCTACGACAATGTCTCATTTTAACCCGATCAGACCAGAATTTTTAAAATTATAGATTATTTTTTCTAAAAAAATTCCAATTTGCCCCACCGTGCCTAGTAAGTGTTTGCACAACACTACATAGTATATTTGTATATAAAATTTTAGTTGAGAAATGAATATTTATTACTAGAATTACTTACTTAGCTCTGTAATAACTTTAGTCTTTTGTTTTGTTGCCAGTATTTTTTTTTTTGTTATTAATAAAATATTAAAAATTTAGATAGTATAGTAATTCTAAAAACATATAAAATTCTCTTTTATTTATTAAAAATAAAAGAACTCTTAATTTTTATTTAGTTGAGTGCATATTTTTTTTACAGGTGCCTCCAACGAATTGGAAAAGTGTGTAAAATATTCGTAAAACAATAGAATTAATGTATTCTAATTAAGAAAAAACTTAATATTTTTATTTTAATCTACATAAGTATTTACGAATATTGTGATTTCGTGTAGCTTTGTGGAATCTTGTACCTAATTAAAATCTATTTTATCGACTATGTTCTAAAAGAACATTGAGTGGTTAATAGAGAATCATACAAACCCATAATAAATCATGTATTAAAAACTTACGCTTTCTCTTCCGGATGAAACTACAGCTGCAGCAGTTGAACTTAGTGATGGAACATTCCTTGTTGGTCCATTATTAAATGGTTTTGTAGATGTTGTTTTATTAGCCAATGGAGGATGGATTGGAGGATGATGAGGACATGTGTTATTAGCTAAAGGCATTTGATTAGTAGTAATTGGAGCAGCGGTACCAGTCATTATACTGGGCATATTAAAAGGAACAAAATACATTTGATTATTGGTTGACATTGTAGGTGCAGATGTAGTGATCTGTGGTGTGGTGGGTAAAAATGTTGGTACTGCCGACGGTAAAGGAGGTGGTGGTACAGGAAATGTCATTAAAGGCGGTACGTTTACATTTTGATTTACATGATTCCCTGGACAATGACAATGATGATGTTGTTGCTGTTGATGGGAACAGTTCAGTTGAGTGGTTAATTGTTGTTGGCGTAAATGCATCTTTTGCTTTTCTTGGTCCATTTTTATTTTACACTGTACACACGATCTTGACACACCAGATGTAGCACTTGAAGTATTTAATAGGTAAGGTGCGGCATTGTTACGAACTTGACTGGATAGGTTGGGTATCTTTGGTGCCTTGGGTCCATTCCAGCATTGACAAGAACATGGTAATAGACCCAAATATCCCAGCCCCACAGAACTGGGCTCATTTTGATTAGTTGTGGCAGTTATTTTGAAGCTGTTGTTTGAAATGTAATTCAGTAACGGAAATTTGGTCTAAAAATAAAAAGTATCCATTATTTATTTAGAAATCACATACATATTGTCACCTGAAATACAAAAAGGTGTAACAAACAAAAGAAATAAAAATCGAGTTCCTGGTTGAAAATGGTCTACTGCTAACTAACTAACTAACTAACTAATATTTCGATCCACCCTACTGTACATGTAAAAATAAAAACAAAATAAAACAACATTATTGCAAAAAAAATCGTAAAATATTTTAAACGAGTTTTAAAGAATTTTCATCAAAGCAAAAATGTTTAATGAATTTTTCTTTAGCTAGAAGCAAAAATATAGTAAATTTATAAACTTCATAAACACATCTGTATGTGTATTTTCACACATTAGGGCAACTGAACAAAATAAAATGAAAACATATAACCTTATTACAAAAAAAAAAAAAAAAAACAATATGAAAACAAAATACGAATTTTTTCTAAATGTTTCAAATATTTGTCAAAAAACGTAACTACGTTCAGTCAATATTTATGTGATCCTTCGGCGTAAATAATAATATTTTAGTTAAGAACATCGTTAACTTCTCTTTTTGGCCCACCCTAATGTGCATATAATACAAAATTTGATGAACCAAATATGGCAGGAATCTACAACAGCTTCGCTCCACTAAAATTAAAACTCACCTCAAATGTATTTGAGGGTGGAGTGGGAGATTTTTTAAGAACAACGACAACAGCTGGTGATTATGATTTTTAAACACAAATTTTTAACAGTGGGATTTTTAAATGTCTGTCCTTTATATATGTTTTTGTAATACTTCAACTACCATCATAATAATCAACACTTTTCTTGTTATATGAACAAATAAAAACCGGACTATGGCCAAGCGCCATCACTTTTTACTGTGGTAGCCTTTCAATACTAAAAACAACAAAAAAAAAACAAAAGAACAAAATAAACCAGTTTGTCCGTTGGCCTTAATTAAATTTAAATATTTTATCACCGAAAAATTGCTTGTTACAAGATGGGTAAAATAAAAAAAATCAGAACAACCAAAAGTAAATAACAACATTTATAAAAGTATAGTCGGGCATGGTCGACCATGTGATAACCTATAAAAATTATAAAAATGAAAATAGTTTGTTTTTTATTAAATCATCCTGTAGAACCAATGCTTTTGACTTTTAGAAACCTCGGCATAAACGCATAATAGCCTCTCTATTAAAGTGGAGTAGGGTATAACAAGTAAGACTATTATGTTCGAGAAATCTTATACATTCGCAATTAAAACCATGTCATATGTCGACATCAACATGACCAATAAAATTTGAGTCAACTAGGACCGAAACCTATAAAACTCAAGAAAATAAGTTGAATTTCTTTTACAAATCAAAATAGTAAATATTTGTGGAAATGTTCAGGATTCAAGATTATTCTGTTTAGTCCCTATTATGTTTTCATCACACAGAGGATTAAATAGTCTTATGTAGAATCTAAAAGAGTTACCGGTATATTTATACTATGTGTTGCAAACGGAGTTTCAAAACCGACCTTTTTGATGTTAGGTGTAATCAGTACGGCACATGTGAACACAAAAATTACCAAAGAACATGGTCCAATATAAAATTTTTGTTTGGACTTCCGTTTACTTTGGACAAAAAAATCAAAATTTTGTTGTTATTACTATTGTTGTAGTTTGTTCTGTTGTAATTCACTTACCACACTTCACATTCAATTGAGTTGAATAATTGCCACATGCTTTATGACCAACAGTTTTTGACACTTTTACATTTCGTAAATAGTGTTGTTGTATTTTTGAGTAGACAGAGAGAGGATCACTAAAGTAAAACAAAAACTTTATTAAACCAACAAAAAGGTTAATGCCACTTAAAACATTTGTTTAAATTTTATGATAAAATTCTGCAAATTTTACCGAAGATAAAAAGGTGAGGAAAATGGTCAATCAATAAATATTTAAGGAAATATGACTATAGCTTAATTGTTAGTTACCATTATTTAGATTAATTGCCAATAAAATATTTTTAAAATAAATTTTTTAATTTTTATTTCCAAAATAAACATAGCCTATTGGCCATAATCAGTTACAAATTTCTACTTAAAAAAATTACTTATGTATATGAAAGGACCACTTTGCCCAAATCGCGTTTTTCGGTTTCTTCTGGTCGATTTACATCTATTCCTGAAAGGATACATTCAGAAATCCAAAGTTTTTACCAAAATATTAAGTTTAATTGCTTGTTTTTGTTAAGTTTTTATTTAAGTTAAAAAATGTCAGAATCATCAAGTTTTTTTGTTAAAAATCGTATAAATAATTATAATTGCATGAAATTTACAGAAAAAGAGGAATGCATATTAATTCTATGAATTCCATAAATATTTCGCAAAAAATATGATATTTTGCATAAATATTATAATTATATGTATTAACAAAACAATTTTTGAGTTTTTAATAGTTTTAACTTAAGAAGTTTTTATAAGGCATTAATAGTAATAACTATAGTTGACATTGTCCAGACTTCTAACTCAAAAACATTAGAAATTTGAAGTGTTTTTAAAATAGCAAAATTGTGATTTATTTTCCTGTCCTTTAATTATATTAAAGGATAATTAAGGACAACGTTGTAACTTAAGCAAATTATACTATGATATCTTATGTTGATATTGTCCAAGTTTTATCCAATTTAGTTAATAATTTGAATTTTTTACTGAAAATTTTATCAAATATATATTTAAAAATTTTATCAAAATTACATAATTTTAAAGTTTTATGATGTTTTCCCAGGAAAAACTTACATTGAAAAGTAATGAGTTAAAAAGCTAATAAAACCTCTTTGCACTACTTCTTTATTAGCAATTTGAGTCATTATTTTAACACGGTGATGTCATTGGAGGCAAGTACTTCTACGCTCGCTTACAAATAGGGAGTTAAAGAAGTACTTGCAATTTGTCTTACAAAACAGTTGTTGAATAAGTTGTTTTATTTTTAATAATAAAAAGAGCCAGCTAGAATACGAACCAGGGACTTCGGTTTGTCAGTCAAATGTTCTACTCACTGCACCAATGCTTAGCTATTTTATTGCGCGTCAAATAATGGTTTTCACATACAAAACTAATTTTGTTTTCTTTTTTGTGAAACACAATTTCTAACACGCAATTGAATAAAATGTGCCAACAAAATTACAAAGCCGAAAATAAAGTACTTCTATATCAGATTAGAAGAAAGTCATTACTAGAGTACTTCTAAGTAATGCTGACGGGAAGTAGTAGTCATTGAAAAGTAAGTGGTTAGGGAAGTACTACCCATTACCGAGTTTTTGCTGGGTTATTGCTCTCCTGTCAAGCCATTTTCTCCACGGGGTTTTATGGGCGGCAAGACTTAAAAAAAGACTTATTGTGCAATTTTGAAGTATTATATAAGTTTATATAAAACGTAGCCTAATTATTGTAGAGATATTAGTTATTTAGCATAATCATTGGCTAAGTGAAATAATGGACTGTGATCAATGCGTTTATCAAATTTTAGCTAATTATCTTAAAAATGGCGTCCTGTAGTTTGATTACAATGTTTACATGGACAGATAGAGAGAGACAGACGGATCTATTCAGAAAATTATTCCGAGCCAGGTAGACCATTAGGACCATTAACTATAAGCGTTAAGAACATAAGAACAAATCCAGTATACTCTCCCCACTGAAATCGTAGGGATATATAAATATATTTCATCCTTTCAAATGTATCCTATTACTCCGTCCGACACACAATTGGACACGAGCCGGATGATATACGTCTAAATCTATAAGCTTAATGAAGAAAAACTGCTTTGTTCGTTTTTCATTTCGTATTTTAAAATATTTTTTGAAAAATTTACTTTTTTAAAGTCCTTTTGAAAGGACAGAGGATCACGAAATTAAAAACTAAAAACGCAAATTGTTTCCCTTAAATTTATAACATCAGACGTATATCATCCGGTATTTCGACATGGTTACTATAACTAAACAATGTTCACTGTAACAATATATTGTTATCAACAACATATTATTGTTATTCTAATTATATTTAAACAATATTGTTGTTACTGTAATCATATTGATGTTTATGGCAATTATAAATTTAAGTATGATTCACCGAAAAATAATTATTTTTTCAATAACTATATAATGGTAATGATGAAAACATTTTATATTACTTATTAAATATTTCAACATACAAATAACAGTTATATGTTATGTTGCTATATGTTATATAAAAAGAGTTGAAATAATTCTCATTTGGTTTGTAATATTTTATGTATAAGTATTTCACTTTGTATAGAGTAATGTAGTTGTGTTTTTGTGAATCAAATTGAAATTTGTAAATCGTGTCGCATAATGTAGGTTTTTACTTTTTCAGAAACTCTATTTTTACTGATTGAGTAATCAAAATAATTTTGATTTTGATATATATTTTTAATAACATTTTGATCACAGTAGATGCTATTGATGTAAGAAACAATATTATGCTAAATAAAAAATATTATGATAAAATATTTTTATCAGTAAAAATCATAATATATTTTAAAATTGTTACAATAACCATAATATCTTTAGACTACAATTATAATTTTAACCATAACATGTTTCTCTTAGAACATGGTTACGACAACCATGACACACGCAGAGAAAGTGTGTCTAACGAATTTTTTCTCTTTATGTCGGACGGTGTTATGGATGGATCAAGATTGGCTGATATATTTAATGAAATACCTATATTGTAAATGTTTGCTTGTAATAAATACCACGACACTTGTACTGAATTGACTTGCAGTTGTGATTTAAATCATTTTTTAAACTACGGCATTGCGTCTTCTTATTGATGTAATTTTATTTCACATAAATAAAACAAAATACATAGAAAAATTAATTCTGCCCCTTTCTGCAATAAATGAATAAGTATCATACGAAGTTTTTATTGTACCTCTTTCATGCAATGATATTTTTTACCCTAGTCTTAAAATTTTAGATAAATCGAACAGAAGGACATTTTATTATAACATAAAATAGTAAGTTTTTTGTTTCTATAAAACTTGTTCATGTATTATTTCATTAAAATACTGTTTTCTGAAAGAATAGGGTTAGAAGTATACTACATAAAATCCGTACAAATGCAATTATTGGAAATGTTCAGAAACTAAGTTTCCTGGATACAATTCCTTAGATTTTTCTAATCAGTGTTAGTGAGTAATGTTATTTCCGAAATAACATAACTTCCAAGATACTTGAATCTAACGTCGACGAATGCCTGATTGTGGCAAAAAAAAGTGCTCCAGAGTTTCAGTATTAATTTCATATTCCACAAAATTCACACTCCCAATTTTGTATAGATGTGCTTGTAATCCTGTGTGTCCATTCAGTATGAGATTTCTCATCTTACTCTCATCAGGTTCATCTTATAAGATGTTTGGGGTTCTACTCTCCGTTTATTATGCCAAGAGGCCTTATGGGATTCTCTCACCCATATTTTTAATTCGGCGTCAGTTGCGTCCAATGGTTTTGCATTCATCTGGTTAACTACTTCAAGCTCCCTTTACTTTAATGTCAAAGAAAAAGCGAATGTAATACGCTTTTTCTTTGACTACTACACCCGAGTAGCATGGTCCCCATATGATGTAAACTTTACCTCGGTTTTAGATTTACTTCTATCACCTAATATCGCCTTAATTGTCTTGTGGATATCTGATAATATATTAAGTACTGTAGGTGCCGAATTTATTCTAATTCAATTTCTAGATTCCGATATTGCTAGTACTTCTGCTTTAAAACTTATGTGGTAAACGGTGGCATACTTCTATTTCTGAGTCTTTAATATATAACCAGGCCTACTTTGACCCCCTAATTTATAACCATCCGTGTAGCAATAGATTTCTACTCTAATATTCCGCTTTACTAAGAAATTTTATCTAGGATCATCGCATACCATCATATTATGTGTATGGTATGCGATCAGGCACGTCAGATGATTGTATATATTTTGGAAAAAATTTATATTTTTAGGTCTATTCCTCTGGTCTCTTTTATACCTTTAACAGACAGACGGCCATTATACATTTGTGCTAATGTTTGTAACACAAATAGATATTCTTCTTATGTCTAACTTAAAGTATAACAATCGAACCAATCACTTTCTGACTCGAATAAGTAATGTCCATCAACCTGTAGTGGTGCAATTTTCAGGATAATTTTATGAAATTAGGATTCATATATATTAATGTACACACTTTTTAGTTAATAAATTGTTAAAATATTCCCGAATTAAGGTCAAAAGAATTTTTTAAGCTTTATGTTTTCTATTTATTTAATATGTTTATTAGTTGATTTGAGAATTTTTCTTAACAAAAAGTATTTTACTGGCTGTGAGGCAAACATATACATATAGGCATAATTGTTACTCTAAAAAATATAATTAAATTCTTCTACACACTTCAAGAATTTCTTTGCAAATAAGTATATACATAGCTCTAACTTACAACCGGCCTATTTTAAATTTTACATTGTAACGTATTTTAACAGAATGGCGCATAACAACAAAATCAAATATCATAAACATAAACAATAATAACAACAAGCTGCAAAAATGCATACACTCACACTAATTTCCCTACAAACAACTACATAAACAAAATAAAAAATTTTCACTCACACTCTCGCTCTCAGCACGAGGATGAAAAAACTTATAACAACAATTTGTATCGTATATTCTCAGCAAATGTCACCAACGGAAGTGAGGAAAGCACAAAAAAACACGAAACGATTAAATACTTGTTTTGCTCAGTTTACGGGAACTACGATTTCGAAAAAAATCGACCGACAATAACAACTTGATGCGCAAGATTTCTATTTATTTATTTGCACTAATTTTTCATTAATTATTTTGTATACAAACTATTTGCCACCGTACCGAAACGGGTGTTGCTTGGTAAACAGCGTAATTTACGTATAAAACACCGCCTTGTAACGTCAATTTAACACTAAAACAATGTTTTGATGACTGGTTATGCGTTGAAACGGACGCAAGGGTATTATAATACTACCACTACAATCACCACTATATGCTAGAGCAAAATAAAATATAATAACAAAAGCGAAAAAAACACAAAAACCAAAAGTATAAAAAAGTAAACACGAACACAGATTGTGCAGAAGAATAATACACACACATACACATGCACACACACACACACTCATTTTAACCGTAACAATTATCCAACAAATAGTAACCCCAATGTAAATAAGCGATACCCCCTCCAACTATGAAAACCTACTATAAGCATACGATGCATACGACGGTTTAGAATTTAAAAGAAGAAGAAAAAACCTGCATAAAGTTGACATTACCATGTGCCAACAGACACATACACTCTCCGGCAAAAACACACACCCATTATTTGGAGCCACAATCTATTGCCATGTCACATTGATAAGTATTGTGCCGGTTTTGCCAAAAAGACAATAAAAAAGTTTGCTTTTTGCCAAACAATTGCCAGAGAAATGTAAAAACATACAACTTTACACCAAATCATTTTGAAATCATATGAAAACTTTTCTTATGCATAATTCTAAATGTGTGTGACGAAAAAATTCCGCCTCTTTATTCCAAAGAGTTAACTCTCATTTATGGTTTTTCTTTTATTTGTGTTTTTGTAGAGAACTCAAAAATTATCACATTCATTTAAAAAACAATTGTTCTTTAAATCTTTTTATTCATGGAATTATGAACAGATACCCAGATAGTTAAGTACTCTCTATTTTTCAAGTACATATTTTTAATATGCTAATTTTTCCTCTAGCAGATTATCTAGGAAAACTACACATACACACACATACAGTTTTTTTCTGAGAGTAATACAAATGTAAATCAAACTTAAAAGTTTCTCTTTTTGTGCACTATACAGGAGCTTATTTTATTAGTGCATTTCATATACGTACAAGTAGCTGCACAATGGATAAAATTTTATTAAAATGACGGCAATTTTTCAAAGATTTTGAGTCAGAACAAAAATTACGATCATAATTTTTGCATTATCGTGAATTTTTTGAGAAAACTTTTAGAAAATCACTTAAAAAATGCTTTAACTTATATTAACTAATCGATATTAATTCTATATACATACATCTATCCTTCGTTTTGTACGTTTTGTTCCCACAAAAATCGTGAAAAAGTAATTAAAAAATTCATTTATTTACTATAACACTGTCATAATACAATTTTTATTATACCCTTCACCTTCGTGAGAAGGGTATATATAAGTTTGTCATTCCGTTTGTAATTTCTATGATATAATTTTCCAACTCTATTTATATCTATATTCTGGATTGTTCCCACAAAAATCGTGAAAAAGTAATTAAAAAATTCATTTATTTACTATAACACTGTCATAATACAATTTTAATTATACCCTTCACCTTCGTGAGAAGGGAATATATAAGATTGTCATTCCGTTTGTAATTTCTATAATATGATTTTCCGACCCTATAAAGTATATATATTATGGATCCTTGTAGATAGCGGAGTCGATTAAGCCATGTCCGTCTGTCTGTTGAAATCAGTTTTTAGAGGTCCCCAGATATCGGCGAGTTCCGAGAAGATCGCTATTTAAAATCAGCAAAATCGGTCTATAAATAATGGAGATATGAGCAAAGATCCGAGACAACCTCTGAAAATTTCATCAGAAAAGCCACATTTTTTTCATGATTTGTTAAAAAAGCAACAACAACACTGTGAATTGGATAACGATGTACATGTGCGTGTGGAGATGTATTTGGTTTTATTCAGCTGTGTATTTTTTATGTTTGGATGCTGTTCTGTTCTCACGAAGGTGAAGGGTATAACAAGAACAAGGAGATAAAACAGTAATATGTTGGTAATACAGCTCATATTTGTTTGAGGGTGGTAATACAGTTTGGTGGTATTACAGTACAACGGTTAATATTTCTTCCTGTGTATGTTATGTGTGACATGTGTGCAGAGATACAAAATAAATAAAAACTGTTTTTTAAAACATACTTGCTAAAGGGTATATAAGATTCGGCACAGCCGAATATAGAAATATTACTTGTTTTTAACTAAGGTCTTTCCGACATACTAAATGCTTTCATAACTTTTTCAAATTCCAAATTTTTTTTCTTAATGTAATAATTAATGATATTTTTCCATACTACGACGATAGGCTATCCATTTAAATCGAATATTTTATTCGAAATTTAATGTTTTCATTTAGTCCAAAATAAAAAAAATTATATAATTTTAAGATTATTGGCTTTTTCAAATTATATTATTATTTTTTCTAGTATTTTATTTTAAGCCATTGTACGTTTTACTAGAGATAACATCGAGTGTGTCATGCAGCTGAGAGCATTTTATTTTCTGCAAAAATTTTGTTCTGCCTATATTTTTTTAAGAGCACTACATAGAAATTAGTATGCAATGAGAAATTTAAAATTTATTGTACACATCTACATATAATTTAGTTTAATATTGTATTTTGTTAAAAGATTTTTAGATTTTTCTTAATAACTGTATACATTTTCTATTCAATAATGTATATGTCGGATTTTTTTACATACATATATAAATGATCTGATTATAAGCATCAGGGTGATATTGGAAGAGAATCTGAAATAATTGTTTGGGATATTTATACACCAAGCTTTACAACAATTAAAAGAATGAACACTTTCTTAAATAGTTTTAGTATAAGCTTTAGGGGTTTTATTTAAAGGCTTATTTTTTTCATTTGTGCAAGTGATCAAGCTTATTTAACTTGTTTCATGATATCCCTGTTCAATTATCAATAATTGTAAACATTTCTAAATAATGTCAAACGAATTAAAAAATAAAATATAAATTAAATGAACTACAAATTATAAAAAAATATGTTTAAATGTGAAACGATTGTTTAAATGCACAATAAGACTTTCCAAGTTTTATAAATAGTCGCTCAAATTTACAAGTTTTGTGCAAATCAATTACCATACAATTCAACTGCGAGAATGGAAACATTCACAGTTTTTGAGGGGTTTGAACGTTTAAATGAAAACCCTTTTTATTTGTCATTTATTTTTAATTATATTATTTCTGGATTATGTTTAGCATTCAAGATTTCTAAAAGGAAACCATTGGTTATAGCTAAATCATAACCATATTGATGGTGAATCATAGTTTGATATTCGCATTAGTAATAAATAATTCAAATATTACGTATTTCAATTTTTAAACCCACATTAAGCAATAATTTGTGTACACGATATTTTATAAAAACAATATTTTTTACTTATACCGATCATATCAAGTATTTATATACTGAATCGTTATAAATATAGCAGAGCAGATTAATTTTCTGAATAATTTTTTTAATATTCTAAATGGGATACAAATCTTTATCATTCTATCAAATTTAAGTATAAAAAATAACAATAAAATTTAAAAAAAATGCTATTTTAAAAATCAAATCTCTATGGGGCCTAGGTGTATTGATTTGATGTATGTATATACATCCTACTTTCAAACTACGTAACTAACTAACTAATTAATTAACTAAATCATCATCATTATTTACTATGGATCAAAAACAAATTTTATCATTAAAACATTTAAATTTCAATTGTGTTCTTTTAAAATATAAAAACTGCCAATACTTTCTGTAAAAGACACCTTAAAATATACACCACAATTTATACTGAGAGAACACTATACACTCTCTTTGCAGAAATATGCGCTAATACATATACAATTAAATGGTTTCAGAAAATTTACAACAAAAACAGTTCTCCTTTAAAATACAAGACCTAACATTGCTAAACGAATGACAAACATAGGAGACCCAGAGGCGGAGTTTAAGCTATATACTCTTGTCAAAACAAATAAAAATGGGAGGTACTTAAAAGCTGAAATATTACACAATATGCGGAAGAAGTAAATTAAAGAAATATATTCCACAGAAATTTCTAATAATTATATTAAAATTTTATTATAATATTAAACAATATTAACATTTTCGATTCAATAAATTTTTTTAAACCCCTTCTAATTGAAAATTTTTCCTCCAACACTGCCAGTTGTTTACATGTTGTTTATTCATAAACAAGTAGGTATAAATAAATAAAAAAAAACATAAAATCGTATACACAACAACAACCTACTTATTTAAACTGTAGAGCATGTACAAGTACTGAATTGTGTTAGAACATACAACTACTGTGGAAAGTTCATCATCATTGTACAATTTTGTTCTGCAAAATATCAACTGAGTACCAACAAGTTTGTTGTTGCCTTGTATCGTTATTTTTTTATTTCTTCCTTCTTTGACTGCTTGTATTGCTAAAAGCCCAACAACACTTTTGTAGAAGAACTAATAACGATACAAGGATACAACACAGTTAAATAAAAATGTTCTTCTTGAGTTGAATTGAGTAAAATGTGTTATGTGGTAAGTAGAAAAAGTAGAAAAAATTATATTTTGCTTGTAATTTTCTCTAATAAATCTGTACAAATAAAGTGAGAGTAAATTTACACGTGTTTTTCTTATTACCAGTATACGGTAGGAATGTTTTTTTTTTTTTTTTTTTTGTATTTTACCGGCGTCTAAAATGACAGTTTGATTTTATCAAATTCAATTTGGTGTAACCATTCTATTTACATGTGTTTGACATTTTCTGTTTACATTCATAATGGGATGAGTGGTAAATTTCATTTTCATTAAATCAATTGTTTTAATGAGCTCAATAGTGTAATGAATTATTTACCATGTAATAAAACGAAAAAAAAATTGGAATATTAATTAAATATTACTCATACGTATTGATTACTTAAATGGAACAGACGAATATATTAGGATTTTAATTTTAATGAATATAGAAATTTAATAAAAGTAAATTATAATCAAAATATATTTCATAATTGATACGCTTTTAATTAAAAAATCTGTTTTTATGCCAAGTGATGGAATTTTTGAAATATTTACAAATTTTGACAAATTATTGCCTTTGTAGAGGAGTATTATATTGCCGGGGCTTGAATGGTCCGTTGTGGGTTTTGTCGAGAGTCACCTTTCAATTAAAATTATAAACTCCTCCTTAGGAGACGTACTAATCTCTAAACGAGCGAAAAGTGATACTCCATAAGGTGTAGTACTATCACCACTCTTTTGAAATAAGTATTAAAGTAAAACCAGACTCTCTTGGGTATAAAACAGTTGTCTATGCTGGCGATGAATTAGCAGTAGATAAAGTCGGTCATCTTGAAACCACATATCAAAGCTTAGAGCAAGCGGTAATGATCCTTAGCTCGTGGAACTTTAAATGAGGTATCAGTGTAAATACAAGATATTTTGTTTTCTCTTCCTCAACTTTACAGCGAAAAACCAAAGCTTTCGGATAGCGCTAAATACTTGGCTAAATACTTATCCATGCAAAGAAGCTATCTAGGAGCACAAATGTGCTCTCCAGGACAGCTAATGTGTACAGGAAGACCATAGGAACAGGAAGACCAAGAAATTTTCACTGGCTCATTAAAGGCTCATTAAAATTAAAGGTAATGAGATCTTCTGCACTTCTTATTATTAGTGTTCTTACAACAACCCCCTCAAAATCGTTATTTACTATGCTCTAGTTAAGCAATTGCAAATGAGACTCGAATTTATATCGGCCTACTTTGACAATCTGTCTGAAATGTCCAATATTTCATTGTAACACATTATGGCGTTTATCAATTTTTCGGAATTGGTGTAATCATCGGATTTATGCGTCACTTTTTACTTAATGGCTATTATGTCTGGCTCTTCTCCTATTGATTTCCTTATTTCTCTTCTTTGCTTTTTCTATACTCTCTTTTTTTACTTACCTTATCTTTTATTTTCTTCTTACAGATATTTTTACAAAGGAATTAATTTGGACTCAAATAAAGCTGCAGTCACTAGTTGTGGCTAAATAACCTAATCTTACTTGTTGACCAGTGTTGTATTATGTAAGTTTTTTCATGTTACAAATAAGTGGATATTAAAAATTATATAGAGGGAATTATATTTCAATCTTTATACAAATTTATTTACAAATTTATCAGAATAGATTGCGATTTTTTCATTAAAATGTATGATATAAATCTATAGCTTTCTCTACAAAATTTAGCACGGGGATTTTCATAATCACCACACTTTGAAAAATATCTTGAATGTCAATTTAAGGTATTTTTTTGTATACTTGTTATAACAGTAAGTATTCGCAATATTAAAGAATTTAATATTTGAGACTCAAGTCTAAGTCATTATCTAAATTTAGATTTGACGAGATAATTGTGATTGTAGACGAAAATCACTGAATCGACTTTGATATTAAATCTAACGATAAAATTATGTATACTAAGTATGTAGTACATACTTGATAAATTTCGGAAAAAGATTTTATTACAATGACCTTCCAGAATATATTTGCAATAATATGAATATTAAAGTACGTTCACACCTAACAAATATTTAACGAAAATTACATGACCTCCCAAAAAAAAGGCATTAAGGTTTCCCTGAAACTTAAGGTATTTTCAAAGATATCATTTTATGAGCGTTTTCGTAATAGATTTGTGTTTATTTGTAATTACAAAAATAATTTAAGGATCAATTAAAAATTAACAAAAAAATTTGATTACAACATTTTCGTTAAATATTTGATAGGTGGGAACGTGTCTTTAGTAAGTTCTTCTGCTGCATACAATATTTGTGTCATATTGTTAGCAAATCAACATCTATCCTCACACTGGTTTTCATTTTGAAAATTGCCTTCCCAAAATATTTCTATAAATGTTTCATTACAGTTTAGTAGCCTGTGTAAATGTCAGCAGTAACAGCACCCGCATATTGTTTCCAGCAGCAGTAACAACAACATTCTGATATACCCACACTTTAACAAAAAAAAAAAAATAACTTTTGTCTGGCATGTGTCTGGTAGTTGGCTACATAAGTAATTCCAATATTCATGTACTAAAATCATGAACACAAAAAAGCAAAAATACTAATAGTATAAAGATTGCTATTGCAGGTTTCTACAGTTGTTGCAAAAATATGTGTATATTTCTATAAATTTATTTTCATTTTTATTTTTCTTTATCGTCTCTGGCTTTGAAATTTTCCAAAAGCTGTCAAAGTATGGCTAAATCACTTTCACAGGTTTTACGTTATCATTGTTGCAGTAGTTGTGGCAGTAATCGTTTATATTTATACATGATTCTTTCCATATTAACGCCCAACAATTACTTGGTGTGGAATTGCTTGTAGACCTATATAAACAGACACTTTTACTTCTGTACTACATACTACGTATTTTGTATTCATTCAAACATATTTTGTCTATTTATCTGTCTGTATGATTTTACATCAATATGAAAATTTTCACATCTGTGTTTATTTTTAATTTCCGCATACAATTTCAACTGCTATTAACAAAGAAGCAGATAAAGTGAAACAAAAATAATCTGAAATTTTTCTTTAAAAAAATAACAGGCTGATAAAGTTAAAGCATTGAATAGAATTTTAAACGAAACTAATGCATTAAAGAAAGAATGGCAAACGAAAGACCAAAAGAAAATAAGTTTGACTTAATTTACAAGACAATTAACAAAAAATCTAAAAAAAAATGCAGAGACAATTTTATGCGTCCAGACACCTTAATGAAAGCAGCTGATAAGAAAATAAAATATGGCGCGGATTTTTGCAAAATAATGATTACCATGTGAATAAGATAATAATAACGAATCTATATAAAAATTACTCAGACTGAATAAAAGAAGTTCAACTGTAACAACAGATGTATGCAGCTTAATTCATTATTATTTATCAATCTCTTAATGATAAGATCTTAGAGAAGAGATATATTATTCGGACTGTAGTAATGAAAAACCCTTATGCATTACGTCGCAGGATTTAGTTCTACTGCCATATTTTTTAAACTTTTATTTTCATTCATCCCTCAATTTTGTTTAAAAACAACTATCTTGGCAACCCTTCCATTATTTCAATGTTAAACAATTGAGGGTGTAGCAAGTTAAAAATTAAACAAATGTTTACATTAAACATCCTTATTTGCATAATTTGTTTAAGAATAATAAAAAAAATGTCAAGTTAAGACAAAAGAAACCAAAAAAAGGGATGCTGAAAAATTTAAGATTGTATACTTAAAAAAAAAAAGATAAATTGAATTTTATAAAGCTGAAATAATACGAAATAAGAAACTTTTGAAATAAATTTCATAAGTAACGGACAATACATAGGTATATATGGGCACTTCCATATGATCGCAATCCTATATAGTGGTATAGATTTTTGTAAAAGTAAGAGTAACTGTAAACAAATATGTCATTCTGTTACATTCAAAGAGTACAAAAATGTGGTAAAAGTTTATTACATAAAGTATCTTGTTTTTTTTTTTTTAAATTTGAAATAAAATTAAAATGGTTAACTTTATATTTAAAAATATACGACAATTTGGAAATTCTCACTGTTGCAAAATTTTTGTTGACAAAAGTTGCCAGATTTTATATTAGTTGGATATGTTTAAACATTATTTTAATGTACATTTATCTGGCAATTGTTTCATCTTATTGTTTTACAAATAAATAAAGATTTTTGTGACAATGTTGTAAAAAATTTTCTACCTATGTAGTAAGATCAGATAACCATATATAAATATTTAAAGAATTTAAAATGTCCTCTGTGAAGAAAAAAAGTACCCTTATATATACTCACACACTCGAGACTCTACACCAGCGAAAGGCAGAGAATAAACATTTTGTTCTCTAATTGGTTTTGTTGGTACAAGAAAGCTCATTTCATACTTAATATCATGTTTTTATGCAATACTAACACACTATTCCATTCGTAACCTATTGTTCTAGCAAGTAATAGAACAAAATTTAACATATGTGTGTTGTTGTTTTAACCTTTAATTTTTATCTCACATACACCAAAATTCTTAATTTTTTATGAAATTTTTAGCGGTTGTGTCAGATTTCTGCTCATAACTCCGTTATGATGGATCAATTTTGCTGAATTTAAATAGGAAACTTTTCGAATGCATTTAGATATATATACATTAGACCGACTCACAAAAAATGGTAATTGAGTTACACCCTCAAAATATTTTCTGTTATGTGATATGATGTTACACAATATATATTTTTGGTTAAGTGTTGTCCATTTTTAAGCTGGACAGTTTTCAAGAGCATGACGTATGGGGGACTCGATTTGTCATGTTAAATTCAATATATCACCCAGCTTCAAATAACCTTTGTTATGTTTTATAATGGTTTCCAAATTATATTTAGTCTATCGATGTCCGTTCGTGAGCTTGACCGCTTACAAAAAAAGTCCCTTTTTATACACTACAGGGAGGGTATATTGGGTTTGTGCTGATAACGCACATCATTGTTGGTCCTATGCCTACCGTCCATCCGTCCGTTCATGTTAACCTTGTAATCAAACTACAGGTCGCAATTTTAAGGATACAAATTTTTGTACAGGATCTATTGTCCCAGGGACGAAGTCTATTGAAAATGGTTAAGATCGATCCATTATTTCACATAGTCCCCATACAACTTAAATCCCCAATAGGGCTTGTTAATATTGTAATCAAACTACAGGTCACATTTTTGGAGATAATTCAATTAAATTTTGCACATGATCTTTTATTGTACTATAGACGAAGTCTGTTGAAAATGGTTTACATCGGTCCATTATTTCACATAGCCCCAATCAACTGAACTCGCCGAATAGGGATTTTAAGTTCAAAATTATGTTAAATATACTCATATCTCAACAAAAGGCTGCAAAACCAAGTTCTATACTAGACTTGATGAAGAACGCCCATCTGAAAAACACCCATCAAAATTTCACTTAAATGTCCACAACAATAAAGTATGTATATCTGGGGTAAAGTACAATTCAACTTAAATGCTTTATTATGGCAACTTAATCACAGTAAAAGGTGTAAGGTATTATATGGACGGCCTCGCCCGACTATAATTTCTTACTTGTCTTAATTTTGCAGTATTTCTTAAACAATATATAAAATATGTGAAAGGTTTTTTGAAGCCAAGTCTAGTGGTGTGCAATAATTGTGTATACATTTTATTTTTTTATTAGTGAAAAACCTTATAATTTTAAATATTTTATAACATAGTAATATGAGCATACGGTTATTTATGATTAATACATCATTGGCATCGCGGCTTTAAAACCCCTTTTAAACGATACCCCATATTACATATTATGTTTCAATATAAAACAACAATTTTCAAAAAAATATTTCCTTATTTTAATTTGATCCAGCTCACGAACGTTCATCGACTAGACTTAAAATATTTCGGGAATCATCATAAACAAAGCAAGGTAAATTTTGAGAGGGGTAACAATAACACGTTTTTGCTTTCCATAAAAATCACCACCAACTCCGATCAACCGACTAGAACCCTAAGCACTAACCTACCGAAGGCCGCATTTCCTACAATAGTGACCACAAAACAAATCTACGTTTTTTTTTTTTTGTTTCACAATATAAAAAACTAAACAAATTGATTTCAATTAGACTAATTAAAGAAAGCTAATATTTCAACTTTTAAATGATAATTTAAAATATTCCTGCAAATAAAAAATTTCCTGCAAAGTAAAACATCTAGAGGCTAAAATGCATTAAATATTCAAAATAATAATTTTCAAATAAATTTTGAAATATGTATATATTTTTTCAAACAATTATGTTAACTAACCAATTGATTTATTATACAAAATTATAATTTTCATATTTAATTTACTAACCTGCTCATCCATTAAAAAACCAATTACCAAGTTTTCTGTTTGTATTTATGCAGTTGTTTTTTTTTTAATTTCATATTTAGTTTTTTATTAACTAAACATAACAACCCCTGCGAATCTCACTTGTTTATTCCATCATATTGAATTACTTCGCATGCAAATATTTTAGTTTTTTTTGTGTTCTTTCTTTTTTCGATATTTATTTTACATTCCTGAATATGATTGGTTTTGAAGTTTGTTCAGTTTTTTTGAATGATGAGTATTTGTTATTTTTCTTTATATTTTTGTTGTTCTAAAGCCTTTAGGTAATAATGATGATGAGAGTTGAGTTTTTTTATTCAAGATAAACAATTGCAAAGGATATTCAAGGTCGGGTGTTTCATAAAAGAAACCTTGGTTGCTGACTGATTTTATCAAAACTGTTGTCGTATCAAAAAATACAAAAAATTTTGTTATATATAAAGTTTGTAATTGGTGTTAGTTATAATTTTTTGTTCGTACCCTGTTTCTAACTCTAACATCATATTCGTCATAAAAAAAAATAAAAATACTTCATATGCAACAATATGAGCACAATTTCTACCTGAGGTCATCTTTTCAATAAATTTATGAAAACATTCAACATGTTTTACTTTCATATTTTTGTATTTATTTAAGCGAAATTGAATATGGTTATACCAACGAATGGTTTATAGCAATAAGGACGCATATAGAAACTTGAAAGAAAATCTGTATTTAAGAGTCGATCTTTTTTAATAAACTATACCTGATGATCTATATAATATTTTAAAAATCATTATGCATATAGTTTAAAATGTTCTAAAAGCTTTTAAACGATAGTAAAAAGCTTTTAGCAAAATTAAATTTTTACAATTTATTATTTTTTCTTTTGTATCAAGTGGAGCGTGTAAAAATTTCGTCAATAACAAATGTTTTAATTATTTTTTTTATATAATTCATGAATTCAGATATAATAAAACAAATTATGATAAAAAAATAAAACTGTTTTGTTTTTTTTAAATATACACAAAATTAATTAGAATTTAAGTTTTTTATTCCCTCTCTAAATCAGTAAAATATTTGTTTTTGATCCACAGAATTATACACATATTTTCTGGGTTCAGTCTTTCTACATAACCCATAATTAAACGGACAATGTCGGACAACAATTTCTTCTTTCTCCTTGGAAAATTGTTAACGTTGGTTATGTAACCAACATAAAATCGATAACAAGTTGTACTTACATAGCCACTTACGTCTTAATGACTACTACTAACCGTCTCCATTACAATTCCTTACATATAATCAAATACGTAAGTACTTTATTTTGAGTTTTGCCATTTTATTTATGCAGTTTATTAGATCGCGATCTAACAAATTCTTTTACAAAACAAAACAACTTTTTGACTCCATATTTTGAGCTTTTTAAATAATTTACAGAATTATGAGCCCAGAAACCCTATTCGTCGGGTACGAATGTATAGGGCTACACGAAATAATAAACCGATTTCAATAATTTTCAATAGCGTATGTCCTTGAGTTGAAAATAGAGATTTTTACCAAATTTTATCAAATTATTTTTAAATTGCGACCTGTAACGTACGCACAAGCTTTACTTGGACACACAGACAGACATAGCTAAATCGACTCAGAATATGATTCTGAGGCAATTGGTATACTATAAAGTTGTAGAAGCACTATTTTTTGGTGTTGGTAACTACATATACATATCACAATAGAGATGTAGGGTATAAAAGTACTTAGTTGCCAAAATGTATATATCTAAATCTGTCTCAAGTATTTAAGTCTCTCTTAAACTTCCAACTCACTTAAAATGAAGGTAATTTTTACATTTTTCATTGGCTCTAATGTATTATCTACTCACTTTCATCTGTAATTGTCTTGCGTTTTCCCAAAAACAACATAAATTTCATAGAAATTTATACGATTTTAGATTTATTTAAATTTCAAGGGATCAAAGAAAACTTCTTCGTTTAATTTCTCAACAAAAAAAAAAAAAAAAAAAAATAATAATAAATAAATAAACAAATAAACAAAATGTTGAAAATGAACAAAAAGTATTTCATTCTTTCTTTCGTCTTAATGCATTTTAAATATGAAATAAAGTGTACAAAAAGTGTTGTTAAGTATATGTAAGTGTGTGTGTGTTTTCTCTTTAGCAAAAAGCAAAGAGGTTACCCTTAGTTGTAGATTTGGTTGCTGTTGTTTTCTGTTTCTCGTTTTACTTTTTTGTTCTTTGTAAAAATGAAAATACATTATTGTCATTTAAAATGCAAGCATGCATTAGCCTGTCACATGTCCTTTGAGACAAGAGTTGCTTATATTTGTTGTTGTTGTTGGAGCTACTTCATTACGTTATTTTGTAGCTGAGTTTGCCCTTGTTGTTATTTTATACATTTACTATGCGGCTTTAAGCAAAAACAAAAGCTCAGGGAGCTTTACTGTTTGCCATTTTTTCTACTTTTTGTCCTTCTTGCTTATTTTCTCAGTAGAAAATAGCATAAAGACTAAAAACGGCAGCTAGTACGATAACAACAACTGTAATAAACAAACAAAAAAATGAAATGTGTTGCATTACGTTTATTATCCACTCAAAGAAACAAAATTTCTTTTTTCCATTTACTCGTAGTTTGTTGTAGTTTTGCATCACAAACTAAATGCATGACATTATTTTATTATTTTAGTTTCTTTTTTTGATGTAGTTTTCTTATTTTTCGTTTGTTGCACATTGCTTTGGGATCAATTTACTGAAAGGAACTTGGAGAACAATTTTCCGTATGCAATTACGAGGGAAATGAACAAATTAAGATAGAAAATATCACTTTTTTAATTCTCCCTACAATGATAAAGATTGAATAACGGTGGCGTGTCAAAATGTCAATAATACCCAAAGACCTTATGACACAATAAACTGACTCATTATGTCCATGAACGTTATGACAATTTCAAAATTGTTACAATGTACATGATCAATAGGACATAAAGATTTGAAAGACTCAATTTATCAAACAATTTAGCTTAATTTAGTAAGCCGGTGTTCGAAATACTCCAGAGTTTGAAACCACTGCGCACCGCCGAAGGCCGGCTATCCTAAACACCAAATCCAGGAGTCCAAAATGTAACATACACCAAATTTAGGAGCTATTATTTTCGGGATAAGAGTGCCTCTTTCTTCTTTCTAAAAGTGTCACAATATCCATGGACATTATAACGTTTAAAAAAGGTGACATAATGTCCATGGGCAATATGTCGCTTTTAAGTGTGTCATAAGGTCTATGGACATTATGTCACTGGAAATTATGACACGCCACCTTGAATAACTAACTAGTTAACTAACGAACTAACAAACTAACTAACTAAATAACTAAC
>NC_060952.1:10488121-10492100 GCF_022045245.1 Lucilia cuprina | reverse complement strand
TAGAACTGAACTAGAACTGAACTAGAACTGAACTAGAACTGAACTAGAACTGAACTAGAACTGAACTAGAACTGAACAAGAACTGAACTAGAACTGAACTAGAGCTGAGGTTTATCATAAAAGAATTTTACTGTTATATTTTATTTTGGCTTTATTCCTAATTTTTATTAACTTTTCCCGCATAAAAAGACAAATTCTGTAGAATATCTTGATAATAAAGTGCGTGTATTCATACGAAAAATTGTAATATTCGCACAATTTAATTAACAAGAACAAATATTATGACAGCAACATGGATTAGACAACAACAAACAAAACAGAAAAAAAAACAAATAACATACATTTCAAAGAAAGCTGCAAACAATGTAAATGTGTGTGTGGGGACGAGACATTAAAATGGTGACAGACAAAATGTAAACAAATGATTGTGACAAAAGAAGAAACAGGATGCCAGGACTTCAATATAACAATGACTTAAGTTTAATGACAGCGTACAAAAGTTTGACATTAAAAATTTAAATGATTTGTTAGAAGATGCCAGGATAACGATATTTCTGTTAGTGCTAATTGAAAACTTGTCATGTTAAACAAAAGATTTCTTTTGTATGGTAAACGTCAGTAAAAAGAGTATTTGTTAAGGTATTTCGTTTTATTTTGTATGGTAAAGTAAATATTACTACTACTTTTTTTAAACTATGTTTTCGAATTTGTTGGCCTTGTGGTTGTATTATTTTAAGTCTGTTTTTGTTCATGTCATTTTTCATATTATGTTGTATAAACGATTGTCAAAAATAGGTAAAAGTTTTTTATTTTAATATTTGTTTTATGTTTTCTATTGATCAGTATATGTATGATTGCTAATGTCATCGGTAAGTAAATTTTGTAACGTTTACTGTTCATATTACATTTTGAATCAATAAACTCATTTCCCCTAAAGTCGTAATATAAGAAAGAAAATGAGAGGACATAATATCAATTTATAATATATTATATTAAGCAAACCTGTACGATTTTTTACGATTTTCTATGTTCTTTTTTCAGATCCATATATATCCTTCTCGCTTAATAGACTAAATAATCTTAGTCTATTAGGACGGGTTTTAATAATTTTTTTATATTCCCAAAAATCTTACAAATGTCTAACAACATGTCAAATATTTCTCAAAAGAAAATTTAAAAATAAGACTTAGAAAAAAATCAAAACTTTTTTAAACAGATAAATAAGTATTCTATATAAACCAAGTATTGTTGAGCATACATACGTACATATATAAGTATATTTTAGAATTTACCATTATGACAACAAACTTATGTTGCCATCATAATAATTTATTGCAAACTTTTAAGCTTCGATTGACTTATGTGTGGTACTTGT
Organism: Lucilia cuprina; assembly: GCF_022045245.1. Lineage (NCBI taxonomy): Eukaryota > Metazoa > Arthropoda > Insecta > Diptera > Calliphoridae > Lucilia > Lucilia cuprina. The sequence goes on along the minus strand of NC_060952.1, from coordinate 10,490,725 downwards.
CTTTTGCTTTTATTGTCTGTCCGTTATTATGAGTGTGTATTTGTCTGTTAAAGTATCTACCTTAAGGGTTTTAGTTCAATTGGAAAAATCAATTGTGAATTTGCTGTTAAAAATCATGACTTTGTTTGTTGTGTGCATTTTGTTGAGAGTTGCTTTCTATATAATTCTTTGTCGTTTTCATTGAACTGAAGTTTTCAAGGGTTTCCGCTTCTATCAAAATCAATTTGTTTGTATTTCAGCTAAACAATGTTTCGCATTGTTTCCGTTGTGTTAAGTGCGTGATAAGTTTTAAATGTTTTCCCATTTTTATCCCAGTTGATCAGACTATTATTAACATCGATAATGACCGCAAGGATATTGAAAATTTGTTTTGTATAAATAAGCAAACATATTGACATTAATTTGTTGATTATACGTTAATGGAAAAATTAAAATTAAAATGTTAACAATCAAGGCAAAGCATGATTATAAAGAGAATAAAGAGTTATGTTGCTACATTGTCGTTACTAAGTTGTACCGGCTGTCCTGCAGATTAACATAGTATTTTAGGAAGTATTAAAGTTGGCCAACTGGGATATATGCCGTCATATACGTATGTACATGAAAGCATCGTAAACGACATATTTGTAAGTGAAGTGAATTGAATAAAGTTGTAATCTAAACGTTGTATCTACTTGTTAGGGTACGTGGGTTATCTAGTTGCTTCAATAGCTAAAATTTTTGTATAAAACAGAATAGCAATTTTAAAGGTATTTGTCGAAAACCAATGAACTTATTAGACCAGTTAGAACAGCCACTGATCTGAAATGTAATAATAATTATAGATATTTGGTATTTTTGATCTTGAATGAGTAGTATGAATGTTCCATCAAAAAAAGTACAATTAAAAATATTAAATATTATATAGGTGAAACTGGATATGAACTCAGATCTTTAAACTATTTTGTTTTTTCAGTCATATATTTATGAAGGTCAATTATGAACCGATCCAATTTCCTGAAGGGATTTAATTTATACAATTTATTTATGTCGAATTTCATCGCTGTACTGTTATTTTTACATAAACCTTTATACAATTTAGTACATATAAAAATGTATGCATATTCCAACAGATATATACTATGTTGAATTTCATAACATAACAGTTTTTGTTATGTTGACAACTTGTGCAATATTTAATCGCAATTGCTACATAATCTAAGAATTTATCAATGCTTGAACCTTGTTATACAATATTCTGCGACCATGTGAAATCGTCGATAGATTTTTTTCAGATAAATACAAGATATTTTGGGAAAATTTCATCAATCCTATTTTCTATAGGACATAGCTAGAATTTTATAGAATTTTACTATTAAACCAGAATATATAAAATAATACATATAATAATCGAATAATACAAAATAAATGCAATAGTTTTAACAAATCTTGAGTAGACAGAAATATAACTGTAACCAAAATATATATATATATATCTGACCACAATTTTGGCAAAATATAAATTAAATTTTATTTTATTTTCTATCTTTTGAGATACGTATTTTATTCATAAAAATATTCTTTTGATATTTCAAAGTGGTGCGAGTAAAAAAAATACATTTAGTAGCGCCACATTGGCGAACAAGCTGTCGTTCGAACTGACAAAATAATTTTACAGCTATTTTCTCACCAAACCAATGGGGACTAACATAGTGAATATTAGATAAGAAACCAATTTTCGTATACTAAAAACTTGTCAACTGTGCACTTTCAAATGGTACAGTTGTAGAAACATTGCAAAATGGCCTTAGTTGAGATATTATGCAAAAGAACACCTATAGAGAAATGTTAGTTAAATAGTTAAATAACTTAATTTCTTAATTTATATTAAAGAAATCTTACTATTGCCAAATTAACTAATATTTTTTTGTGAGTGTTTAATGTTAAAGTATTAAAATTCAGTTATAACAACAAATTCAAGTATTATACAAAGCAATAATGATTCAATATGCAGTTATTGCTTAGTGACTTTTCCAATTTTTAACTTAATATCATAGAACATACTTATTTTTTTCACAAAAAAAAATCTCATAAAAGTTTCATAATTTCCCAAAAGTATGCATTAAACATTAGATTAAGAAATGATAATAGACGTACAGGTAAGTAAGCTATTACAACTGCATAAATACTTAGCTACAGAAATATGTAACTAAACATATTATTGTGTTTGGGTACAACATTCCAAACAAGTAAATAAACTTTCAGTAGATGTTGGAAAAACAATAAGGATAACAAAAGAAACTATTTTCCAATATTAGCTGGCTACATTACCCAAAGGATATTGTCAAGTCATAATTTGTGTATGAATATCAAAATAAAATAGAATTTTGAGGAACAAAAGAGTAATTTACATACGAAATATAAAAACGAGGGTTGGTAAAGTGAGTTTGATAAAACAAATATGTATAGCTTGTTAGTTAGTTAGTTAGTTAGTTAGTTAGTTAGTTAATTAGTTAATTAGTTAATTAGTTAGTTAGTTATTTAGTTATTTAGTTATTTAGTTATTTAGTTATTTAGTTATTTAGTTATTTAGTTATTTAGTTATTTAGTTATTTAGTTATTTAG
>NC_060952.1:10416793-10488021 GCF_022045245.1 Lucilia cuprina | reverse complement strand
TTCAGTTCTAGTTCAGTTCTAGTTCAGTTCTAGTTCAGTTCTAGTTCAGTTCTAGTTCAGTTCTAGTTCAGTTCTAGTTCAGTTCTGGTTCAGTTCTAGTTCAGTGCTTTTACAGTTCTAGTATATAAATTTCTTTAAATTGTATTTTTTAAATACCATTTCAAATTTGTAAAATAACTTTAATACTTTTATTAAAGGATATATGTTTGTGTGAGATATTGTATGTATGAAAACATTTAATGTCTATGTTAGAGTTGGTATTGTGGTTGTGTTTATATTTTGGCTAATGTTCTATTATTTTAACCACTTTTGATTTTGACACCAGCTGATGCTGTGGTCACTCTCAAAGAGAAAAACCTCTGTCTATATAATAATATCTATAAAATATACTTGTAAGTGCTAACCCAACATATATTGAATGTAATCACACAAACAATTTATATTAAACATACACACAGATGCAAAAAAATACCAACACCCATGCAATACACTTATATGTATGCGGCATATAGTTACTGCCTTCTGTACCCTGCAGTTTAGAAGTAAAATATTACATTTTACAATAATATATTATTAATAAAAATATATTTCTTACAAGTATTAGTTCATATATGAGATTTACGCATATATTTTTAGTCCAAAGTAAAAATTAATACGTTTAACAATTGCCGTTACTAAGACTACAAGGCATTTCAAAAAATATTTGGTTAATATTCAATGCTTGCAGTTCACATTGAAATGAGTGTGTTAAAGGACCAAAAATAATAAAAAGATTTAAAACATTATTCAATACAAAAACAACCAACTGATATACACATAAAATGCGTTTTAAGCTAAAAGTCTATATTTTCATGAGATGGCATTTTTATGTTAGATAAATTTTTATATAATTTTGTTTAAAATAGATCTTTACATGTATGTATATATTTTTATATTTTTGGGAGTATTTGTTTGGTTGAAATTTGGATTTAGATTTTAGTTTGATTTTGGGTTAACTATGGCCAATTGAACACAACCACACTTTACGTTACTGCTGACAGCATGGCCTGGAGCTTTGGGAGGCTAGATTTCACCAATAACAAAATCCTTTAATATATAAACAGATTTTTAAAGGATTTTGCATTAAAATGTGCAAGCATGCAAATGATGGGTAAATGCAGACAAAAAGAATATTTAAAATTTGCCAAAATATTTATGTGTAGTTTTTGGTAAATTTATATAATTGAACATTTTTTGGAAAAAATTTAATGGAATAGAAAAGGATTTTTATAAAATGCATTAGTACATAGGTATGTAGTTTTTTTTAAATTCTCAAATGACTATGCATGGTTAAAAAAATTGGACTTTTTTCTAACTCGTGTCTTGTATCCTATACCGTCAGTATAACTAACTAAATTAAATTAATTTTATTCAGCTATTTTTTAATAGAACAACCTATTATACTGGGATATTTTCCTGTTTAAATTTATAAATATTGAATTAACATCTCACTCTAATTCTAAAACAATTAATCTTATACATTTAAACCTGCAAAAGCCCCCAATATAGGACTTACCATATCAAACTTATTTCGTTTACAAATTCCTGCATATATAATGTCATCTAAAACAAAGAATTATTTAGTTTTAGTGGTATTAGGAGAAGCTCAAATAACAAAATACATATTTATTTGAAAACTAACATTAAAACGCAGAAAAAAATCTAAACCTAAAAAATAATGGTAACAGTAACTGCAGCAGTTGCTTGCATTTGTTCAACATTTTCAAAGAACCCCAACGAAAAAGCATCAAACCACAATGACAGTACGGTCATGTGAATACTATTTGTATATGTTTTCAAATAGATTTTGTTTTATTTTGTTATCACACCACGAAGTGAAAGGACAAACAGAAATGAAATAAAAAAAATCAAATAAGCAAATATTCGAAATTTATTTGTAAAATACGGTTAAGGCTTAAGCATATTTTGTTAGTTTGAGTCCGGGTGTTGGTTTTTATTTGCTCTCTGAAATGTTGATATTTTTATTTGCGTTTGTGGCATCAGTGTTTAAAAAAATTAAAATCCTTTTACAAAAAATTTCAAATACGATTGTGTTTTATATAAATATTTTTATTTGTATACTTCAGTAGTTGGAAAAATATAAGATGATTAAGATTAAAATATTTATGGAATATTTAGAAGAAAAAACATTTTCTAAAGGGGGTTCTTATATGGAGAGGAGGTAATTTTGAGGTAACTCTAGCTGCATTAGTTCAGACTAGTGATTTCAACAGACGGAGAACCAGACGTATGGGAATCTAAAAGTACCCACAAAATATTTATTTAATTGAACATAAACCACTATTTTGGATGTGTTACGAACGAAAATCAGTATACATTTTATTGATGGTCGTTAAAAATATTTTAACATAAAGTATGATTTATAATTTATTAGTGAACACAAAATATAGCTCATACGCCTACAGTTATACATATTACATTGTTCATTAATATAACCATAAATAAATTCAAGATGGAAAATACAAAAAGCTAAAAAATACGTTCTCCAGACAAATTCAACCCTCAAGACTTTCAAAGACCTGGTAGACCTGTAAACACTTGGAAACGACAGATATATGTAATACGAGTTGTATTAATCTGATGATGATGATGAAAGATGATGTTTTATGATAAATCGAACTGGATAACTAAATATTTTTATTTTGCACACAAAATCGATTTTTAAGTGAATAAAAAATAAAACCAAAATAATAGTAATTCATGATATCTTCTGGGAATAATAAAAAAACAGATGGACTAAGTGCTCTTAGTGCATTACGGTGTATGCGGAAACATGTCTTTACTGTTTTTCTGATACGAAAAAAAAACTATTTTAAAATTTTCTGGAATTTTCTAAACATTTTTTATAAGCTAAAAATGACGACAATTTTATACCTATTTCGATAAAAAGCGAAAATACCCAGTAAAGACTTTACTTACAAAGTAAGTAAAATTCGAATTATACTACAAAATGTACTTAATTTTGTTCGTGAAATCGTCACAATTATTTATAATTTTCTACTTGTTGATCATAACCGCAACCAGGGAGATCAGAATTTATTGCCAATTTTTTCATAAAGCCACAACGTGGCTTTTAGTTTCTAAAAATTTTGTTATTATTCTGCTGCCATCTTGAAGACATTAATTCTCGAACCAGTGCTAGTGTGTACTAAACTTATATTTGTAGTTCTGTTTCTTTATTGATATTTCATCGATAACGGTGTATGCGAACATTATATAAGATTATATATTTTTGGGACCCATTTCGAAAAGATTTTAGAAAACTTTTTTAAACATATCATACTGAGATCAAGATTTTCAATTGCAGGTAGGAAACTGTCGTATTTAATAGTTAAAACCCTTCGTTTAGAGGTATTCCTACAAAAGAGTGATCCACAGGACCTGTTGTGCGCTCCTTAACCAGTCTCTCAAGTGGGAATCGAACCCACCACTTCTGGTCTACCAGGCTAGAACACTAACCTACCGGAGACCACCACACACTAATGTACATATCCAGTAAAATATTTTCAAATTTTGGTAATGAGTATTACATACATTACTTGGTAATAAAATTTACATTTGTGTTGAAACCATTCCATTGAGTAAGAGAATAGACTAGAAAACATATAAAAATAACTGTAAAACAAGTTTTAAATCCGGAAAAGGCGAGTAAGCAGATTTGTAACCAGTTAGTTTTTGGTCATCGTCGAACAAAAATAAGTAGTTATTTATCCAAAGAGTAATTACTTACAATATTACTTACCTACTTACCGGGTAAGTAAAGGTTTTGCTGGGAAAATTAAATGTGAAATTTGTACTTCTTTGTAGTTTTTTTTACACGAGTCATTCAATATAAAGTACTACAAATTATTTAAAAATTATTTTATAATGTATAAAAATGGAATACGGATTTCTTCTGAATGAACATTTATAAATTTGATTATAGTCCTAAGAAAAAATAAAACGTTTTTAAAATTAGAAGAAAAAGAAATATTTTATAAAAATTATTACTGGGTTATACACAAACTCTACATATATGGCTAACATTTATTCTATTAAAAATTGCATACATACGACAACGGTATGTAGATCCATACACAAACACAAACATATATGAAAATGTATATTCTTATTAATTTTTTTCCCCAACTCGTATTTATACTCAAAATATCTCATACGAAGTCAGGATGTCAGTGCAAATTTATCGCTTTTAATTTTACGGAAGAATGATAAAAATAAAAATAACAACAAATACAAATGCAACAACGAGTAAATAGAAAAAAAACACCAAATAAAAATGCTGCCTTAATAGTTTCTGCATAAGAGTTGTTGTACTTGCCGTTGCATACTTTCAATGATTTCGTTATAAAAATTGTAGAATGAGTTTGGTGTTGCAAAGCGATTATTGCCTTTTTTAGTTTTTATGTTTCTGCGGCAACTTATTGAAAACAATAAATAAAGATTTTGTGACAAGTCATCTTATAAACCGTTTAACCTCCAGTAAATATATAGAGACAGTTGGAGTAAAAGAGAGTGAGTGAGTTGAGAGGGGACAAAAAGGCAGATTGTTATTGAAATTGGTTTTTCCTTTTTAACTGGTGTCATCTTGTTGTTTTCTTTTTTAGGCTGGGGAATGTTCCTTTTTATGTGTTTAACCGCATTGTCATCAGTGTAAAATATTAATATTGTGATTATAATGCGGTTATAATAAATTGTTTATAAAAATATATTTGTATCTATTATATGCATATAATAAATAAGTTTATGATGTTTTTAGCTGTATGAAATGATTAAGATGATTTATTTTCAATAAAAGTAAAATTATCATTTGAGCTTGAGTAACTAACATGCTGCAATAATTAAATATTTATATTTAATTTATTGATTTCTTATTATTTTCTTTGTAGGTATTAAAAACTAATTAAATTTCCCACAAACCTGTGTATACAGGTTTGGGGTCAGTTTTAGACAGACAGTTTATACAAAAGAAATAGTCTTTTATATAAAAGAATAAAAATAAGCATTAAACATAATTTACTTTTTATTATACCTGTTAAAAAATTGTTACTAAATAAATGTTAACAAACAAAGGTATGCAATATGATGATACATTTTAGTGAGTTTAATCAAAAACAATTCAAGGATGATGATGGTCGTAGTTGTAAAAAAGAAAAAAAGAGTTAAAAAGTCACAAAACAAACAAATGACAAATTGCAACCCAAAAAAAAAACAACAATAAAAATGTTTATTTTAAACATTTTCTGAAAAAAAGCAACTAAAGTTAAAAGTACAAACAAACCATTAGAGATGACCACAGGAAATTCGTGAACTCACTATGTGTAGCAAACGGAAACTTTTAAAAAATACCATTGTATATTTGAACTTTTTTTGTAAAAATACAAAAAAAAATATTACACTTGCAAAAAAATTTTAGTAAATTTAGAATAGAAAAATATATTAGTCATATTATATGTTAAAAACTGTCGTTAACTGAATTTAAATAATCTTGTAGTTTTTACCACGTATTTTTATTATGATTTATGCCCTTAACATTTAATGTTTTTATGAAATGCTTTATATGTATGTATTTGTTTTGAGGTTAAGTAAAGTTTTAAATTTATTGTTTATATTTTTAATTTCATATATAATTGTTGTGTAACAACATGAAATGTTCGAAATAGTAAAAAAATGAAAAATATTTAGTCAAAATAATTACAAAGTTTGCTAACACCGCAAAATCACACAGCGGTAGCAACATAATTAAAAGTTTTTGTTTAAATGTATAGAAAAACATTGATGCAGTCAGTTTATTTATAAAGGCAAATACGAATATGTGGAAACAGTTTATTATAGTTTGTTTACAATTTATTACAAATTGTTTGTAATTAAAAGAAGTTTTTTTTATTTGCTGCTTGTTGAAGTTTAGATATTTTAAAATGTGCAAAGGATAATAAAGTAATGAGTTTTTCAATAAAATTAAAAAAAAAATGTTTCTTATTTTTTATTTTCCAGATATATAAATTTTTGTACTTATTGGTGATGAAACGTCCATTTTTGTATATTTTTTTCGATATATTACCCTTTTGCTAGATCGTTTATTACGGATTTCAAAGTTATTGATACAAAATTATGGGTTTCTAGTTTTAAATAGAAGGTACCATGCTTTCTATTGCCTTTCTGCTTACTTGTATATACATTTTAAAAACCTATTTTATGGGATGTGCCCACCTACTAAAACCAGTCCATCCATTTTGTTTCAAAATTCCAAGAACATTCTGAAAATTTGAGATGTTGAGATGTGAACGTAGCATCTAACCTGCTTGAAAAAAATACAAAAAAATTCTGTAAACATTTTAAAAAATAAAAACAATTTTTTTACTACATTATCAATCTGTCTGTCCTTGTAATTGTCGCAAACTTACAGATCAAAATGTTAAAAGTAAAAAAAAAATACGAAAAAATTTGGAACATTGAAAAATTGGGGGAAATCGGTCAATAGTTATTACATAGGTGGACATGTTTTCTTATTACTAAATAGAATACTCGTCAGAAAATAACAGAAAGTAAGATCCATTAATAGCACATGATCGGATCAAATGAAATACAAAAAGATCAACTAAGTAATAAAAAAAACATTCAAAATAAATTCAAGTTGTAAAAGTATAGCGAAGTCCATTCAAGAATTTTTCATATTTTTCTAGCATATAAGGTCTGGTCCACACTAGGAAACTTTTGTTAAGATCTTTTTCTTAATTCTCTTTTGAAGTTTCTTTAATGTGCACACATAGAAATTTTTGTTTTAGAAACTACATGTAAATTGCATTGATTTATTGTTTAAGGAATGAGAAGAATAACAAAACAGAACTAGTTTCCGAGTACGAGAAACTCCGTTCCGCGAGGGAGATGAATGATATTCTTTCTCTTTCTCTCTCACGAAAAATCAAAAGTTTCCCAAAAAAGTTTCCTAGTGTAAACCTTCAGTATCAAAAATCATTTGAATCCAAAAAAATCGGCATTTGTTTATTAAAGATTTTCCTAAATATATTAACGTTTCTATAAATTGATTTACAAAGAATTGATCTTATGTCAAAATTAATCCTTAAATTAAAAAATTATAAATTTACATTCACATCAAACAAGTAAATAACATGTTGCCAAATTATCTAGTGTTTTCATTAAATCCAAATAAGTCTTTTAGAAATTCTATCTTATATAAAAGTTTACTTAATTAATTTGCCAATATTTAACAGACATTTTGTATTTTTTTTATAACCTGTCTATCAACATTCACGCTTAATTATTTCTATACCTCTATCTACAATGTCAATTAATATTTTACAAGCTATCAACAAGCTCTATTGAAGAATTAATTTAATTTTACCCCAGCCAACAGTTTAATATTCATTAATTTCTTCAATAGCCAAAAATTTTGTTGACATTCTAGAAAAGTACCTACTACTAAATGTATGAATAACAACGCAATTTTTTGGTCATTCGACCATATTGGCATTTCAATATTTTTTAATAAAAGCAAAATATTTGTCTTCTATTTCTACACGAAAAAAAGGAAGCAACATCAACAGCAAAAGAGGCAAGAGAACTTTTCGTTACTCATCTAGCAATAATAACACAACATTTTTTTTCTAGACCAACAATCAAGCAATGTTGACTTTTTCTATTGCCTTCAAGAGACTTAAAATAAAATTTTTGAGGGGTTTCTATATTTCTATACTTTTCTAAAGGTGTTGGGTATATAAAATAAATTACAAGTTTTGTAACAAAGATTTAATAGATTTAAAAAGGGAACAGTTTTGTGAAAAATATTAAAAAAAAGTAAATAGTATGAATGTCGAGCACCTGCCTTGACGGCCTTATGTCATGGTTGTCTTTTTCTTCCACTGGGTAGACTTAAGAACGGTCTACCATCGCCCCTTTGTTCTTCAATAAAGAACTCAGGTGGCAATTTTTGTATATTGGCTTTGACCGGTTCATGCACAAGTACTTTGCTGGAGTACTCGAGCTATCTAATCTCTTACCATTGGATGGCCTCTGTTGATTCGGCAACAGAACCTAGAGACATAAGCAGTGGACCGAAGTACGATCCATCAATAAGCCGAAGACATTGTTCTTACCCAAAGGGACACACTGTGGTAATTCTGATATGAACAGATTATACTTTGAACATATCCGTACAAGGAAAGAAAATTCAATGGTATCAAATGTATATGATACCTTTCATCCATCATCATTCAACCCTGGACACATCTCATACAACACATTCATAAGAGAAAAACATACGACACATTTATTATAGGAAGACGGGTGGTTGAGGCCCGCCGTACCCCACATTCATCCCGTACCATATACAATTAATACCAACTCATTTCCAATGCTTAGTCCCTCAGCCACTCCTCTGTGGGTATCTGTTGATTTTCGGCAACAGCACCGAACTTTTCCCGAAATATTGACTTTATCATGCATCAGTCTTTTAACCGCAACTTACTCTCCCTGTGAATTTGGGTTTAAACCACAGCAACTACGTGAATCCCGAAGGAACCTCAACCAACTGACCAACCAGGCCAGTTGCAGTCCTGCGGCCAACTGGCCACCAGATTATGCGGTTCTCTGGTCTGAAGTCTGTCAATCTATGCAAGGACTAAGCCAAACAGTAGACTGTAACAAATTTTTCAGTCCCGGCCGGGATTGCAATAATACCAAGGCGGAGGTCTCACCAAGCTAACATGCCCCCGGGGGAAAGTAAATAGTATGTAAACAATCCACTTCAGATTTGATACCTTAATTATTTTAAAAATATTTTGGACACATCTTTCAAAATAAAATCCATAGGTATTTTTCAACACATTAAAAAAACTTTGCCGATTTATTGACGTAATATTTATTTCAACTTTGGAATTTGGGTATTATAGCCGTTATACTTTTTGAAAACAAAATTTTCCAGGACAAATAAATGAAGATTTGAATTCTTTGGTTTATTTCTGAGATATATATTTTTAACTTAATTTTCGAAATGACGTATTTCTAGTCGAAATGTGGGAAAATGGTACTCTTTTTATTTAAACTTTTCTCAAAGGTAGAATGATTGAATAAATAATCAATAATTTATCTTTTATAGATAAGTTATTCAATCAGAGCAGTGCTGATTAAATATTGTTTCTACATAACTATTATTCAAATTCATACTCAACTACTTTTTACCAAGTAGTCCTTTTTGTGTTTTCTTTAATACTGAACTTAGGAACATAAGAGGTGACTCTTGGCTATTTTCTAGTTCTACAAATGGTACTTTCAACACACTGGTTCCTTTTTTACTTTCTTCTGTGTTTCCCTTTTAATTTCCTCCATACATAAATCAAAGTTCTTATTTATTTATTAATATTTTGATTGGGTAGCAAAGCACCAGAGTCTGTGTTCTGTAACGTTCGAGTAAAGAAAAACATTGAAATATTAAAGTCTTCTACTTTTTAATTGCGTGAATCAAATAATTTTATATATATATAGAAAGTGGACAGATATTACCCATTTGGAATATTAAATAATTTTATGGGTCTACTGAACCCATAAAACCTGAATGTTTGAGTTAATGCCTCTGGATCAAATATAACTCAAAATTCAAAATGTTTAATTCAATCAGGGAACCGTATAATTACTGTGCACAAAAGGATTTTTATTTTTAGTTAATATTACATATGAAAAATACCATTAAGGTACTATTTGATTTTTTTTTTTCTAAATTTTTCAAATTTAAGAAAGTGTTTTAAAATTTTGACAGTATAGAAATGTATATAGACTATACGCAAAAATTTAGCTGTTAAGTTAATATAATATGTAGGGCGCTAAATATACTGGCTTATACTAGAATATTTCTTTTAATTTTTTTTACTTTGATATTGTAGAGCACTCAACTTGTACGTACATTTCCTATAAAACTTCTGCAGCAACTATACACATACAATACCACATCAATATACACACAAAATTCATTTATAATGTCCTTGTTATACAATCTGTTGTATGTGGTATTGAATGTTGTTTTTGTGTGCGTAAAACATATGGATATGCGTACAGTATATGTATATATGTACCAACAAAAAGTGAAAAAAGTCTTCCTCATCCTTGTTGTTTCATTTTTTTCAAGTATATGTATATAGAGGTGTTTTATATCATGTTTGTATTTTTCTGGCGTTAATTTTCTCAATATGGTTTAACCTGCAGCCAAAAGTTAATTAAAAACCAACAAACTCCAATATTGGTTAATAACACAAAAACACTGCAACAACAACACAAAGGTTGTATATAGTGGAAAAAAAGTATTTGAAATTTAAAACTCTGTCGAATTAAAATCAAACAAAAGCTGAAAATGTGAGCCCGCATATAAAATGGTGCAAATGTTGAGAGTTTTAATATTAAAAGCATTTGAAGTTGGTAGATATTAAAAAAAAAATTAAAATTTTATTAATAAAACCATGATATGTAGATTATACCAGCGACTTGTTTAACGGTATAAAAAAAGAAAAAGTTTGAACTTTGAAAGAAATTTTAATTTACACTTTTTTAATTGAGACAAGTTATGTCTTAATAGCCATAACAAATATGTGTTAATAGCCCTATAATATAGTTATGAATAAACAATGACCAATATTTTGAAGTTTTACAAATGTAGTGATATAACCAATATCGATGATGGGTTTAAATGATAGCAAGCTAATAATATAAATTACTCAGTTCGACAAAATTTTTCAATTTATTATTTATAAAAGAAATCCAAATATAACTTCAGAGTCCTTTTGAGACTTTATAACAGCTGGATAAATTTATTTAACTCAACTTTAAAATAAACGAAAAACATTACAATCGGCTCGGAATAACTTTCTAAGATTAGCTATATCCGCCCTTCCGTTTGTCTGTGTGACCATGTAAATATTGCGCGCCACTACACGTCACCATTTTCAAGATATGTTGATGAAAAGCACAGACTAGCACTAAAACAACCGTAACCCTTAAATTGGACGTTTGAGTTCATAATTATGTAAAATGTACAGAAGTTTATATGAAACTGATGATTTTTGTAATGCTCGGGCCTGATTTATCCTAGACCCCATAAAAACTCCCGATGAATATTCTACCTAAATACGATGAAATTCTAAATAAATTACTTTGGTGTAGACGTAAATGCTTTTTTAATTTATTGGGATAGGCATTGAGGCTTCATTTCCGAATTAAGGGTAAAATCAATTTTAATGTTTTATTATTATTCATTATCATATGGTTGACCATGACCGACTAAAGTTAAACAACACTACAAAAATTCGATAAAAGTTTTCCTTAATAAAACATAACATTTAACAAAAAGATTATTATAAGAAAAATCCTAAATAAATTTAATTTTGATTACCTTTGTCTGGATGTTATCATAAACACACAAGAGACGGCAGTAACACTAACAATAACCCTGTTGTTAACCCTCATCTATAATAATACGTCGTTGACAGTTGACTACAATTTCTTTCAAAAATGACAAAAAATTAAAAAAAAAAATAAAACTTTCACTAGAAAAGATATTTTCTATTTTACACTATGTTATTTTTTTTTCTTCAGCTTTTTTAAACATCTACAAGTTGTTGGTTGGCTGCTGACAATGAAATTTTATTTTATGTATTTTTTTATATAAAAATGTACACACATACATATATTTTTAAGTAATCTACCGCAAAACTTAAAAAAGCATAAATGTAAAGAAATATGGTTTTCACGAAAGTTAACACTAAGGCTAAAAAAGTCTATTAGTCTGTCTGTCCTTACAACTGTTGGTAATATGGTGTTTTCAAATGTCTATTCTAGCATGTACAATATACAAACTCCTAGACAGTATATCTATCTGTCCGTCCATCCAATTGTCTATGTATACATATTTAGATGAGTTCCATTCTAGTATGAATGAATATTATGGTTGTTGCTCTTGTTACTGGTGATTATATTCAACTAACATACATAAATATATTTTTATGATGTTTTCTCTACTATTTTTTCTAGCTGTTTTTTTTTTATTTTTATATGTTTTGCAGTTGTTGTAGAGTTGGTTGCTACAAGGGCGGAAAGCTGTCATAAGCAGATAAGCTGCCGCAATAAGCTTTCGTTGGAGATATATTTACACTGATTTACGAGATTCAGTTTGCATATGGTAATCGTAGGAAAACACAACGACCTTTTTACAATTTTTATTCCTCAGTTTTTTTCCATCTTTTTTCACTGGTATTTTATTTTTAATTTATTTAAAATTTTACATGTTCTTTGGGTTTTTTCACAAAGAAAATTGCTTTCGTGTTCGTTTGTCATAATTTCAATTTTAAATTGTTTATAAAATGTAAAAAGTAAAAAAGTAAAGGCATCCTTACTAAATGTACTTTAAAATTAAATGAATTTCTTTTTTTAAGTGTTCCATTTTTCATTGTATAATGAAGTATATTTAAAGTATTTTTATAAGTTTTTGTAATTTTTAATATATTTAAAAGCAATTTCTTGTCCTCTGTTTGCAGTTTTTTAACACTTTTTTGTTATTTCACACTAAAATCCAATCTTAGAAATGGTTTCGTTCTCTATACTGTTGTAGCTTAATCAACAGTAGTTGTATTACTACAAGAAAAACTATTTATGTGTTAGTTTTATAAGGGTTTTCACAGTTTAGCTCAAACCTAGCAAAACAATGGAACGACTTGTACTTACTCAATAACTTACTTTTCAATGACTTTTACATAACATTTTCATTACATAACGATAAATAATATTATTTGTAAGTACTTACGGGGAATAATTGTTCATAATTGGCCAGAATGACTTAAAATACTATTGTTTAAGAATGGTATGAATATCTATCTACTTTAATTAAATACCTGTTTTGATGGCCTACTTCACGGTAGTATTTTTCAACCACTGGGTGAGAAAAATGTAACGACTCACCACCGACTCATTGTTCTTACATGGATGCTCCGATCCAGTAAACGTTCATTTTGCTCAAGTACTCGAGCTATCTAATATCTTGCCATGGTTTCCCGTTGGGGAAGGATAGCTGTCATGAGCAAGCTCAATCTAACCCCTGGCAAAGGAAAAACCTTATATGTTGCCCATCCAAACTATTGAGATGGTTCTGTTGATTCGGCAACAGTACCTAGGGGACGAATTAGTAAACAGTAGCCACAAAGACTGAATGAGATAAGTTGAGCATGTTTTAAAGTAAAATCTAACACATTCCATCCATTAAATCCATCGAATTAACATTAGAAACACAATAAAACTCCACTCCTCGTATACCCAATGTTTTCATTATCATCTCAAATCCAACAATGTATTAATTCATACTATGGCTATGACTATGGATTCCATAGTCATGTTCTATAGTTTGTACCGCTCATAGAATCTAGGAACGATAACATAAATTTATCAAGAAAATTATATTACATGTATGGTTAAATGTATGATTCTTTTAACCACGCACCCAATTTCTACTAAAAAATCAGAAAATATGAGCAAAAATAAGAAAAACATTATCGAAAATTTTTATTTTTTACAACGTTCAGGTCCTGCTTTTGAAAGTAGTGGAAAGAGGGCCAGAGGTAGACTTATTAAAGTTGATGGCTTAAAAAAAATATTTTTTAATAAATTTTGTCTCACATAGCACTTAATGTTGTTCACTGTGAATCATTTTTTTTTAACAAAATAAAATAACTTTTAGTTTCCACTAAGCCGCTTCCTTATTTTCTATTAACCGAAATTTTGTATTGTCGACTTAATCTGTTATCATCCTAAATATATTTTGTCTGCCATTGTGGATTGCATGTTTTTCTTATATCACTTTTTAAATATGTGTTTATTACTATTGAAGAAATACTACGTCCATTACAAAGTTGTGCTAAAAAACTATAAATGTAAGTATTTTAATTTTAATTAAATAAATATAAGTGTCACAGTTCATTTTCATATAGTTTTTTTTACGATAAGAAATATAATAAGAAATCGAATAACTCTAATCAAGAGATTAGAAAAATCTATTTAAGAATTAAACATGGCAACAATTTTCTAGATAAAACAGAAGTTAAATAAAGCAACAACATTTCTTAAGAAATAATATTTTATCATCAACTAAAAGATATAAAAAAATATAAAAAATTAGTTAAATTTTTCATTGTTAAAATTCATTGAAACAAATTAATTATGTTGCTTTATGACACACGCATCCATTACCAAATCCCTAAAGTATTTATGAGTGTATAATTGTGTCTACATACAGAAGACAAATTAAAACGTATGCATCCATATATGTATGCTACACAACATTTCATAACTAACCAACCAGTCAACCAACTAAAAAGTATTCTAACTACTTAACTAAAAATCATATAATTTATACGACGCCAATGCCAAATGAAGAAAAGAAGAAAAAAACATTAATATTCGTAAACGTTAAAATTACGTTTGCATCCGACATTGGAGTACTTAAAAAAAAAGACAAACGACATGCTTCACTTAAAATAATGTCGGTAATGAAATTAAGCTAAAAAGTAAATCACTGCTCAGTGCATGCTCATGAAATGTAAATAAAGATTTCAAAACGCAATCTTAGTTAAGCATCAAACAACGCTAATAATTTATTCCTACAAACAACCCAACAACAACAACAACAATCTGTAAGAAAATAAAAAAATATCAGTTACAGGACTTTACTCTTGTGAAACAATCCACTTACCCACACAGCATCGGTTTAGTATATTTTGTGCCTTTTACGCGTATGTGTGCGGAGGTGAGTGGAAGAAGAGTATGTATTTTCAGTAGAAAGCGCAGAAACATGTAATTGGATGGAGTTCAACTCATTGAAACGTATAAACACGTTTCTAAAATTATGTTTTACCTTAATGCACCCTATACTGTGTTTGTATATTAAATGTACTCTGGCTAATACTTGGTTTAATATATGAAACCAATTTTTGCTAAATCTTTTAATAATAATATGTTTAAAAGAATTAAATTTTTTTCATTCTAAAAAAATATGAAGTAAATAGACAATTTTGAACCAAAAATTTCTAAGAGTAGATCATTTTGGAAAAATACAAAAAAAATTAAAAAATATTAGAAATTTCACAAAATATCAAAAAACCATTAGAATCAAAAGATAGCTTCAATCAAAATAATTTGTTTATTTTCCTTTAATAATCCCCCGGGACTTTGTAACCTTGATTGGATTTATTGCAATCTCATGTAAAAGAAGTGCTACCAGTACCTCTAGTCTGCCAGGACTATAAACTATTAATGATCAAATAATTGACTGAAATTTTCATGGAATGATTTAACATGAGCCCGAACCAGAGAACCGCATAATATGTTTTCATGAGAAACGGACTTAGGAATTTATTTTGTTCCGGATATTGGGAGATCCCTCCGGGGTATATGTGGTGACTGTAACTTAAACAAAATTTTGCGGTAATGGATAGTCCTTGGCTTGTTTGATAGATTAGTCTTTTCGTCTAGCGAATACATCTATATGTGCTATTGCTGACTCAACAGAGGCCATCCCATTGCGAAAACGGAAATAACATTTTGCATCTCGGAAGTTAAACAACTGAGCAGTAATGGTCAAAGAGTAGATATCTCAAGTACTTGAGCTAAGTGCTTGTACATTTGACCGACTCACTCTGTATTGAAAGCAAAAACGTGTTTTGTTGCCCCTCATAAAATTTTCATTGCTTTATTTTATGATGATTCCCAAAATATTTTAAATCTATTTTTAATTTTTTTTAAACAAAATATCTAATATGGAGTACCGTATTGAAAGGGGGTTCAAAGTCGCTTCCCATGATAAATAAATAACCGTCATTGTCATATTCCAAAATATTGAAAGTTGTTAATTTTTTCACTAAAAAAATAAGATGTATTAACAATTTGGAATTTTTACGCACCACTAGGCTTGGCTATAAAAAACCCTTTTAAATGATACCACATATTGTAAATTTTTTTCAAGAAATATTGTAAAATTTAAAAAGTTAACTAAAAGGGAATTTTTTCGTAAACGGTCCAGATAACAAACGGTCATCGATAGCGAATATTTTAAGGGGGGGTTACTCAAACACCGTTTTTGTGAGTCGGTCTATTGTACATATATCTAGCAGAAAGTAAGAAAAATATTATAGTTACAAAATTAAAATTTTTGTTCAGAATTTGCAGAAAGAAATAGTCCAAAAAAATATTTTTAATGTTTTGTTCCAAAACAAACAACATTTACTACTATAAAATCCTGTTTGCAAAATATCTAAGAGTCGGCTTTTCCCGATTACTTTTCGTCTAGGTAAACTTTTGCATCTCCTTCAGTAGCAACCAGCATTTTTGTGTTTGCTGAATTGTGTTTTTCTCTCTCTCCCTCTGTATCTCTATGAATAATGCGGCCACCTTTAATATTTATAAGCTTGTTTCTTACAACAACTACAGCAAAAACAAACAAGTTACTAGACCCCCATTAATAGTAAAACATTCCATGCAATCTCTGATGAAGCCAAAAGACCAAAAAAAAACGACGAAAAATACAAAAAGTTTAGTGATTATTACTGACGGCATTACGTGACTGTTTTGGAAAGTGTCGAAAATATGTAATGTCAGAATCAGTTTTATTTTTCACTAATGCTACTGCCCCGTACTGGTTGGTGGTGTTGTGTGACTGTTATTTTGCTTTGATGGGCCATAACCAACCATCATCGTCATTATAACCCTCAGCAGAAGTTGCTTAGCGGTAGTGATTTGTTTTAACTTAAAAAAAAACACACACACATGCATACCCATATTGAAACACAAGGTAATGTAATGTGTTTTAAGTAGAGATTGTATTCCTTTTTATACTGCGTGCCTTCGAATTTTTTTTAATTTTGTTTCACATTCGACTTATGAATGTCTATGAAAATGACCTGATGATGGGGTACATTATCCATAAATCCTATTGAAAGTATTATAAGAGAAAGCAAAAATAACAAGACCAAAAACAACAGCAATATTAGAAACATCAATAACAACATAAACTATTAAGCAGCTTGTAATTTGTTGCTCTGCCGTTAAGGGAAGTTCATAAAATATACATAATGTACTTCTACGACTACTGCTACTATAGCCAGTTATACATACATACTTATCTTAACAAACAAAGACGAGAATCCTAATTTCATGCTACACATGTTTTGCTCATAGAGTTTTCCTAATGGATTGGGTGTAGAAGATAAATTTGTTTTGATTTTGTATGAAGTAGATGTAGATGATTTAATGCAAAAATTAATTTAAATTAGTAATAAAAGAATTTGAATAAAATTAAGAGAAAAAATAGAAAAATATTTACTACTTAAAATCTAAAAACTTCAAATGTAAGTAATTTAATCGATTGTCAGATAATGTTTAAATGTGTCTAGAAATCTAGAAATTAAGCATGTAGAGCCTGGAGTATGTTGGAACAAAAGGGCACTAAAAGAGAACTTTTTGGTACTTTTAAGTTTATCAATAAGTGAAAGAAACATGAAATTATATATATAGAGCCCAATGTAAATGATAACGTAAAAAAGGGAAGATTTTAGTACTTTTTCCTCAAAAGGTACTTTTTTAATTTTCTATAATATTGAACATAGAAATATGAAAGTAAGCATGTGGAGCCCGATGTAAGTAAGTACATTGAAAAGGTAACGTACCTTTTTATTTTTTCATAATATTGAACCAATAAACATAAAATTAAATTTTAAGAGAACTAAGTTATTGCAAATCTGAAAGAAAGTACGTTTTCGTTCTATGACTCGCACTCGCAAGCAGAGGACAATTTGTTACTTCCTCGTACAATATTTTTTGTAATAAAATCAAACTGAATGTTTTTAACGCATAATGGTGAAGGGTATACAAGATTCGATATAGGCGATTATTTAAAAAAAATGTATGAAGTTTTAGAAAATATTCTTTCCCAGAAAGATCTTCTATAAAAAAAAGTATTTTTATAAATCTTCAAATGCAGTTTTTTATAAAAGATATTTTGCAGCCTTTTATAAAATCTATTAATGCAACTTTTACAAAAGTTTTCAAGTTTTTAATGAAAAAAATGAAAAAGAGGGTATTTTAGAAAAAATAATAATCTAAAATACCCTCTTTTGAAAAAAACTTTAGCACAATTAACGTTACAACTATAAAAATTAAACAAAATATAGCTTTAACACTCAAAACAAGCCGTTTACAAATTTCACCACAAATACGTTAACCCATTTAAACACAAGCTGTAGGAATATTAAAGATGTAATGCTTGCTTTTGTTACAAAATACGAAAATGGGAAATAAAAAAATCGCTATTTAAATTACCATATTTGAATAAGAGTTAAGCTTTGTCGTTTTTAAACTGCACACTCAAACACACCAATAAATAACCAATGAAACAATATGATATAGAATGCAGCAAAAATGAAAAAAAAAAAAATAAGAAAAAAAAACAAATATACTATATAAAAAACAGAGCTCATCCATAAATTTGTAGCTGATGAATTTTAAGTATCTTTCTGATATTGTCCACAACAAGTCAATTCACGTTGCCATTTTTGGTTACCATTTTATACTTTTTTTCTTTTATATCCGTTCCGCAAGTGAAAGAGAAAAAAAATAGTATTCTTGTATAAATTTACATACATTTTATTTTCAATATGCAGTTGATTTTTTTCTTGTATTTTTTCATGCAAAGAGGAGGGGGAAATGCTCGTTTATTTTTGTTACCGCCATAAACTTGATTAAATGCCGCCGCAAAGTATTTGTTGTTGGTTTCAGTTTTTTTCTTTATTATTACGTTTTCAATGCATAAATTTAGAGATTTTACAGACAATAATTTTTTTTGTTAGGTTTTTGTATGTATTTTTAGAGGATTCTCTTTTATTTTATTGCTCTTTGTTACTTGAATTCATATGGGTTTGTATGGATTTTTAAATTAATGGTTTACACAAAATTTGTTAACGTTTTTTAGAGAATATGTTTATTTAGAAAACACTAAAGGAATTAAAAAAGATCATAAAATGAAATTTAAATTAATTTTATACCAAGTAATAGTTTTAAGTATATGATACCCATTGTTAAGTAACTGCTATATATGATGCATTGATGTCTATGCAAAGGTAAATTTAAAAAAAAAAAACAAAATAAGGCACAAATATCTAATTCTTCAACTATTTTATATTTCCTTAATATTTAAAGAAAAATAACTAAACAAATTATCCACCTGCTGCATGTTTTCATTTGAAATTTATTACTATTCAATTTTCTTAAAAAATTTATTATCTACTAACGAATTTTTCATTCTGAAAATCTGAAATAAATTGAAGTCTATTAAATGTGTTAACACACTTTAAAGGAAAAAAAATCGACCTTTACTTTTGTATTTACAAGTCAACTACTTAAGAAAGTTGTAAAGTTTGTTTCTTCCTTTCTTTTCTTTTTATAGAGTTGTAGGAAAATAAAATATTAAAATACAATGAAAACAAGAAATCAACTCACAGTAAAACAATTGATTCCAATGAATTTTCAACAAATTTACCAAAACACAAATCAACATTAATCAATGGCGAAAAAAAAATGCTGAAAAGGGACGTCAAGAGAATGAGAAAGAAAGAAATGATAAAGAAAAAAAAGAAATTGTAAAAAACGAAGTACCGGAAGTTGCAAATAGGAAAACATCTATTGAATTGTCAATAGTTAAGTTTGTATATGTTTTTTTTTATTATTTTTTGTTTTGTTTTTCATTTAAAAAATACGAGAAACCATTGCTATGAAAAACAAAACAAAAATCTACAAAATAAAACAAACAACTACGGAAATAAAAGAATTTTAAATGAAGTTTCAAGTAACGGATGTAAAACAATAAAAAACAAGATATAAATTGCAAAAAAAAAAAATAAAGAAATGAAACAAACAAGAAATTCTTATATTTTAAGGAAAAATAACATGTGTTGAAAAAATCAAAAATGAATTATTAATAATGTTTATTGTAAAATATTACTGGAATAAATTTTTAATCAAATTATTTATTAATAAGGAAAACATAAGTAAAGTATTAAAAAAATATATATTTTGTGTAATAAATAAGCATAAGTCAAGTGGAATGAAAAAAGATATTAAACCTTATAATTAAAAATAAAAAAAGTTTTAAAACTGTCAAAATTTAAAGATTATACAGAACCTACTTATTTGGTTCAGTCCATTTCAGAATTCATTGCTGAATTGATAAAGATTTTCGACCTGAGGTTTCAAACAAAATATTTTTTATTTTTCTCGTGTTCAATACACATTTATTGTGAGGCATTCCTTCAAAAAATTGGTCCAATGGGCATCCTAAGGTATATATTTTTTAACACTCTAACTTTTACTGTTTCCTACTATTTCTTGTTCTTTGTACTTCGACATTAATGTTTATCGTACATAATTTGGAAACTAAAGATGTAAAAGCAATGCAAATCGTATGAAAAAGTGTACAATATATTTTTGTTTTTAAATAACTTTTATGTAATGAGAACAATATGTGACAATATGTAATGAACAATAGAAGGCACTAAAAAGTATGTTAATAGGTAAGTGATAACAATTATCTAAAAATTTTAATTTTCATTTTGTGGCCACCTTAATAAACACATACATATATACATTAGAGTGTTCCGAGGAAAAGCCTTTTTCAAGAATTTGATTTAGGAATACCTCTCAATCGATGCGTATTAATGTACTAACCACGAGAAAAATAAAAAACATTTTTTTTCGAATGATCCTCAGTTTCTTACTAGCGATTGAAAATCCTAACCTCATTATAATTTGTGAAAATTAAAATATTTGAAATTTGAAATTTGAAATTTTAATTTTTGTAGAGTATTTCTGCTCTATTAAATAATTTTTAGTGGGTTGTAGAGACATATTATTTTCGCTTTTTATCGAAATAGGAATTAAATTTGTCGTTATTATTCTTTTATACAGAAAAATGTTAAAAAATAATTTGGCATTTGGTTTTTTAGATTATTTTGAAAATTATATACCCCTGATAATACACTGAAAATAATCCATGCTCAACTTTACGAAAAAAATTTGGTAACTTCTATTTTCGTAATATTTACAAAAATTTCGTGTATAATACGAAATATTATTTAATAAAACCTTTTTCTATTTTTACGAAAGGAAAACCTTTCATAATATTTTTTCTTAAATTTTAGCGAAATTAAACATAATGATATTAATTGTATTATAATTAAATAAAACTACAACATTTTTTTATATTTTAAGAAAAAGTATAATATTATTCTAGAATTTATAAAAAATTTAAAATTCGTGTGGAGAAAAATTTTGAACTAAAATTAGAAAATTTATTTTAAAATAAACAAAAATGTTTGAATAAATTAATATTTCGGAAATTTTACAATATTTATTCAAAATTCCATTTTTTTAATTTATGTAAATAAATTTTTTCAAGAATATTTTGCATTACACTGAAATATTTCGTAAAATTTCGTATATATTACGAAAGAATTTCGTGGTGCGAAACAACGAACGATTCGTACAATGTACGACATTTTTCGTATATATTAGGCATGGATTTTTTTCAGTGTATATTAAAAATTGTTTTGTGGAACAGCAAGTGTACAAAAAATTTTAATTATTTTTGTAGAAAAAGGCTCAAAATTTTTGAATTTTGAAAAGATTGCAGATCTTTTATGAACATATTGTACTAAGTTCAATATTTTAAATCACTGGTGGGAACTGAGCGACTATTAAAAAATTGAGTTTTAATTTTCTAGTATTTAGTACATTAATATTCCTTGTTTGAGAGGCAGTCCTCCAAAAAAATTGCTCCACGAGACATACATATGACTATACATAATTTTGTATATTTCAATAAGAGAAAGGTGATGTTTTTCATTAAAATATACATACATTTGTGATAAGTTCATTATTTGATTAAAAATATAACCAATAATTCAAATAAATCTAGTTGTTTTTTATAAAACTTACTGAGGAAAATGTTTAAAATTAAATAAATTGTGTTAAAATAATTTAATGTTAACTTAAATAAGAAAGTAAAGAAAATTTTTAAAACATATACTAGGGAGTTTCTTTAATTTTTAAAAGAAATTTTGTTTAAAGTTGGTCATACTATCTACAAAAGAGTTCCACTTCAATTTAAAGAGAAGTATGAATATATGGTCGGACATGGCCGACTATATAATACCCTACAACAGCCAGTATGTTTAAAATATGGATTATTTTTTAAATAATAACTTAATTTCATAATATTTTTTTTATTATTGGCCAAAAAAGAGATTTTCTACAAGAGGGCTTTTATTGTTGGTAGAGAAATTAACGTTTTTGTCAATGTTATTCAATTAATTTTGACTTTCAAGTCATTTTCTGAAGGGAAGATTATATGGGGGCTGGGGTTAAATAAATATTGTATATTGTTTAAAAGGTTCAATCCACCAAGTATCTCCACAATCCGATACGAACTCGACAAACTAGAAAACAGGGAATAAAAACACCCTAATACCCTTATACAAATCCACAGCTCCATACATGATGTAAATATATGTGACACATGCATACATGCACAAACACTTATGTCCAGAAGCGTATTGTCCTGCAGTAACAATTAAACACATTTTTACTGTAGAATTTCTAAATAAAAGTAGAAAAAAGTAAAAACAGCATGATAAAGATGAGAAATACTTTGATGAAAAAATAACAGTAAACTTTTGAGCTGCAATGCATTGTATTTGGGGAAAAAAAAGCTGTTTGATATTAACACGTTGGTTGGTTGTTGGTCGGTTGGTTGGTAAGATACATCATACATCCATATATACATATGTATATTAGATGCAGAGTACAGAGTTTATTTTCTATGGCATTACGTTTGTTTCACAATTTTTTTTTTTTTTTTGTAATTTTTTTCTTTTTTGTTAAATATTGTCATAAAATATGAGGCAAACACTTACTCTCTCACTGCCTTTTTGTACATACTTGTCAAGCGTTTTTCAGTTTTATTCTTACATTTTTTTCTATTCTGCTGCTGATTTTTCTGTTAATATGACTGCAATACAAAACAAAATTTTATTTCTTTTTATATTTGGAAAAAAAGTACAGAAAAAATAAGAACCTAAGCATCACTGAATAAACAACAATGGCTACAAAAAACAAAACTGTTTGAACAATAAAAAACAGGACATTTGAAGCCAAAGGAAAGGATTTCATTTTTATATTCTTTTGCTTACGTATTGTACTCATCTCGTTCTTTTTTGCCAGCAGATTTATTTATTATTTTTTTCACTCTTTTCGTAAACTTATTTTTTTCTTTTTGTTTTTATTTCAAATGTCGTTTTGTTTTAATACACTTTTTTTGTTGGTGTGTTGCTGCTTTTATTGTTGGTGTTGTGATGCAAGCTGTCATGTTATCGCATTAGAAATTTGTTTCCATTTTTTCCATTTAATTTTTTTTCATTTCTTTTTAAAAGTGGACATTGCCACAATAATTGGAGCGTAGATTTATGTGCTGTTTGCATGAGTATGTTGGTTCGTTTTTTTTCTGCTTACGAATGCATTGTGTTGACAGTATTTCGCCTTAACAAATAAAAATATACACAAAAACTTTTTGTAACAAAATTTAGAGCGTTTTTAGAAAATATGAAAAAAAGCAACAAAGTTAAATTGTTTCCCTATGTATTAAAAAAAAAAAGAATATTAAAGAGAAAAATTTTTACGATTTATAATATCTTATAGAAAGAAACTAATAGAATTGTGATAGATTATACATTTCTGATCTCAATTACGGAAGATTGTAATTCTTTTATCAATTCAATGAGCTTTAAATGAATTTCGACACAGGGAAATAACATAAAAAGAACCCTGCAGTTCGACAAAGAGTCAATGCAACCGAGAAAGACAGCAATTTCTACTTACGCCTTTTGTCACGGATGTACTCTTTGTTAACGAGGGTGAAGGTTATAATCACTTAAGTGTTGCCTTTGTAAGCGAGAGAGTGGGTACTTTAAAAACCAGCTAAAGTTTGTTTATCCGTCTCTTCATAATCTATGGGGTAACGATTGAGTTTTTCATTTGACAAGCACATGTTAATATAGCTTGTCATCTGGAAAGTTGATGGCTAAGGATAACCATGAGTGGTAGGATAAAAAGTAATTCGGGACTGGCTTACCGAATTGCTGGGAAAAACAAAAAACAATGTTTCTCAAATAGCAAATTCAATGTTCAACAAATTGATGAAAGATTATGCTCTGTTATCGACTTCTTAAAAGACACCAGGATTTTGTATATTTTTTTTTGTTTTTACCGCTAATAAAATAAAAGTACGTTTAATTATTATAAATTATTTAATTAGGTTTTGAAACTTAATACAAACCGTCAATTAGTTTTATTGATTATTATTAAAAAAAACCTCAACGAACGTTTTGTACAGTCTCATTTATTGCTAGTCTACAATTAAAACTTAGAAAAAAACGAAATTCAACAATCAAAAACCTTTTCCAGAAACTCATATATTTTTCTGTAACTGCAATAAAAATAATTTTATGATAATTGGATTTTTATAAAGAAATAAACAAATAATTCGTGTAACAATGCTAGGAAATAAAACAAACAAATTGTTATTTCTAAGAAAATGAACTTAACTTGATAATTAATATTTTATTATATTAAACAAATTTTATTTCATATCAGTACGACTGATAATTGTACGAGGTTAGTGTTAAACGTTTTCTTAAGATATAATGAATTATTTTATAAAAGTTAGCAAATTCACGATTTGATTCGATATTCCTTTTTCCGATTTCAATAATTATTAAATTATTGAATTCTATGTTTTTTAAACAGTATTATTTTTACACTTTTCTGACTATCTTCGTTTTACCTGTAAGTTAATAACAACATTACGCAAACAATTCTATATAGATTCATTTATACAAACTGTCGATCTGAAAAATGTAGAAACGGGTGCGTATGTATGTTTGTGTATTTAATTAAGGAAAAAAATAGTATCCCCTTTGGTGATAATTTGTTTCATTTGTATTCATTCTTTGTTATTTATTTAGTTTTATCATTCCCTTTTCTTTACTATTCGTAGGACTACCCAGCAGTTTTATATATATATAGTCACTGTTATTGGTACCATAGCTAATTTTAACCAAAATACATCCATGCAAAAGCTTAGCAGTGACCTTTACTTGTAACCTCTTACCTATAAACATATTATCCTATGATATGCTACATATCGTCCTTATTACACAGAAGCAGTCTTGTGATGTATTCTTAATATATGCTTTCTTATTCATTAAACAACTTCTCCGTGAAAATTTAGAAGATTGTCTTATTACTTATAATCTACTATGGTAAGTACTTGTCTCCAATGTCATCACCATGTTAAAACAATGACTAAAAGTTCTATTGTATCCCTTACATGGTAATGCATGTTTATGCTGGTATAGTAAACGAATACAAAGGCAAGTCATAAATATGAAAACAACAAGTATGTATATGTTTGTATTTTTTTTTTTTTTTTTGTTACATACCTTTACAAAGTAAGAATTTATGCGTTTGTATTAAAAAAGCAAAAAAAAAACAACACACGTACACATACAAATGTAGTGCAACAATTGTAGGTACATAATTACATTTTGTTCGAGTTGTTACATTAAAGTTAATTTAACTTTCTGAATTATTAACGCTTAAAATGTTTTATTGTTTTATTTTTTCTGCCAGTTTAACCACAACAATTGTTAGTCCGTTTGCTTTCTCAGTAGGAAAATAATAAAGAGTGTGTAATTCGTTTAGCTTTTCATTTGTAACATATAGAAAAGATATTGGTCGAGTAAAACAATGCCTTTCAATTTTCCAATTGTTTTCTCTAAATTCAATTGATGTGGCGTATATCATTAATATTTTATTATTGCTTTGGCCCAAACAGTTGAAGATGGCGTTAGTTTGTAAACAAACCCAGTAAAAACTTTCATTGCAATGTAGTGAGTAAAAAAGAAAACAGCTTTCCATTACTTATTCATTAGCAGTTGAACTCATTACTTTAACACGATGATGGTGTTAAAGGCTTACCACGTTCGCTTACAATTCGCTTCTAAGGTACTTAAGAGTAAGGAGTTTGTTAGTTAGCTTGCTTGTTTGTTTGTTTGATAGGAGCATGTACGTACATATATATGTACATCAAATGCGAAAAAATATACCTAGGTCTCTATCGGGCCTGTTGTGTGCTCCTTAACCAGTTCCTTCGTTAGAAATTGAACTCACCACCTCCGTCCGGTCTACCAGACTAAAACACAAACCTATCAGATTCCACAAATAAAGAGTTGAAAATTATTTTGTTTTAAAAACAAGATATAAATGCTGATACAGAATATGAAATTCATTTTCAAGCAGAGCGTATATACGATACGGTTTAGACTTTCTTACTTGTTATTTCATTAATTTTTGTTTTCAGTTATTTTTGTACATTAGTTTTTATTTACTTGTTGATGGAAAACATAAAATAATTTCTTCTTTTCTTTTATTGTACGAAATTAAAATAAAGTGTATGTGTTTCCGAGAAAGAGTACACAGGAGTAAACTTTGGAACTATTTATAGACGTGGGTAAACAAAACGCTTTAGGACATCATGTAAATGTATTGTTGAGTTGTGGCATTTTAAAGCAAAAGACTTAATATTTATTAGATTGTTATCATGAAAAGAAAGTTTACTCATGTTTTATTAACTCTAACTATATTTTGTTTTATCAATAAAACACAAGGAAATAATTAAGATTTATTGAGTTGAGTTAAGGGTTTGAATACAAAATAAATTTCTTACACAGGCTAAAAATCACGCTTCAGGATATCTTTTTAATAAAAAAAAAACTTCAAATGTAATTGAATTTCTATTGTATAGGTAGTTAATAATTAAAAAAATTCAAAGAATTTGTTGTGTACACAATATTAATTTTCTACTTAATAATATTACTTTACCCTGATTTAAGTTAATTATTATAATTAATAATTTTCAAACTATTTGTTTAAAAAACTTTAAGTAGCAAAAATATTTTTCTCCAAAAAAAAAAATAATAATAATAATTTAAAATTTAATATAAATAGTTTTAAAAACTAACCAAAATATATACATAAACCTAATAAGTATGTAAGTAACATTGTATGTAATTTGTATTTTAACAACAGCACAGCAGCAGCAGCGGCATCCAACATTCAACAAAGAATGAGAAAAAGTATGCATTTTCATTTAGAAAGTTTTTAAGTCAAACTATGTTAACTTCTGTATACTTGAGCATATTTTGTAGTCTTAAACTTTGAAAATAAACATTAGAATACTGTAATAATTCTTTATTAAAAGTTTGTTTCTTTTTCTCATTCATTCAACAACAACAAAAAATATATAAATAACTTAAGTTAGCTACGCAACAACCTTACAATTTGCATAATTCGTTTTTCTTTTGCAACGTACATGAATATTATAAAAAATATATTTCACAACATTGTTTTCGAAAGTTTCATACAACAATATAGGCCAGGCCAATATTAAATATAATTTACATGTTAAATCCTTTACTCAAAATATTTACATTAGGCTGGACACATAAAAGTTATTAAAGATATTTATTAAAATATATCAAATTAAAATCATTTGTTAAGATTTAATATTTTTTTACTGCGGATTTTATTCCGTTAATATACCATTTTTCTGTAGATAAAATATATGTATGTATCTGAAATAAATGAGTGGCTCTCTAATAAACATTTTATGTGCACGTGTTTGCATGTGAAACGGGAAATTTGTGCGTAGATGTAAATACTTTATTAGAATCTAAAACTTTCATGAGTTTAAGAAAACAAAAAATTATTTCTTAATTAATGGTTTTAACGCATTTTCATGTCAAATGGTATTGCATAGTTTTCGACGTCCCTAGCGCATATTAAATATGTTGAACAAAGCTTAAGTTATATTATTTAATTGAAATATTTTACAAGGTTTATAATATTTTTTAATGATATCACTGTGATGAAATAATGACTTAAAATACTATTATTGAAAAACTGTCATTACATAATAACGAATTTTTATTCTCATTATTACTCATTAAATAAAGTAGGACCTATATTGGAGATATAATCATAACATTCCACATAGAGTAGAAAAATATTAAACAAGTTTTCGTGACAACTGCTTAAAGTTTTCAATTAAAACATTAAACTAAATTTTAGTTTTTAACACAGAATCAGAAATTTTTGTTACAGACAAGTGTCATTTTTTGACACACCAATTTATAGGTATGAACCATAACGACCTGAGGAAAAGAAGCAGTCAGGAAAGACGTTTTCCAAAATACTGTTTTAGAATGTAATGGCTCACTACTCCATTTTTACTTTCAATAATGTTGTCAATAATGAAGTTCTGTCAATATTAACAAACAAGTCATAGTTCTCTATTCGTTGGAACCGAATCTTACGTTTTACAAACAATTTTATTATTTTTATCATAATTATGTATCTCTTACAAAGCAAGAAACAACATTCCTAGTATAAAACCCATTATGTATCGAATTTTGTTTTTAAGAGTTATTTCTAAGTTATTTATGGATCGATCAAATTTGCTGGTTTTCAATACGAAAATTCACGACGAATTTTTCGGAACAAATTTTCGTCCTAAGATATAGAACACACAAAAGTATATCAAAATACGTACGTACAATCAGTGCATATGACGAAATTCGTCATACGTAAATAACTGTGCGATAGGTTTATTTCTATTTCTTACGCAGACGAACGACGAATTAATTGGGGAAAATTGTTTTATGACTAATTCCGGTAGCCCGAATTTTCAGAAATTTGGCGGTTGTGAGTACAGCTAAGGACAATACAATATTATGTTCGAATATTCGAAATTATATTCGACAATTCGACGTTATGTTCAAAAATTTTTTTATGCTCTTAAAATAATTTTCGAAAATTCGAAATTAAATTCGAAAATTTTTTAAAGTCATTTAAACCAGTTCGGGTGGCCCGAATTGCCTGAAATTTGTCGTAATATTTAAAATTATGTTTGAAAATTCGATGTAATGTTCGAAAAAATTTTGAAGCTGTTAAAAAATCTTAAAATTGGGGATATTCACAAAAATATAATTTTAGTTCTTTTCGAGGCCAATTTCTTACATTTTCTAATTTCGAAATAATGTTCGAATAAATTTTAAAGCTGTTTAAATTATCTGAAAATCATGGAGATTCACAAAAATAAAAACAGAAGATATCTAAAGCCCTATGGGTAGCTTTACTTTTTTGATAACCATAACTCCCTATATGACGATAATTTCCATTTTTTAACCCCTCTTACTTCAGTAATAGTAAAATTTCATCCAAATTAATCCATGAACATCCACTTACCATGTAATCGCTTAAATGCTAAAATTTACTTACACAATATTATTTCATGTCAATTAACAGTGATGTCAAGTGGTTATCACAAACGCTTACAAGTAATTAGAAAAATTAATCTTAAACAGTCTGCTATTTTTAAATGCGAGTTTAGAAATGAGATTCGACATGAATAAGTTTGATGTGAGTAAAATTTCTCTACTTAATTTTTTGAGGATCATTCTATAATTTAGCCTACCCCCACATAAAGTCCTTCTGAAAATTACTATAACACTCAATACTAGATCAAAAATACTAATACGGAGATGAAATTCGACATAAAAAGTTTTTTGCAATCTAAAATCTCTGTACCAAATTTTATGAGGATCCGTGCATAATAGACGGACCCAAATATATCCTTTTTGCAATATACAGTTTGATGGTGGGTATATAAAATTCGACATAATGAAATAATGATATTTAAATATGTTATTCCTTTAAATTTCTGAGAACTGTCCTTATAAATAAAAAACTATAACATTAATATTAATTGGAAGTATAACTTTTTAAAATTTTTTAAATTAACATAAACATACAAATGTTATTGATGGAATCAGCATACCAAATAATACTAGTAATAGTGAAAAATATAAAGAGAAATTTTATTAAAATTCTTAATTCATAAAATTATCTAGCTTTATTGAATGTTATAAACGAATATTTCTTAAAGTATGAAATAATTTCAATAAAATTTTACAAACTAAAAAAACTATTTTTTTTATCCCGAAATACCAATCAAGGAAATAAAACTATATTGTTGACTCAATACATTAACATTTCTGACATACAACTTTAATCCCATACACTTTCGCTACTGACCTCAAAGTCATGTTAGTGTCACATATTTATTTTGTGGTTTTCCAAATACATTTTTTTGCTGAAAAAATATTATCGGCTTAGATATTTTTTTTTCCTTTTTGTATCTTATATTTTATTTTATTTTGGTTTGACTTTTTTTTAAGTTGAGGTAACATGTGTGTTTTATTTCTTAGTAAAATAGATTTAGAATTGTTGATGCAAGTGATGGTGTGATATTAAAGTTATTTTGCTATTTTATTCTATTTTGTTATTGTTTGTAAGTGTATACTAACACAAAATAAAACTATAAACTACTTATGTATATGCAGCATTTATTTATTGATACAGTGTACTAACTAAAAATTTGCGCCTTTTATTAGGTTAGTGTTTTAGTCTGTCACAAACTGTATGGCTTAATTTTTAAATATTAGTAAAATACTTAACTAAATAAACTATTTTGCTATTAACAATATTTTTGGCGTTAGTACACTATTAAAGTAAATGACCTTAATATGCATATATACATACGTATGTATATACATATATATAAATAAGTGCGTGCATTAGCAACTTCATTATAGTATTTGTGAGATTGTTTGTCTTTATATTAGAACATTAATAGAAATACAAACATACATACATAATATATACGTTTATATTTACTTAATAATGCCATTAGTTTGGGATTTTATGGCTTTCTTTTTCAGATTTTAATGTCTTTATAGATAACATTAAGTACTTCTAAGTACATTTGTGAATATTAAAGTTTAATATATAATCTTAATTAATTTGAACGTGTATTTAAACTAAATTAAAAAAAATATAATTTACTTAGAAATGTCGTAAAAATAATGTGAATTTTGCCTTAAAATGATAATTTGTATCACCTTCATCTCATATAATAAAAGCCCAAATTGTACGCTTTAAGCAGAAGCTTTCAATATTATAAAACATGACCCTGCACAGTGGTTTAGAATATTTAAAAAGATATATATTAGAGATATCGTGTTGAAATTTCGCATGATTGGTTCAAGTTGACTAAGAGTTTTGAGTGGTCGATGAAGTCCATCTACAGAAAAACAGAAAAGTTAAAAATTTAACTACTTCTTGACAAGATTTTAATATGGGGGTTATATATTTTTCTTCAAAAGATTTTTCTATATATTTTTTATTTCCTGAATTTTTTGTTTCGGAGAGCTTACGAAGAATCACAAACGTTTTAAAAAGCATCTGTTGATTATATCAAAAATTCTAAATGAAACTGAAAACCTTCCAACAGTTATTTTGTCCCAACAAAAGGACAAATTCATTCAAAGAGGAAACAAGTAAAAGGACCTAATTTTCAATGTTTGTTCCATAACAGTCCCTTAAAATTTCTTTTCAGAAATCCATTTTCCTTTTTATAAAAAAGTATTAATAAAATATTCCATTTCTTCCAAATTTATGAGTCAAATAAATGATATTTTCAAATGACACAAATACTATGGCAAGAAGAATGCTGTTAGGAGCCATAAAGAGAAAATGCGATGCATTCTGAAAATTAAAAACAGTTTTTTCTGCAAGACCATTCATCAAACTCACGAACTTAAGCCTGATTAAATTATAACCAATTAATATAAAATTTTAAAATGCTCCTTTATACTGTCCAATAACAATATATAACCAATTAAGTAGTTACCAAGAAACTAATTTCTTGCATAATTAATTTTAAAATCCTCTTAACTGTTAATATTCTATTATTCCCTTTTATTACACTATTTTGCCAATAACCAAAATTTAATAATAATAAATACTTATGATACAATGAATACCTTTGTTTAAAATCTTTGTTTTTAAGTCCAATTATAAAAATAATTTCATGTTGTTGTATTTTTGTTTTTTTATTATTTATTAAAATGTTTTTTAAAATAATTCCTATCCAGGCATTATATTCACAGTATCCAATGTCCTTTTTTCGAACATGATTTTTGTTGCTACTTTGATGTTGATACTGTTGTTAATTTTGTTATTTTAGAGATGGACAAGTACACGTTTCATTACCGCAGGATAAAAGATTTTCAATTTATTCTAATCTCAAATGAACAAATTTACAATGTTGAAAACCTGCGGCATTTAAACAAACATATTAAACATGTTTTTATTTTTCATGTGCTTTTAGTTGTAATTGTAGCTAAACATTTTCTTTATTTGTTTATGTATTGAATTTTTAGAAACATTTTTTGGAAAATTGTGACCTTTTATTTATTTATTTATTTATTTATTTATTTATTTATTTAAAAAAAAACAACTAGAAAAGTTAATATAAAAATAAACTTATTGTATTTATTTAAGTTTAATAAGTTTAATCTACCAGCATATTTGATGACCTTTGCCACAAAAAATTGTTTGATAAAAACTAACGAAATTGCGTTAAAATTTATAAATTTATTAAGGGCCATATTCGAATTGGTACTTATAACAAAATTTTCAAAAATTAAGTTTCCAAAATTTTACTGAACTGTTTCTCTATCACAAACTTTCATACACATAGAATATGTTTTCTGAATACAAGAAATTTTTGTTTGTATGTAGATCTTATATTTTTTAACAAATTAATATTTACCAACACAGCGTATGAGTAATAAAAATTGAACCAATATTGAACGTGTTACTCTAGAGTTTTATTTACACACACACACAAGTACAAAAACACATACAAACAAATAACATGTATTTGTATAGCGAGAGAAAAAAACACTCTCATGTGCATGTATGTAGTTATGCATTCTACTCTCTAATGTGCATTGGGTTGAAATCATAAAAGTACGTGACAGTATTGTTAAGAAATTTAGCCATTAAAACTACAAATTCATAGATTTCTGTTTCTGAAAGAAGTTGAAGAGAAAACAAAATTGTATTAAACTAAAACATTATGTAATATTTTTTTATTTCAAATCCTACAGACCATTTCCTTGCTTTGAAAATCAAAAGGATTTTATGGTGTTTATTTGCAGTAGTTTTTTTATAATTCGCTGAATAGAAAAAACCGTAAACCAGAAATCATAAACATTTGTGTGTTTGGAGTTTTAATGAAAAATGTAAAGAAAATATAAAACTAAGTTTAAAATATGAATGAAAAGACATATATGAAATATACAGTGGGACTGTGGGAAGGCGTCATGTCCGAGTGATTTACGACTTTACTTCGAAAAAGAAAAATAGTTCATAAAAATTTTATATTTACAGAACATCAAGTATTAATGAGTTAATTTTACATGGACAGCCAGCCGGATCGAATCAAAAAGTGGTGTGTGTAGGACCAATATTCCTGTGCATTACAAACATCAGCACAAACGCATAATATCCTCTGTATTATAGTTGTGTAGGCTATTAAAATACTGTTAAATTTTGTTCTAACATTTACCTACTTGGCCCTTTATAATAACCACATACATACTTAAAAATTAGTTCTAATACAGTTATACGCTGTTATAGAAAAGTGCGTATGCTTGATATTTTGATGAAGTGATAACTGCATATAAAGTATACGCAACATGATACTAACAAAATGCCTAATTGATTAACTAAAGCTTTTTGCATAACATAATACTTTTTGCATAACATAAATAAAAGAAATCACATGCGTATGATTAATATTTCAATATAACGAAAATTGCATATAAAGTATACGCATACTAATTGCAATTACAAATTACACAGCTATAAAAACCTAATTGTAAAAATATTCCATATTGAGTGTAAATTATATTCTTCTTACACTGTAACACACTGTATATTTCTGACATAAAACCAAACTAAAACAAATAACTTAATACTAAGATTAAAGAATATTGTTTTATATTCGACTTAAATAACCAACCAATAGATTGGAGCAATGTCTACTACGGAAATTGAAATAAAAACAGCAACAAATTACAGTCTTTGTTAAAATACAAGATTTTCAATATAATCACGATTTTTTCCAAAGAATAAATGAATACAAAAAAAAAATAAATAAAATAAAAATTTAATATGTTTATAGTTTATTTATTTGTTGTTTTAGAAATAAAAATATTTAACAAGTGTTGGATGTAAGTAATTAAAGCCAAGATAGTTTGTTCATTAGAGCTATATTCATGTTTTTTTTTATTAACTGGTTTTGTACAAATTTATACTAGAAAACCTGATCATACTAATAACTAAGTAGCTACATAAATCATTACTTTATTTCGACTTTTTAATACTAAGAATAGTTCTACACGGTTTTTTGAAAATTTCCAAAATAAAAAGATAAATAATTTGTTTTATGTTGTGAAATAACCATAATCAATATTTTATGTTCTTTCGTTACAAATACCCATATAAATTAAATTCTTAATTCAATTATCTTAAAAGATATTTTATATTCTTACAGTATTTTAATTTTCAACATTTCACATTCAATAGCAACTGATGGCTTTAACAACCAAAGACACGTTTTTGCGTTATTTATCAAATGGTATTTTTTTTAATTCAAACCACAATCTTCCCAGTTACTTGTTAACTTTTTTTCTTTATTTATTGATATTTATTATCATTCTATTGCAGTTTGCTTATTTAGTTAAATTGTCACAGTCTGCAACCTTTAGCTTCTTACCTCAATTGTTCTCTTTTCTATTTTAAGCATGCAACTGTTGCATACATGCCACTTATATTAAGTGATTTATTTTTAACGACTCTTCGTGTGACATATACAGCATTATACACGTTTTTATAATAAAATTATAATGTGATTAATATCACAATATATATTCCAAAATGTTTTTTGAATACGAAATCTATTTAGAAATCTATTTAGAAAATTAAAAAGAAAAAACTTTTAAAGAAAATTTCACTTTATGTGAAATTTTAACTCATTAATCTTTTTATAGGAAATTATATTATATATTATTGGAAATTTTCAAAATATTCCCTCTTAATATTTGTTTATGGAAAATTTTTCATAAAATATTTTCAGCAACAAGATTTTCATAAATTTTTCATTTATGCTTAGATTATTTTGTTAAGAGGATGTATCTACATGAAGTCCGAAAAAAATTATATTTAAAGCCCGTTGTGCGCTCCTTTTCATGGGAATTACTCAATTTATTATGGTTCAACTATCAAAATAAAAACATCAAAAATTCTCAGGAGGAGGCTTCTTGTGCTGCCTTCGTTATGTTAACTCTATAGGATCTTTGTTGTTTTATTTACCGTCTCTTATGGGCTTTTCACAACGAAATTTTTAATTCTGCGTCAAATGATTTTGCGTTCATCAAGTCAACTAACTCGTGCTCTTATCTCGTAAAGTTATTGCATTATTTATTTTATTTTTTTTATTTCCGAATACTTCCAAATAGCCAGATATTCGTATGATATAAACCTAACTGCTGGGAGGGGGTTGTATTCGCTTAAAGCTTTATTACAATCCAATGCAGTCTTAGGTTTAATTTTAGAAATTGCTCTCTGGCTCAGGTTATATTATATATTAAGCCCTGTGGCGCTTATTAACACTTACTTGGCGGACGAAATCCATTACTTAAATTTTAACCATATTTATGGTACAACTTAAAAACCAAATAAAATTATATTGTATTTTATACTTACTTGACCAAAAACTTAAATTTTTTGTTTAAATTTAAGCATTATTGCTTTAAGAACAAAGCGAATAGTATAACAACAAACCCAAAAGTAATTCTAAATATTTGCATTATTATGGCCAAATCACCTGAACTTCCTTCCGTATTTCCTGTTTAGTTCCTTATGAATATACTTCTAAATAGTTAAAAGGCATTACTACTATACACAAACAACTATACACTCTTCATCAACAAAAACAATGTCGAAGCAATACATTTGTAAATTGTAGACAAAACCCAATGTTTTTTTTAACATTTTACCAAAAATATTTTTGAAATACTCAAAATTTTCCCTGTTGCTTTTATTTGTGTACTTATTTATTCTTTATTTAATTTTTTGTTGCTTTTTGGGGCCTTTCAACATTTGATAAACGGCTTTAATAGGTACATACATCCTGTATTCACCAAAAAACGGCCGACCTAGTCACTCATTCACTTACTTTTTGTTTACAACTGAAAATACATTGTTAACAAGCTTTTGATTGCCGTACAACTACATACATACGTACTTGTACATGGTAAAACAATAAACACACTACAAGCAAAGATGTATGTGTGCTTTTTGATTATGTTTTTATAGGTAAGCATTGGCGTTGCTTTTATTTTTGGGGCATAATAACAAGCAACAGTAGCAACTACCACCAAATATGAACAAACAGAAAAAAATCCCTTTTCAATTTCCCCAGAGGGTTTTCCGATCAAACAGGATGTTCTTAGGCAGTTCAAAGTATTTCACATTCCATCATCAAAAAACAAAGCAACAGGCAAAGAAAAAACACTCTTACTAACGTTCTAAAACTTATAGATAACAACCACATACAAGTGTATGCATACATATTGAAATACGAATTTTTGTTTATACAAAAAGGGAAAATACAAATTTCTGTGCAAAAATTTAAGCTCTTTATTAAATACAAATACATATTCGTAAAAACTACTTGAAATATTTCACATTTCACCCACTATAAAAAACAATGTCTGTAGTACTATACTATATATGTTCTTATGTATATATTTACTTAAACACAATTACTATGCTCTACTAGGCAGCCATAAATAAATACTTGTGCTGGCACAGGAATTTTTGGAACTTGCAGAATTTTGTAACACTATTTGCCCTTCAGTAATGCATTTTACCTTTCTCAGTTTGGGACAAGACACCAGGTAATATTTCACTTTATTCAACCAACCGCTTAAATATATTAATGAGGAGAAAATTAAGTTTTTACTTTTATGTTGGAGATATGCAAAAAAATTTCTTATACACATACATACAGTACATATAAATATAAGTATAGATTTACATATATACTTTGCTAAAAAAAAATGCGTATATGTTTCCATTGAAAATAACAGAAAAATATTTATAGCAATACTTCTTTTCAAAAGATTCGTTATTAACCTTTTTCTTACTGAAAACTTCACTCCATATTCATAAACAACAAATGGTTTAAGAACAAGCATTCCTTACAATATTAAATTTATTAAGTCTTGTTTATAAATAAGACTTTTGATATTAAACAAGTAAAGACAGACAAGATGAGACTACAGATAAGACAAGAATACAGACTATCATATAGACCAGACTAGACTATAGACTAGACTATAGACTAGACTATAGACTTGACTATAGACTAAACTATAGACTTGACTATAGACTAAACTATAGACTATAGATCAGACAATAGATTAGGCAAAAATTAAGCAGTTTATAAAAAGAAATTTATTTATTCATTTAAAAAATTGTCACAATGAAATCCGTTTTGATTATATTATTACCGTTGTCTCAGGTGAAATAAATTGTCCTTAAAAATTATGGCTGGTTTCACAAATCATGAGCTTGTTGTTGCAATTTTTCTCTTTGTATTAAATATCACTCTAATCCATTTAATAAGCTTTTAAACCTTACTAATGTAATGTTATATTAGACACTTCATTCTATAAAATTACAATGAATATAACCATGCCCTTTTTCTTTCTCGCCACAGCCATCATAATTCAATGAAGAAAGAATTTCCAACTTTTCGTTTTTGTATAATATTTTCATATTTCTCTTGCTCTGTCTAATATAAAATAAAATTGCCAAAAATTGTTAGAGGGTTTGAAAATTTTTGTAAAATATTTCAAATAACAAGACAACAAACAAAGTCCCAATACTTCCCTTAAAGTTTTCTTTAGCACCAGTATAATATATAAATGGCATCCACGAGATTCCATCAAGTTGTAGAAAAAACAAAAGAAACTAATTTCCAAATATGTTGCAAGTGAAACACAAGGGCCAGCAACAAATGTATGCCATAAGGTAAAACAACAACAACAATATCAATAATAAAAAATTAAGCAAGTTCAAATAAAGGCAAACATCCATTTAAACAATGAATATCTTGTTATTGGTTTAAGCTGAAGGTGGAGGCACAAAGTTAACAAAGTCTTGTGATTGATAAATATTTAAAACACAAGCAACAATGAAAAATAATTGAAATAAGTGAAGCGTTTCATTCAACATTACGAATGTTGGAAAATAGAATTTAAAAAAAACAAGACGTTTTTTTTTTAATTTTTACTTGCAGTGATGTTTTTGGGGAATAATATTCCTGACTGGATTGTTTGAATTCGCAGTTGTTTGCCTTTGTAGGGTTGTGTATATTTAAATGTAGATGTCTGCTTTGTATATAACAAAAAATAAATAAAAAATACACACAATTGTTCCCCAGATGGTGTTCGACAATACGCCATCAATGTGGCTTATAAAAGTCTTAAACTTTAGCAGTTTATAACAACAGCATCACTGGCAACGTCACACTAACTCTGCCACGCATTGCACAAAGTTTAATGTTCAATGTTTAACATTGATGATGTTATCAGTGATGCGTAAAAACGTCGATTTACGCTGTCTTTAAATTGCGACGACCTTCCATCCGCTCATTGCTTCTTTAGATAAATAGTGACATCTTACCGATACCGGCATTTTCCTAGACTAAATTCTGTATTATTTTATAATTTCATCTCATTGTATATTTTTATTTTCTTAAAAATGCGTATGACATACCAAAACACTTGAGATTTTAAAGATTTAAAAAGATTTATTTGCAAGAAGGTTTATTTTTTTGGGGGGATAATGTCATATACTTGTATTGTTTCCTTGAGTACACTGTTTTTAAAGGAAATTATTTAGAAATGTGGAGCTGTGCATTCTTTCACATTTGCTTGATAATAGAAATCTCTATGGAATATTTACCTTTATATTGTTAATTCGCATGTCATGGAATTAGACTAATTACTTTGCATTTTAGAGAATTTTGTAATAATTCGATTGTTAAATAAATACTGATGTAATCTATTTTCATTCATTTTTATAATATGTACAAATATGTGTTTGTATCTATATTTAAAAGATGCTATTTACACGAGCACACAAGTAATATGATCTGTCAAAGTATAGATAAGGATTGGATCGTCTAAAACCAATTTGTGAGTTAGATTAAAGAGTATATCTAACTCACAAAAATCATGAATAATTCAGTACTATTGTATAAATAATAATATTTGTAAATACCCACTGTATTCTCATTAAAAGCACTACAAACTTCAGGCATTACACCTACCAAGATAAAAAAGAAGGTTTTAATTGTTCCCTTTTTATTTCATCCTAAATGTTAGCAGCTACAGGAAACGAGAAGCCGCAGACATTTTTAGACAAATTGTTTGCTTTTGATTTCTTTGTGTCACAAGCTGCTCAAAATTAAACTTGTCATGGTAGTTAAATAATTACAATATCATTACATTACTCCATATATACACATTTAAATCTGAACATATCTATGTGATTTCTATTAAGTATGAGTAAATGTCTGTTTTATTTTGGCGCGACCTCGTTAATTGTCAAATAAGTTAAACTACTTGTGCAACTTATTAACGCACATCTCCTTTTAATGAGTTTATATTCATTCATTCGTTCTGGATATTTTTTTTCCTTTATTTTATTTTTAATTTTTTACTGTAGTCGTTTTGTTATCACATTTCAATCACTTAACACAAAAGGATTACAACAAGGATTGAGGGTATTTAAACAAAAAAAAAAACAAAAAAACAATAAAAAAGCCAGACTTTAATATAATTTGCCATTGTTGTAATATTAAATAATAAAGTATTTACAAATAAGTACATGAATTCAGGG
Organism: Lucilia cuprina; assembly: GCF_022045245.1. NCBI lineage: Eukaryota > Metazoa > Arthropoda > Insecta > Diptera > Calliphoridae > Lucilia > Lucilia cuprina. The sequence goes on along the minus strand of NC_060952.1, from coordinate 10,447,869 downwards.
TATAAAATTTACTTTTTATATACGAGGATTGTTAAATATAATTAAAAAAAATGAATTCGTGCTATATAACAGAGTCTTCAAATTTTGTAATATTTACATTATTGTGAATGCATAAAGCAACTAACAAATAGTAGATTTATTTCTCTGCATTTATATTTTCGTTGAGATAGCGCAGAAAATCGATCGTAGTTTATGTTTAGAAAAAACTTTTAAGTAAAGTTAATGTGTTGAAAAAGTGAAAATGTTTTATAAATAACAAGAGTTTAACACTTTTATTAATGTGAAAATTTTCTTTAGGAAAATCTCCCCATAATAAAAAAAATAGTGCATGAATAAATTTATATTTATGATGACCCTCGTACTAAAATTGACATGTACAACGGATTGTATGTGTAAATATGTATATGAAAAAAACATATAGCATGTATCCACATCCGCAAACAAATTCATTTAATAATAGCTTGTTAATAATAACTAGGGCATATTATACAGTAACTGGGCTTTCAATTAAACCTCATTTACACATCAATGTGTTTATGAGAGTTAGTGCCAAATCTAGTTGATTTTAACTTAATGCAAAAGAAAATCGATGTCAGAAGTAGATTACAACAAAAATCTACTTAAAATTTACAACTTTTAGTAAAAAATGCTTTTTTTGAATTTTTAGAAAAAATCACTAAAAAAGTGTAGTAAATTTTCGTTGTTATGAACAAAATCGTCCAAACGGTAGGGTCGAAATATTTACTGGTGGTATTTGTGCCGATACTAGTCTTGATATCATGATCTATCATGATGATACTAGTGTTTATTACTGAAATGTCTATTTCCGAGCAATTTTCTGAAAAGATCTTGGTATGGGGTCAATCATTACGAAAATCGGCAGTATTATTTAGACTTATACAAAACTAAGTTTTGCAAATTTTATACAAATATTAGAACATTTAACTTAATTATAATGTCAAAAGTCATATTCGGGGTTTCGGTTAATTGACTCAGAAAGTAATTCTGAGCCGATTGAAAAACTTCAAGGTGGATGGGTTAACGTTTTTAGATGTTACAAACTTTCATTTTTATTAATAAAGAACTTTACTTTTTTATTTTAATTCCGAAAAATATAAAAAAAATTGTTAAAAAAAAGATATTTCCTAAAGTTATTTATGCAGAATTTAGTCGAGATATTAATGTTTATAAGTGAGTTTTAAAATTTTAAAATTTCTCAATAGTGTTTATCCTTGGGTCAAAAAAAATATACCTACATATATGCCAAACTTAAGCAAATTATATACGGACAGACAGACGTAGCTAAATCGAATCACAAAGTGATTCTAAACAAATTGCTATAATTTGGGTATTACAAACATCAGCATAATACCTTCCACACCACAGTGTCATATTAACTGAAATATAGCTTCGGCACAAATATTTACCCCTAAAACGTACGAATTTCGAAAAAGAACCAGGCACCATTTTGTCCATTTTTTGTGGATGCCGATGTATTCGACATTTTTCTTAATAATAGTTTGCAAGACATTCAAGTAAGACTGTTTTACCCGTTTCTACCATTAAATATATAAATTTCAAAAAATCCCTCCTTAGTGGATATACAAATATAATCAAAAATACAACAACTGTCACAACTAGATGATTCTATGTGCTGCCACTTGGGCTGTGCGATTAAGAATCAGTAAGTCAGTAACGCGTGTCTTTTATATACATATATATAGAAGAATATATATCAAAAAATGCATTCGTCTTTTGAAAAATGAAAAAAACATAAACTTATAAATTTCCCAATTTATTTACCAGTGACTGTATTAATGTGCTTGTACTTATTTAAATTTAATTTCTTTTTTATTGTTAACATTTTTTCTATAAAATAACAGCAAACAAAACAAAAAACAATGTTTAACGAACTAAATATTTTTTATTCCCATTACAAATTAACAAGAATTGTTTAAACATTGTACTTATTCGCAATGTATTATATACCTGCCTAACCGTGTATATAAAAATGTTACATACATATAGGCATATATACATGAACTAATACTACTGCATAGCAAAAGAGTCTATGGTAGTGGCAACCTTTTGAAAAAATGCAATGGGGTGTTCCCAACATAATAAAACATTTAAAGATTAATTACATGGTAACACGAGAACTTTTATTTCTTGTGTGTATTTAAATCTCGGTGATGGTTGGTTGGATTGTAATAAAAAAAGTAAACATTTATAACTTTATTTTTTTCCACTTTTTTCTTATATTCTGCAAAAACTGTAATAAATCATGCATTAAAAACCTTTCACTTTTCAACATGTCTGTGTAAAATATTTTTTTTAGTTTTTGTATTTTTAATTTAAAGTTATAGCTAGTTGTTGTTATTGTGTTTTTAATGGAAACACTTAAATAAAACTAGAAAATTCTATTTGGGTCATTTGCTCTAAATACCAATATTTATATACAGTATAGGACAATATAAAACGAATATCAAGATTAGTAATAAAAAATTAAAAAAAAAAAATATTTTAAAATTCTTTAATATATAAAATTTAAAAGTAATTTTATAAAAGTAGACATTTTAGCAAAAATTCAACACATATTTTAAATATTTCAAATTTTTTTTATTACGAAAATTGTCTTAAAATCAAATAAATAATCAAAACTTGGCAAAAATTTTTTAATTAAAAACTTTGAAAAATATATTCCAAATCTTGTCCTCACTCATCAGAAAACCTTTTGAGGAATGATATATAATATAAAAATAGCAAGATATATTAAAAGCTTTTTTTTATAATATTATATTTCTATGTTTTTCATAATGCAAGTATGCATGACAAAAAAAAAACACACAGAAAAATTAGATGTTGATGATTTTTCTTAAAACAAAAAATATAAATATTTATCCTGTATATTTTCATCTGTACATCAGTTGCAACAACAAAACAATTGAATAAACTTAGAAATATACTTAGACCGGAGTTGTGCAGTAGCTAAAGAGTTTTTTTAATGAAAAAAAAAATACATATATATTTAGAAAAAAGTAGAATGCCAAGAAAATCTCTTTTCACATAGAAAGCAGCAGCTTTCACAGAAGGCAACATCACTAGCTTAAGCTCAGTGATGTAATTTTATGCGAATTTTCATAATATATGAAAAATACCAAGAGCAGAAAAATCCAAGAAAAAAATTATATTATAATGGAAAAACTAAATGAAGGAATAAATGTAGAATCACAATATGAAAATGTGGAAATTGCAAAACTTTTGCTACATTTTTTTGTCTTGGCAAATTTTACTAAAATCCTTAAGTTTGTGTCGTTATGTGTGTTTATGAATAGATGGAAATTATGCAACCATAGCTGCTGCTACTGTTGTTGCAAGTTTATATAATTTTTTTTCAACAAACAAGAAAAATTCTTATATACATTTTTTTTTGTTTGGCCTTGTCCATTTACCACATTTATAATGGCCGTTGGTTTCGAGCATCTGCTGCCTCTGTAGACCAGGTAGACTCAACCAACCGACATTCATAACAGCTGCTCTATAAAATGTGATCAACATAACGGAAGTGCAGCATTAAGAATACTGAATATACATAGTTTTTGCCACCATCAAAACAAACAAACAACTACTGGCAAAATTATAAAAACAAACTAAGAAATATTTTAGTAAAAAAATATATAGTTATAAATAAATTAAGCAACAGTGGTTTGAGAGAGGAAAAACTTAAAGAAAATAAGGAATTGATAGTAAATTTTCTAGGAGAAAGTATTTTAACAAAACTTTTTGCTAAAAGTAATTTTAAAATAATGTTTCTATAAAAAATTAACAAAAATTTCCATTAAGAAGATAGTTCTTTAAAGTAAAAAAATTCTATAAAAAAGCAATTTAAAAAAGAATAATTTCTTCTTTAAAATTAAATTTAATACTTATTTTACAAAAAGAAGGTTAATGGAAATTGGTTGAAAATTTTTCTATAAAAAGAAAATTTATAAATTTTGTTTTTCTATAAAAAGGAAATTTATAAAATTTTTCTATGAAAATAATATATATCAAAATTTCTATAAAAAAATATTGTTGCAAATTTTCTATAAAAAGGATATTTATGAAAAAGTTTCTATAAAAAGAAAATTGATGCAAAAATTTGTATAAAGACATTTTATTTAAAATTGTCTATAAAAATAAAATTTGTATTTATAAAAATAAAATTTATATAATTAATTTATAGAATAAGTTCTTTAAAAAGAAAACTGATGGAAAATTTTCTATAAAAAGGAAATTTCAAACATTTTTCTATAAAAGAAAAATACTCGACATTTTTCTATAAAAAGTGAAATTTTCTAAAAAATAAATTTCAAAAAATATTCTTTAAAAAGAAAATTCCCGAAAATTTTTATATAAAAAGAAAATTTGTAGAAAAATTTTTATAAAAAGTAAATTTGTAGATAATTCTATATAAAAAGTAAAAATTTGGAAAATTATCTATAAAATAAATATTCTATTTAAAGAATATGTATCAAAAATTCTCTATAAAATTATTATCGTAAATTTCCAAACGAAGATATTTTTTATAAAAAGAAAATGTCTGGAAATTTTTCTATAAAAAGAAAATTAGTGGAAAATTTATTAAAAAATAAATTTTTTGGAAAATTTTTATAAAAAGAAAGTTTTTTGATCGAACACAAAACTGAATCATATTTACATAATTAATTTATATAAAATGTTTTATAAAAACAATTTTTTCTAAAAATAAAATTTGGAATTAATTTTCTTAAAACAAATTAATTAGAAAATTTTTGTTAAAAGGAAAATGTCTGAAATTTTTTTATCAAAATATAATTTAGAAAAAGAGTTCCTATGAAAAGAAAATTCCTGGAAAATTTTCATTAAAGATAAAATTTACTAGCAAACTTTTTATTCAAAGATTTTTTAAAAATTCTCTATAAAAAGTAAATTTTTAGAAAATTGTGTATATAGAGTTTTTGAAAAAGTTTATATAAAACAAATTTTTGAAAAATTGTATATACTTAAAACAGAAAATTGACTATAAAAAACTGAAATTTTTTCTATAAATAAAGTTTTCTATACAGAAAATTTATTGTAAATTTTTAATAAAAGAATTATTGATCGGAAATTCTTATAAAAAAAATATTTTAAAAGAAAATTTATTTCAATTTTCTATAAAAAGAAAATTTATTAAAAAAATATATTAAAAAGAAAATTTATCAAAAATTATTAATAAGAAAATTTATCGAAAATTTTAAGTACTAAATACAGAGTGCAAAATCTTAATTTAGTTGAAATTTTCATTTCATTATTTTCTGGCTTAATTCTCTTGTTTAAATGTTTTAAAAGATAAAATTTTATTATTTTTAAATTAACAAACAGAAAAAGAAAATATGAATGAAATAAAAATGTTGTTCTATAATAAATTGTTTAACAATATGAAGAATGGTCATTTTTTATTTAACAAATAATACAAAGAGTGTGTTTGACAAAATAATATAAATATAACTAAAATAAACTAATTTTTTGTTGATTTAAAAATGTTTTCTGCGAATAATTTTCATTTTTTCTGCTAAAATAAGAAAACTTTCTTACTTAGTAAAAAAAGAAAATTTCCTAACGTATATTTTGTTATTAATTTACAAAAAATAACATGTTTCTATTTGTTTTTTCTTACTTGAGGTACAAAAACATATAAAAAGTACTTTTAGTTATTTTTTCACTTTCTTATACTTCGTAGAAAATGCAAATGAAATGCAGATAAGAAAACAAATTTGTAATATTAAATGTCATAAAGTATACACTCCTCTTTTGTATATTCTTGTTGTTGTTGGTGGTATTTTAACATTTATATCCTTGTTTATTTAGAACCCAACAACAAATGCAACCGCTGTGCAAGGATGTTTTATTTAAATGTAACTGTGTATGTGTTTGTGTGTGAATGCTAATAGGGATTTTGCATAGTGTGTGTGTGTGTGTTTGAGAGCAAATTTGTTTGGTAAATACAAAGACAGGTAAATCCATTAGTTTTATAAAACCCATTATTAGCGTAAAGAATATTAAATAACTGTCATATCTTTAGAGATTTCATAACATTTACTCTACCACTATTACTTTTATTTAAAGAAAGATTTTATCATTCCCAGCAAAAAAAAAGATAAAGCAATTTGTAAAATGAATGAAAATAAACCAAAGATTAGAAAAATAAAGAATAAAGACAAATTATTCGATATTTCTTTAAATAATTGAAAATTCTAAAGGTCTAAGACAATTTATTTAAATTTTCTTTAAAAGGAAACATTTGGTTATACTCTCGATTGTACTACGACAGTTTTATAATATTATCAGTAACTATTATCTCTTTTAAAAGTTAATACTTTTCCATAATTCTTAATAATCATCCATTATTAATAATTCCTCGAAGAGATACTTATTGATCAGAGTATACTACTTTTTTACTCCCAAACTACATTTGTTTTAAAATTAAACATTTTTTAATAATATTTATATATAAGTAAAATTGTTGAAAAATAATTTCATTGGGTTTTCATTTGCAATTCTTCCCTCATACGTACATGCAAATAGAAGGTAATAATTTAATTATTTTGTTTGTTTTCTTTCTTATCTTATTAATATGTTGCTTCTTATTTTATAAAAAATAATGTTTTTTTTTTTTTTTGTTAAAAGCTTTCTCGTTTTTTAAATGAATATGAAATGAGCTGAAAATAAAAAGAAAAACACAAAATATTCCATTTAATTACTTCAGTAATTGAATTAAGGAAATATTTTTCAGAAAATTTATTTAAAAACATATTCGTTTTTATTTTCTTGGATATACATACATTGGATATACATACCCAGCAAAAACTTTCATTATCCTGTAAGTGGTGAAAATGCAAAAACTTACTTACTTAATTTACACGGTGATGTCATTGGAGGCAAGTACTTATCACAAATCACATGAAAAAGTATACTTTATTTTTAGTATAAGTCCTTATTAAGACTACTTCTATGTAATTCAGACGATAAGTAGTAGTCATTGAAAAGTTTGTTGTTAGGTAAGTAATTACAATTAAAAGTCTTTATCTAGTTTTTGATAGGTATCGCTTATATCCTGCAAGTCTGTCATAATTCAAATACGAAATTTTGTATATGACTTACGAAGAAGCGAAAATATTTATATATTTTTTCAATATATTTTATTAATGTTAATATTATTTAAGTCAAATTAGTTGTACTACACAATAGTACATTTTCACTTCCAAATAATTTGCATGAAATCAACATAAAAATGATATCTTGAGAATGACTATAAAAGTAGTTAATTTCGTTTCTTTAGAAATTCTTTTTTGGATGTTTCCTACATAATAGTTATCATATCTAAAACAAAACAATACATTCATCTGAAAAGAATATTTTTTGATTAAATATGTTTTCAAAATATGTGAGCAGTAATATCACGACACCAATTTATTAGCTAGTTTTGATTTTTAATATTTTTTGAAACTTTTAAAACTAAATATTATTTAATAACTTAAATAATTGTATTGACCACGCCCACTTTTTATATGTTGAAAAATATACTATAATATTTAGAATAATCAACTAAAATAAATTGTAAATATTTTTTTTATTCATTAAACGGTCTTAAAAAATCATTAACAAAATAAATTCGAAAAGTGGGCGAAATGTTTTGTTGTGGGCATGGCTATGATTATGTAAGTATAATACATTTGAAAAATACTTTGTAATTTTCTCATTTTTTTTTACTTATGTGAACAAATTTAGTATATTAAAAGTAGGCGTGTTCCTAGCATTAACATGATAAATGAGCATGGGGTACGATATAAACTTTCCTTTTTTGTTAGTGTAATTCAAACTTGTATTTTAAACAAATTGCTTAAGATTGGCATAGTTATTATTTCATTTAATTATAAAGCTATCGGTTAAATTAAACATAAATGGGTTGATGAAATTTTCACGAATTCTAGTGCTATTGGATAGTAAGCCAAACACAAATTTTCAGCTTTATCGTTTCAGAAATTCATTGGAAGCAATTAAAAAATAACTTGCTGACCTACTTTGGACACTTTCTCTAAGACCAATAGGTGAAAAGTTGCACTCATTTGAATAAAACGCTGTATGACCAAAATATATAACTTAATAGTATGTATGATCTACATGGTGCAATTTCATTCAAATTGGACAACATCGATTTAAAAAGTTTGGTCACTTGATACGAATATATTAAATACTTCAGTTTTATTTCTAAAAATAACTTAAATCTACATAATTCCTTTTTATATTAGGATAAAATTTCATGTAAGTAATGTTCTGTGTATAAAAATTATCCTGCTTGCATCAACAAGATCTATCATATTCGCAAATCACTTTATATATAGTACATTTATCTGGAGCTATTTAAAAATAAATCCACACATGCATAAAGAAATTCATTCCATTTAGTTTCGAATTCTTTTTAGTTTATCAGTGCTGTAATTGCTATAAAAACCATAAGTATTTAACAAAAAATAAAACAAATATCCAAAAGATTAATTACAAACATACACAAATATTTAAAGATATTTAAATTAGCATACGTCAAACGAACAACAATAAAAACTAAACCAAATTAACAGCAAAAGAAAATCCCATAAAAATAAACAAAGATGATCAATTAAAAAAATTAAGATAAATATATGTATATATGTATATACCTACATAATATGTATAAAAAAACAGGGATGGAAATTTAATAATATTAAACTTTTCAATAGAATACATGATAACTTTAAAATTTTATTAAAAATATCATTGCTTTAAAGATATACATTTTTTAAAAAGCTGCTTTTATATTCTGACCTACTGATCTATAATCATAAATATTATTTCAATTTATATTGCTATTTCCAAACCTGATCAAAAACAAATTAAGTTTTATTTATTTATTTGTATAAAAACATATTTATAAGCAGTTTTTCACTGTAAAATGTTTAATTTGCTAAATTATACAAAAAAAAACAACGATTTTCCAAAACAAAATACTAATTCCTAAAAATAAACATTAACCAAAAAAATTAGAGAGAATTTATTAAAATACATTATAATTCAGCATAATAATTAAATTCCTGTACACTTTTCACTCTTTATGCACTTAAGTGAGAGTGAAAATCTTATAATCTTTAAAATAATTTTACTCCAATAGTAAATTTGTTTTTTATGATCATTAAAAGTAAATAATTGTTTCTCTTTTGATTTTAATGAGAACATATTTTACTAATTCTATTTCTAACACAATCATTGCATACACTCACATGTTAGAGTGTGCTATGGTAAAGTGTTAGAGTGTTTACTATACACATGTTCGTTCGTTTTTTTGTTTTCCTAATTTTCATAGTTAATTTTCCTTTTTATATGTTTTTCTTTTTTTGTGGTTTGGAAAAATTTACCAAGTGTGTTGATTTTTAATAATAATACTAACAACAAGAACAACTAACTCATGATCATTAATACAACACTTATAGTGTGTAATTTTACCACTTACGTGTGTTTGACATAAAACACAAAAAAATAAGTTTTCCCCTTTTTCACTTTATTGTATGTATTTACATACATTCAATTTTATAGAGAAAACAATGGGAACCAAATTTATAAATTTAGCATACAATAAATAAACAAGAAAGTATAAATAAAATATAAAAGATAAGTATAAAAACAAATGAAACATGCTGAAATCCCAACTAATTCAGCAAAACATATAAACCACATAAAAATATTCGCGTAAAATATATGAATGTATGTATAATAACCCAGCAAACAATATTAACATATATTTTATAAAATCGAAGTTCAGTGGAAGGTTTTATATTTGGCCTAATTTAAAGACAATGTTAAGATGATGTGGTTATAAAAATGGCAAATATTCTACAACCAACATATTAAGAAGAATTCGAATAATATTTTAAAAGGTAATTTGTACAATTACTTTTAAAGTGTAATTGATCAACAACAATTACTTGTACTTGTTATTAAAGTTTTAAAATTATTTATAAAGTGTAATTGACCAAAGACCAATTACAGTTACTTGTTATTGTAATTGAAGTTTTGTCAATTGCAATTACTTTTAATTGATGTTTACCAATTAAAATAACTTTAAATTGTAATTTAAGTATTACTTACACAAATTAAATGTAATTATGTGGAAAAAATTCAATATTACAAGTAATTGCAAGTGAAAATTCTTCAATCACAATTACAAGTAATTAAATTGGCAAATCTTCAATTACATATTACAATTACTTGTAATTGGTAGAGCTGCAATTGAAATTACTTCAAATTTTATTGAACATATAATCACGTAAGTAATTGCAATTGAAAATTTATCAATTACACTTAAAAAGTACTTAAATTGGCCAAACTTTAATTACACATTACAATTACTTGTAATTGGTAGAGATCCAATTGAAGTTACTTCGAAATGTTATTGAATATAAAATCATTATCCCCCAACGCTGTACCGGAGACCAATTTCAACATAAGTCAATAGCATGAACAAATGTCATCAAGGCTGTAACTTGTTGAATTTTTTTCTTATTCGATTAAATTCGTCCAGTCCCCCTGTTAAATTATATAATTTTGTCATTCCACTTCTTATCCTTTTCATATAATTTTCTATCCTTATTAAGTATATTTATATGCATTCTGGATCCTTATAGATAACGGAGTCGTTAAAGCTATATCCGCATGTATGTCCGTCTGTCTGTATATATGTTGAAATCAAAAGTCAATCTATGATCAATCAAAATTCGCAATCAATGGATAATAAATTTAAGACAAGAAATTAACAAAAAAAAACTACTATTTCAAAAAAAATATATATATTAAAAAATATAGGGAATTTCGTGTCAAGTGAACCAACTTTAAAAATCGATATTCCATTCATATACATTACAGGACTATAAAGCCCTTCAAGCAAATTGAATAAGCCTTCTTTTGAGCAAAAAAAAATAAAATAAAATATATACATTTTTTTTTAATTAATTTTTTTTTTTGAAATGAATGAAGAATGAAATATTAAAGAAATAGTTATCTGATAGTAAAAAAAGTAAAAAAAATTTTGGAAAGAATGAAGAAATAATTATCTGATTTCCTTTGGACAATTTTTTACAGGACCATTTGGGGAAAAGTTTGAATAAATCACTGTATGACCAAAATGTCAATATAGCTGAAAATGTGTGTCTGACCTGCTACCCAATAGTTCTATTCTTAGTGCTAATTTTGTCAAAATCGAGTTTTTGAGTTGGGTCCCTTGACATGAATATTCTTATATACATTATGATATCCCGTGGACCATTTTTTTTTTTTTTTTTTTTTTTTTTTTTTTGAGGAGTTCTTCGCATCCCTAGCGGCATTTGAAAACCTTAACGTTCGAAAAATATATTCCAAAACAATTTCTTCAATCATTTGGAAATGGGTCTCAAATTGTAATAAAAACGCTAAATTAATGTTTTTACAGATAATATTTATTTTTAAGTTTCAATAATTTAGAAATTCTTAAAAAAAATTTCTTTCTACGTAAACCAGTTGGCACCATATTGTGTACCTGAAATTAATAATTTAACCAAAACAAAACCTCTTTCACTCAATATTTCAATATTTTCTTTTAATTTTTTCAGTTAAAAACAAAGAGTATAACCATCTAATACAAAAATAAACACTCATTCGTTTATGATTATTTAATAATTCTCTTGAAAACAAATAATTAACAATCAATCATCATCATGCTGTGAATGCTGGTGGCAATAATTATTTTGGTTTGCTGGGTGTGATAGATCTTGTATACTAAAGATATTTAGAAAAAAAGAAGAAAAACAACCAAAAAAATTTGACGCTGACAATGTTTTTTTTAATACTAAAAGCAGTGTAGTCGAAACGAACAGTCCGAGTGGCAGTGGCACAGACATTTTTTATAGAAATAATCAAAACGATTGGCGAAAAATAAAAAAATAAAATAAAATTGAACATATAGATAAATAGATATATTTGTATTTATGTGAGCAATTAAAACTATTTATCAATATCAAACGAATTGGCAGCATAAAAAGATCAATCGATTAAAACATAGATATAGAGAAAGATACAAGATACATAAAAATAAAGTGTAAATTCTAAAAAGAATGATAAAGTGAAACGAATCAATAATTAATTAATAATTAAGATAATGAAAATTTAAATTTAATTTTCAATTGTAATAAAAGAGAAAATTATTTTTCTAAAGAAAAGTGCAAAAGTGTATTTCACAGATAAATCTATGTGTAACCAAGTAGTAACAGTAATAACGAAAACTCAACAGCTAATAAGTGCAGTCGTTTAGAGATATTTAGTTAAAACAGTTTGCAGTCAAGTGGAAAATAGAAACGCCAAAAGCGTAATAAAAATATGATTTTTTAAATTCTTTTTTCTAAAACTATAATTAAAATATTTTAAATTTAGCTAATTAAAATAAAAATAAAAATGTTTAAAAAATAAAAAAATTTAAATAAAAATAATAATATGTAGTAAAATCGTAAAAAATCTGAAAAAATTGGCAAGACATTGAAAAGTTAAAATAAAAAAAAGAAGAAAATTTATTTTTTTGAGTTTTTAGCAAAATAATTATAATTGTACGGGAAGTAATTATAATTATTAAATAATTAAATGTCTTTATGGCGCGTGGACGTAATCAAAATCGCGGACGTAACCAACAAATACAAAATACGCAGCTAAAAAATTTTCCACTTAATCAAGAACAACAAAACCTACAGCAATCGCATCCTCTGCTATTGCCCAATACAGTGTCTGTGCAACAACAATCTTCAAATACTAAAGCCACCACCAACAACACATCCACCACTACTACCAAACCATCCTCTAACCATTTAACAAATGCACCTGTTGCCAACATCAATAAACAACAGTGCAACAACAGCCAGAAGAGCAACACTACCTCGCCCTCTATAAATTCTGAAAGTTACGGCCATATTAATAAAAATAATAATATAAATGCAAATAAAAATCTAAACATTGAAAGTAATAAAACAAATAATAATAATTATAATTATAATGATGCAAATTGTTTAGAAGCCAATGGCGGTGATGAAGATCTGAAAACACACCTTGAGACAAACGGCGACCCCGCTATATCTTCTTCTACTACAAATACAACTTATCAAATGACGATGTCTAATAATAGCTCAGAGAATTTTAGCCAAGTCAAAACGAATGACGATACTCACGATATCGATGCCGACTCACATAATGAAGATCATCATAATGATAATGCTCTCCCTGATAATTACAGTAATTCAGCAAATCTCTCATTAGATGCCTCTCTGGAGAGCGAAAATATAGCAATGCTGAATAACGGTATAAACGAAGAGTATGATAGGCCAGAAGCACTAATCAATCGTTCTCCGGTCATCGAGCAAAACGGGAGTGTGATCGCGTCAGTAACGGGTAACAACAGCGTTCAAAGCGTTAACAAATCGGCTAACGGGCAGTTAAATGATTTAACGGAATGTGATCGTGATCGTTTGTTATCGGAAAATATAGATAAACGTGACATTGACAGTCCAGCCGCAATGGGACAAAAAAATACTAAAGGTGATAATACAAACACCTCTTCAAACTCTCCTTCACCAACAGTAACGCCCTCTTCGAGTACGCGGGCATTTCGCGAATCGTCTGTAACATCGTCGGTGCCATCGTCATCAAACCACGAAGGTTATGCCGGAAATACCATTAACCAACAGCGCGGTCAATCGCCTAGCATGCATGTGCCCACAATCACTGTGGTAGACTGCAGCAGCACCGTGGGTAACCATCAAACTGCCAAAAGTTATGACAGTAATAAAACAGATAAAGATGAATTTTATGATTTCGAAATGGAAACGCCACAACAGCAGCTCTACCAGAAACAACAAAAACAACAACAAGAGTTCAGTGATCACAACAATGAAAACAAAGAATACGATCATGCCGCTGCTGCTGATGCCATAAATACAACGCAAAAAACCAACTCCTCTTATGGTATGCAACGCACTGCATCACCAACGTCAATGTACTCACGTTATAATTACATCAAACTCGAAGATGTCGAAGAAGAAGACGAAGAAGAAGAGGAGGATGAGGTAGAAGAACACGAAGAAGAGGACGAGGGAGAACATGAAGACGAAGATGAGACCAAACATGCACAAAGAGAACAACAAATTGTGTATACCTCTAGTAATAGTAACAGCAATAACCTTGACAATGAATATCAGCAATACAAACACTTAAATTCACTTAGTCCAGAAAGGCAACAACAACAACAGCAGCAACACATTAAAAGCACAAACATAAATATCAACAACCACAACAATAGTGATTATAACTTAAGCACAAGTTTTCCCGATTCAGGCATGGGAGAATCTATAGCATCGTCATCCACAAATAGCCGGTATATAAATACCAACGATGCAGATTGTGATGATGCCAGTAACACTATGAAACAACAACAAGAAAATACACGAGATGTGGAACAACAACATCAACAACAACAACACATGCCATTTGTGCGTGATGGCTACTCAACCGATTGTGATGAAACATTAATGCAGTGCGATGAATTACTCTTAGATTTTGCCGAATCACCAGATTATTTAGATCCCGCCTCTTCGGAACGTTTAGTGTGTATTGAAAGCATAAGTTTACCAGATGTTGTTGTCGAGTCAACGAACTCATCCGGTAATTGTGGAATAAGTACAAATAATAATGCTGCCACATCATCATTATTAACAACGTCTTCATCATTATCCCCATCCTCCAATTCAGGTGCAGATCGTGATTATATTAATATAAATGGTGCCACTGGTACTACACTAAATAGTGTCCACTTTATACCCATTCATGTGGAGGGTAGTAATAATAGCAGTAATGTTGGTGGTGGTGGTAGTGGACGCTCATCACCTCGCAAACAAAGTGTCGATGATAGCCTTGTTGGTAGTAGTCGAGCTACAATAGAAATTGTAGAAGATGCCACAGAACTGCAGCATTCGCCATCTAGTACAAGATCATCAACAAAGAATCTTAGTGATGTTATTGCAGAGAAATTAAAGTAATGTATATTAATTACGTTTTTCTTTGTTTAAATAATTTATGCGAATTCAAGTTTACTAAAAAGTATATAAAACATGCCCGTATTCAGAAAGTATGATGTAGAACAATATCAAACACAATTTTTTTTAAATTGTTTTTTTTTTCTTTCTGAATTCTGGCATTACGACAATTATCTGAGTAGCCTTATTCTTTACAGCCGTCAGGATTATGATCTCATAAACAAAAATCAATTCTTTAAAATTAATAAGGATCTGTCAATATTTGATTCTAGTCCCCAAATACAGCCTCTTTAAGAAAATTTGTTTATTATTTAGTTTTATCAAAATTTGTGTCAAAATTTTCGCAGCTCGTAGGATATACAAAATATATATAAAATTTCTAATTTTCTAAATTTGTGCTGATGTTTGTAACGCACAAAAATATTGGTCCTATACCCACCTTAAAGTATACCAATCGGCTCAGAATCATTTTCTGAGTCTGTCTGTCTGTCCGTCGGTTCATGTAAACCTTGTAATCAAACTACAGGCCGCAATTTTGAAGATAATTGAATGAAATTTGGTACATGATCTTCTATTGTACTAGGGACGAAGATGGTTAACATCGGTCCATTATTTCACATATTCACATACAACTGAAACCCCAAATAGGGATTGTAAACATTGTAATCAAACTACAGGTCGCAATTTTGGAGATAATTCAATGAAATTTGGCACATGACTTTTTATCGTACAGTAGACGAAGCCTATTGAAAATATTTAATACCAATCAATTATTTAACCTAGGCCCTATAGAACTGAACCCGCCAAATAGTGCTTTTAAGTTCATAATTATGTTTAATATACTCGTACAAAGCTGCAAAACCAAGATCTATACTAGTATACTATTCTTTTTAGATAGATTTTGACTCGTATGAAACTTACTTATGTCGAATTTCATATATATACTAGTATTTCTAAGCTAGTAATGAGCGTCATTTTCTGAAGGGGTCAATTATGGACCAATTCTTATAAAATTTTGTATAGTGATTTTGGATCATAAGAAGGTCCACAGACGGATGGACAGACATGGCTAGACCGTCTTAGAATTTAATGAGAACCAAGAATATATATACTTTTGTGGATCTATGACCAATATTTCGGCGTGTTACAAACGGAATGAATAAAGCAATATAACCCCCATCCTTTTGATGGTGGGCATACAAATCAACATTCGGCCAATGTGAATCTTAGAAATAAAAGGATTTGGGAGGGCCAAATGTAAGCATTTTCTCACAAGATTATTTTTGAATAAAAAAAAGAAAAACATGTTGTAAACCTATCCTTTATATTTATATTTATATTCATCCCATAACAAAAAAGTTACCTTTGACCCTCTAATGAGTCGTTTCTTTTACGCCATCTCGTAAAATGGTCCAATATGAGCCGGTTGTCTAGAGAAAATAATGCTTGAACTTAAAATATAGTACATAAAATTTAATTGAAGTGTCTTTAAAATCATTTTCTTTAATTGAGAGCAAACACATACTTACTTCCGCATAAGAAACTATATTTTATTCTGCTTTAAACAGGCTGCATAAGTCATTATATTCAAAATTATTTACATATCACTCTTAATTGCATTCATTAAAAATTTATAACTTTATTTAAAATTTGGAAAAAATATTCTAAGAATTCAAGCATAAAAACATTTTTAATTGGTAATTCATAATTCACTTTAATTAATTTTATATGAACCTAAAATACACACATAAAAACAAAAACTGCAAAATATTAAGTAATTTCAATTACAAAGATGGATAACAAACACAGCACAGATACTTTAAGTGATGATGTAATTACTAAACATTGAACTTAAAGAAAAAATAATTTTGATTTAATTAAATTAACAATATTTCGTATGAAGTAGAGAAGCAAGTTCATAATAATTATATTAGTGCTAAATATGTTGTCAGTATATAAATTATATGACTAAATAAACATAATACTTCATGAATATGTTATCCGATTTTTCATACAAATTAAAAAAAAAAACTTTATACAAATTGCTTATTTGTAAATCAAGCATGAATCACTTAAATGAAATATTTATAATTAATATTAAATTAAAACTAATAAAATATTATTTTTTTATTTAAAACAAACTTATAGAGAATAAGAGGAAGAAGAAATAGCAAAAAATAAATATATTATTGTATATTTCATTCAACATATGTGTATGAACATATGATGAGTACAAATATATTTATGAGTAAAAATAAATATTTTCGTCATTTTTTTATACGATTTATTTTTTTGCTTATATTAAATTTTTTAATGGAACGTGCCAAATTTCATACAAGAAAATCTTTGCATATAAATTTTTTGTTATTTAAAAATTTGTCTTAGAGAAAGTAGAAGCTGTATAAGAAACTATAGAATCTACAGGACAGACATACCAGAACAATTTGCTGAGATATTTATTCCCACGCGTACTTGTAAAATATTTCAATATTTTTCTTTTCTTGTATGCAAATATTCAGATTAAATAAAAATACGAATTTGTGTTTTGCTTTTTTTTTTTTATCAACAGTATAAACATAAATTCATGCGAGTATGAATGTTTATTTTCTCAAACTGCAAAAAATTTATATTTTTTTATATCAATTGCTCTAAATTTTACCGGTAAAATGTAGCACATGCACAGTTAACGAATATAGAAATAAATAATATAGTTTTGCGTTAGACATATGTGCGTTTCTTTTGAATTTGAACGGATTATATTGTGATTTACATTGGTCGAAGCCTGCAATGATCAGTCCATGTATTTGAGAACTTTCTTTTTTTGGATGATTTGAGGATACGAAAAGGCCCATTTGGTTGATGGTTAAGAACAATAATAATAAAACTTAACTACTTCACATGTGGCCTCCTTACTTTCAATGACTATTACTTTCCATCTGCATTACTGTTAATTACTACTTTATTTTGAGTTTTGCAGTTTTATTTGTACATTTTATTGAATCTCTAAATAACGAAGCCATGGTGTTTTGAATCAGACAGCGAACTAACCAACAAGTAGTGCAGATTCGTATTCTGTGTGATCAAGTTTTGCTTTTTAAAGTAACCCTCTATTTTTAAGTACTTATACATGCAGTGATTTGTAAGCGGGCGTGAAAAGTACATACAATGTCATGAACCTGTTAAACTAAAAAGTTGTAATGCAAATGTATAAGTAGTGAAAAGCAACACTTTTAGCTTTTTACCTTATTACTTTTCAATGTAAAGTTTTGCTGGGTGTTATATATCAATAGATAGGAAATAAGGTATATTTTTATAACAAATTAATTAAAATATCTCGGATCCTGTCTGTCTGGTCATATGATTGACTGTCTGTCTGTCTGTCTTTTTCTCTATTTTTTTTTTTTTTTTTTTTTTTTTTTGTTTGAACAATTCACTATCTTATGATCTAATGGAGATACCGTAACGAAATGATTGGGATACTATAGACGTAAATATTTTCAAATTAATTTATAGTTGTAAACCTTTATAGACGGTGTGGAGGATAGTTGGTGACTCAGGTTTCATATTAAAAAAGCATTAAAATTACAAAGGAGTACAGGTTTTGGGATTTCCTGATGATCAATAAATGTACCTCTTAAGAATTCTCATTTAACAAGAATCGTGTTTGGGAGTTTCCACTATATAAAATTCAATTCAAATATCTCTTGATCTTAAAGAGATATCATGCTTTCATACATATTTCAAATTTAATTTTAGAAATATTAAAAAAATAATTTTAGTACAAGTTTATGTATAATTATAAATATAAATAAATTTTCTAAAACACATGTTTATATTTAAACAATAAACATAAATTTTTCTATTTTGTTTAAAAACAAACTAAACATTTGTCATTATTGTAAATGACGTCTTAAGAAACAAATATTTATTAACAAATCTCTTAAACTTTGAACCAGTCCAAAAAAAAAGAATACACTACAAAGTAATTTTTATACAATAAACATAAATGTTTTAATACTTATTTACTAAAAACAAATGCGAAAAGAATTTATTTAGTTTTTGTTGTATAGTATTAAATAAAATAAAAAAAACATGTGTGTTGTTTTTTTCTTTTGCTATTTGCAAAAAAACTTAATAAAAGAATTTAAATTTATTAAGATTATTCGTTCTCAATATTGTGTATTGAAATAATATTTATTTTCATTTTCAAAACAAAAACGCAGAAAAAAATCTTAAAAAAGAAATCTTTACTTTCTGCCAATTGAAAATGTATTATTTTGTTGCTGTATATTGGCCTTCCATATAAACAAAAAAATAATGAAAATATTCAATTATTTAAAAAAAAAAAGAATTTTTCCAGTTTTCTTCTAGTTTTGCGTGTTCTAAATTCATTGAAGTAAATAAAGGCAAAAATAAATTTAAATCAGTATAATGTTTTATATCAAATTGAAATAAGTGCTCATATATTATGGAGCAATTTGAAGGCTTCGTTTCGGGAAGGTCGTTAGTGTATT
Source organism: Lucilia cuprina (assembly GCF_022045245.1). Lineage (NCBI taxonomy): Eukaryota > Metazoa > Arthropoda > Insecta > Diptera > Calliphoridae > Lucilia > Lucilia cuprina. The sequence goes on along the minus strand of NC_060952.1, from coordinate 10,428,218 downwards.
TTTGCCTTTAATTTTAATTATGTACTTAAAGTAAAAAAAATTTAAAGCAGATGTTAAATAATTGATAAACATTATCATAAAATTTAAAATTAAATTCACATACATACTTACATATATTTGTACATATATTTGTGCTCAAGTTTTACAAAACATAAACATTATAATCCTCAACAGATTTATTGATAGTTATATTTTGATACAATTTGAATGATATATTTGAAGTTAAATATAATCAATAGTTTCGTTTTAACTAACATGATATATTAAATAAGTACAGTTTCTGTAGTTGCTCAAAACACAACCTGTGAATGGTAATAGATTTTATGAAAATGTTATAAATAATTAACATAACTATATTTAATAAATGCAAAGTAAACAATGCTAAATATAAACAAAGGATTATTAAACAAAAAAAAAAAACATTTGGACAGACTATTGGTTAAACATAAACAATGTCTATGTATTTCTGATGAGATTGTTTATTATTTTGACATGATTTATATACATATATAATTTGTTACAGTGCACAGTAGGAGATTTGAATTAGTATTCAAAACAATTGAAGAAAAATTAGGTGTATTTAAAATCAATTTATAAACAGCTAAATTTATAAATTTTTGGTCATGTGCATCCTCTAAAGAGGGATTTTTTGGAATTCCAAGCACTGAATGCGTGTTTTTATATTTTGAAACACTTTTAAACTTTTGTATATAACATTCGTTATTTAGTGGGAAAATTACAAATATAAGTTTGGTACTTTTGGAAAATTCGTATGTTTAAGGGATTAAAATCGTACTTATTTGTGGAACTTTTTTTTAAACATTGAATTTTATTTATTGGTTTGTACATATGAATATTTATTTATAAGCTGACACTGTGATGTTGCATCGACAGAAAGAAAAAGAGTACCAAAAGGTTTTAATTTAATTTCTTTGAGCTAACTTTATAAAATTTTTAAAATTGGTGAATTTAATCACACTAAATGGAGTATTTTTTTGGAACTTATACTAAATCAAGAACTAAATTTGAGTGAATACATAAAATGTACTTTTTGAGCAATTCAAACCTGTTTCGAATCATTTGTGCTTTTCTGTGAAAAAAAAAAACGAAACACAAACTACTTTTAGAGATTTTAAAATATTAAACTTATAACTAAATTTTATTTTTTTCCTTAAATTGCACTTTTAAAACTATTTATAAATTTGTCTAACAATCAATAAGATGCAAATGTTTTATACACTTTCTTTCATGAAATTATATTTTTCTACACTGAAAAAAATCCATGCTTAATATATACGAAAAATGTTGTACGTTGTACGAATCGTTCGTCGTTTCGCACCACGAAATTCTTTCGTAATATATACGAAATTGTACGAAATATTTTAGTATAATGCAAAATATCCTTGAAAAAAATAATTTACATAAATTGAAAAAGGGAATTTTGAATAAATATGGTAAAATTTACGAATTATTAATTTATTCAAATATTTTTATTCATTTTTAAATAAATTATCTAATTTTAGTTCAAAATTATTCTCCACACGAATTTTCAATTTTTTTATGAAAATAATTCAAGAATAATATTATACTTTTTCTTAAATTTTATAAAACTGTTGTAGTTTTATTTAATCATAATATAATTAATATCATTATGTTTAATTTCGCTAAAATTTAAGAAAAAATATCACGAAAGGTTTTCGTACCTTCGTAAAAATAGAAAATGGTTTTATTAAATAATATTTCGTATTATACACGAATTTTTTGTAAATATTACGAGAAATGAACTAAGAAAAAATAGAGCTCTCGGAGAGGAGTTGTTCAATACATAGGTAATTCCTTCGGCATGCATTGGCAAGCGTCTTCAACAATGTGATAACTTATACTCATATCCAATCCTTAGACCAGTTTTATATTGACCTTTTGCTCCTAGATGTTCGATAAAACTCATATTCGCGGTACACCACAAGTTGGCATTTTGTCTCCTTTACTCTGGGTTACTATTGTAAGCTTGCTAAGGGCCTTAACCTAGAAAAGAGTTGAACCTGTCTGCTATGCAGACGAAGTCGTTACATTTCTAAGGTTAAAGGATCCAAATTACTTGTGAAAAGAGCTGAGGAGGTTCTAAAAACGACATTGAGAAGCCTCAATGTCTTAAGTGGTACATTAGTACTAACATTGTATATATTAGGTGGCTTTAACAGCCCAACTGCTCATAACTTTAGACAATTATCTGAAGTGCCTGATCGCATACTAGATAGAGAATATTTCGAAAACATTGAAATGCTGATCCTAGATAGAATATCTTGGCCAGGCAGAACATTGAATCAAATACCCGTAGTTATCTGATGCTACAAGGATGGCACTTAATTCGGAGAAAAGCTTACCTAACCACAACTTTATCCAAATCGAAATATATGCTATTGTCAGGCTTTTGCCAAATTAGATCCAAATATCTTGGGAGTAATTTGTTCCGGATGTAATATTCCTCACGAACAATAAATAGAAAATGATTAGGAATTACGACCACGAAACTGAGTTTCTGAAGATCAGAAGATAACACATTCAGTGAATACTATATAAGATTTTTGTTTTTGCCAACAAATATTTTCCAAGAAAAGTAGCGCACAACATGCCGTTAATGTTTTAGGTAAATTTCTTAGGATTTGAGGTAGATACATCCTTCTAACAACCTAACAGCAATAAAAACTATAATCAATTGACATTTCCGAGGTATTCCTTAAATAAGTTAATAATAAGATATAGTTGTTTCATATTTTCCCTGTCATATTGTTACCAATTTTCTCACTTTCATTTTGAATGACACAAGATATTTGCCTGACATAGACAACAATAGCATGAGGGCTATTAGGAAAAAACCACTATATAGCATCTGCCGATAGAAATATTTTAAATTGTTTTAAAGACAAAAACAAAAAATATTAATGATTTTTATGCTGGCACAAACAAACATCTATAGAGGCCAATAACGACAAAGACGACGACTAACAAGGTCGAAAAAATAGAAATGATCTTAGTGCTCACACAGGTTGTTGATACCGGCTAAAATTTGTTTCTAATAAATTGAAAAATTATTAGGTCTTGTATATATTTTTACTCGTTTTAATTTTATATGATAAATAGGTTTTCAATATTACAGGTGAAGAGATTTACAAATCATTAATATTTGTTGCATTGCAAAGGGATTTGTAGTTAAATAATTTATACATTTATTAATAGCTAAATTATGTTTGTGATTTGCTGAATTAAAATTTAATTTAATTTATTTATTTTTTTATTTTTAGAAATGATTTATTAGAACAGAAAGCACAATTTAATGTACAGCTAGAAGATGCACATAAAAATGTGAACAGTTTAGAAACGAAAATCAGTGAAATGAAAATGAAAATTGAAAAACTGGAACAGGAGTTATCGGCGAAAACCTGGAACGTTGAAAGTAAGTTTAATTTTTTTGGTTTAAAATTATTAATATGGAAAAAATGTTATAAATAAAAGATTATTCGAAAATTTCTTTATCTAAATAGGAAATCTTGTTAAAACGCTTTTTAAAAAGTTCTAAATAAAATATTTTAAAAATATAGAAAAAATTGACATAAATTGTAATTATTTAATATTTATTCACAGGATTACAGGGTGAATTAAATGCAGCTCACAAAGATGATGAATATGTTCGTAAAAAACTCAAACTACTAGAAGATGAAAAGACCAGTCTACGTCATCGGTTTAGTGAAAATGAGGATGAATTAAAAAGAAAATATGGTGGGTGGGAAATGTTATACACTTTTTTTTCTAAATATACATGAACAAAATAAATATTTGCTTATGTTTACTTTGTGCCCCTATAGACGACCTTGAAATACAGTACAATGAATTGCAAGAGAAATACAAACAAACTCAAAGCTTGGCAAGTAATTTGCATACACAACTGGCAAAGGCCCAGACAGAGGCGGAAGAATGGCGCGAAGAAGTGGATAAGATACGCAATGAACTTGAGGAACAAATCAAAGTTTTACAAAATGCCCTGGAAAATTCCGAAAATGAACGTAAGATTTGTGAAGACAAATGGCAGAGGGAATTTGAAATGCTAAGGACTCATAATATGGGTAAGAATTAAGTTTCGAGTTAAAAAATAATATCTACTCATGTCTATAACTCATAATTGTATATAAACAGAAACTGAAGAATCCATTATGACCGATTGTGAGTGGCAATTGCGTCAGATGCAACGTCAGTGTAAAGACAAAATCGACAAAGTCGAAAGTGGCAGGCGAGAGGCTGAAGATAAAGTTGAACAACTTGAGGAGGAACTGGAAGAACGTCGCAAAGAGATAGACGATTTAAAAATATATCAGGCCCAAGTGAACTCTCTCAGAGGAGTAGTCAACGAACAAGAACAGTCTATACAAAATCTAGTCTCTCAAATTGAACACTTAAAGAGTGATTTGGCAATTGCCAATGAAAACCTTTCCGAACAAATTGAAGCAGTTAAGAAAATTAAATATCATTGTGATAATGCTCTCTATGATAAGGAACGTCAAATGATGTATCGCATCGATGAGGTACGCAATGAGGCTGCCTCTTTCTGGGAGGACAAACTTTACACAGAGATGACAAGACTGAAAAATGAACTAGAATCGGTATATGTAGATGAACGACGCGAAGCTTTGGACAAGCTACAGAATGAACATGTAGAAGAACTTAAAGCTTTGACCAACCGCTATACAGATAATGAGGAAGAATTGCGCATGGAATTGGCCGAAACACAGCAACGCTTAGAACAAAAAACTCAAGAATTTATAGAATTACGAGAAAAGTCCGACAATGCTTTATTGCAAACACGCATGCATTTGGATCGAGCAGATCGGGAATTCCAAAAGGCCATGTGTCAGGAAGAAGAACGCAGAGAAGCTTTAGAAACTTCTTTACGTGAAGAGTTCGAACACGAAAAGCAAGAAATGGAGGAAAAGTTCCGTGAACGTTTGGGTCAAGTCAAAGATGAATTTGCCAAAGAACTGCAGATTAATACACAAGAATTAGAAGAAGAACATAAGAAAGAAATAGAACAATTAAAAGCCAAATTACAAACCGAAAAGGACGAGGCTTTGCAACAACTTAGCGAAAAACATCGCAAGAAACTGGCCGATGTGGATGAAAAAATCAAAGATATTGAGCAGCGCCACAAGCATGATCTTAAAGATCTAAAAGCTGCCTATGATGCCGAAAAGGCTGCCCTCGACAAAAGAGACATCAGCAATGCCAACGAAATTGAACAGTTACATAGAAAATGTCGCTGTCTCACCAATCTATTCGAAGAAATGCGTATGCGCTACGAAAGACGTGATCCTCGACCTGAGGATCTAAGAGAAATAGCTGAACTACGTGCCCGCTGTGAATCTCAGGAACGTGATTTGTATTTGCTGACCGATCGTCTGAGAGAAATGCAAATACAAATGAACGAATTGCAACAGAATGGTGTAGAGTGCAATACCATGAACAATAAAAATAATAAAAAATCGAAACAGATAAAGAAGCCACCGCCAAAAACTATACCAACAAATTGCGATGTTATTTACGAAGAAAACGAAGAACGAGAATCACCGCCACCCACACAAAATTCAATATATACAAATAAACAACAGATTAATAATAATTACAATAATGAAGACGATCATAATGAAGATGATGATACCGACGATGCTGAGAATGACGTAGAAAATAATGAAGAGGAAAACACAGGTGATAATATTGCTAAAGATCAAAGAATCATTGATGTTAAAGAAAAAATCGATCAGTCTTCTTACAAAGAAAAAAATACAAAATTATTGATCAAAGACAACGTAGATGACAGTCACATGATTACAGCTGTTTAGGAAGATTCCAAGCGAAACACAAAGCATATCATAATTGAAGCTAAAAACTATAAACGGCTGCAAAAGAACAAAAATCCAAAAAAAAAACATGATTAAGAGGCATACCTCCGTGACTAGATTTGTCATTGTCAGTCATAACGTTTCAAATCGTTGATTATAAATCTGTAACGAAATGATTCGAAATCAGATGCTTTTTTCAAAACACTACCAATTTCTGCGTGTTTACACACAAAATTATAAATAAAATACATTTTATTTAAAATTTATGAACTAAAGTTTTTTTGTAAAATACTATTTCTACTTTTAATATACGGTATCTCGTGTATTAAAAATGCACGCGTTTGTCATTAGTTACATTTATATGATTTGCGTATTATTTTAATTTCATTATTTTCTTTATTATTGTAAGAATTTATTATAAATATTCTCAATTGCTTCCTATTAATTCGTTGACTAGTTTTAGTTTTATTGCGGAAATTTATTATTATGTTTTATTTCCATTTACGACAAAATTTTTAAAGAAAAATTATAAATCTTATTTACTAAATTTTGTATTTTTTTAAACAAAAGAAATCCAACAAAAATAAAGTAAAACAAGAAACTCGAAATATTGTGTTGAATATATTTTTTTTTATTTTGCTGATTTAGGAAAGAGCAATTCAATTGTAACACATCGAAATGTTTGACGTTAATTATTATTAATTGTAATATGATCTTGATAGTTCCATCCGTATTTAAGGTATCGTAGCGTGCACACTAAGTTTACGTCGACAAACAGTCGGACGGATACAGCTAAATCAACTCAGAAAGTGATTATGATTAGTTTACTTTAACTTTTAATAGCCTGATTTTTTTGTTTGGGTGGAAAAAAGCTTCTTTTGTTCTACAACTTGGTTCATATGTGGTATTTCCCTGAGTTTTCTGACAAAAACCTGGTTGTTTCCTAGAAACGTACTTCTAAGTCATAACATGAAGTTAACAAATATTTAAATAACAAAATTAGTTTAATTTTTTTGGTTAGTTCCTGGCGGTTAAAGCAAAAAGTATGCAAAAAACTAATTGGCCAAATTTAATGAGATCAATAGTTTTCAATTGCAGGAAACTTTATAACTAATCATTTGAGTATTTCTACACTAAAAAAATTCATTCCTAATATATACGAAAAATGTCGTACATTGTACGAATCGTTCGTTGTTTCTCAATACGAAATTCTTTCGTAATATATATGAAATTGTACGAAATATTTTTGTATAATGCAAAATAATCTTGGAAAAATTAATTTACATAAATTGAATAAAGTGAATTTTGATTAAATATTGTGAAATTTAGCAAATATTTATTTATGCAAACATTTTAAAATAATTTTTCTAATTTTAGTTCAATATTATTCTCCGCACGAATTTAAATTTTTTTTTTTTTTTTATGAAAATAATTCGAGAATAATATTATACTTTTTCTTAAATTTTATAAAAAAATTGTAGTTTTATTAAATCATAATATAATTAATATCATTATGTTTAATTTTGCTAAAATTTAAGAAAAAATATTACGAAAGGTTTTCGTACTTTCGTAAAAAAGATAAGGGTTTTATTAAATAATATTTCGTATTATACACGAAATTTTTGTAAATATTACGAAAATAGAAGTTACGAATTTCTTTTTTTTCGTTAAATTAAGCATGGATTATTTTCAGTGTATTAACATGTGAATATTTACTCTTATAATCTAAACCAATAATATCAGTGCTAAATACTATGGATTTACCCCTTTTAAATAAGGAGTGAGATCGAAAAATTCTTAACATACATATATGTTTATAAAAAAGAAACCACTAAACTTACAGTTTTTTTTATTTGATTCAAATTATTATTACAATTTACAAAAAAAAATATTTTTATAGTTTTAATCACTAGTGATGAAATTTTGAACCCTTTTCGGAAACCCTTCCATTAACGTTTTTATAGTGCTTTCTGTCACTTTGCTCGAACATGTAGTTCATCTCCGTTTAAAATCTACCACACTTTTGGACACCTTTTTTGTACTCTTCAATTCTCTTTTAACAAGAGCCCAATATCTCTCCACTGGTCTTAGCTCCGGGCAGTTTGGAGGATTTGCCTCTCTTGGTACAAATAACACATTATTGTTCTTGTACCACTCAAGGGCTTGTTTACCATAGTGACAGGATGCCAAGTCAGGCCAAAAATAAGTGGACACATTATGAAGTCTTATGAATGGAAGCAGCCTTTTTTGTAAACATTCCTTGATGTAAATTTCGGTATTTATAGAGCCCGTTGTAACAAATGATTGGCTTCTTTTGCCGCAACTGCATATTGCTTGCCATACCAAGAACTTTCTGGGAAATTTTGTCTGCTTTTGGGTCCTAAACTTTTCTTCAACATTCCCTCGAGCATCAGCAACATAAAACTTTTGACCTGGAAGTTGCGAAAAATCTGCCAGAACATACGTTTCGTCATCCATTATGCAGCAAGAATATTTTTTTATAAAACTTGACTTCAATTTCCGTGCTCTGTTTATGGCCTCTAACTTTTTAGCAGCGTTCCTGTCAGGAACTTTTAAACCTGCATTAGCTTTAACTTTTTTTACCAAATAGTCCGAGCACTGAGCTAACCGAGCTGCTTTCCTACCGGATGTGTTGGGAGCTCTTTTGAAAATGCGTTCTATTTTTTTGGCTTTAGAAACATCATGTGGACCATTCCTTCTACCTGAACCAGGTTTTCTATCAACTGACAAGTTCTCCCGGTACTGTTTAATAACATTAGAAACAGTTTGACGGCAGATCTTTGTATGCTTGGCCAACTTTTTGTAAGACCAAGTTGGGTTTAGTTGAAAATATTTAATAATTTCAGTACGCACTTTTTTCTGGTCACTTATTTTAATCAGATTAACAAAAAATTAATATAATTGACATTACACATAATAACTAACATGTTTCTCAAAGGTAACTTGAACAAAAAAAAAATCAAATAATACTTTGGTTGAAAAATGTAATGAAAAACGTGTGTTAATAATTTTTCGATCTCACTCCTTATTATCAATCTGCACAAAATAAAAAAATTTTTTAATATTATTATCAAAATTACTGTATAATTTCTGCAATCAATTTAAATATCATATATTTGCAAACAATAGCAAATATGATTTGTTTATCAATATACAATTTAAATTTAGTATTATAAAATATGTTAGTATTGCACTTTGGTATTTAGGAATATTTTTCTTAATATTATTTTGTTTCAACTATAATTTTTTTAATTTCAATCACAAAAAGGCGGTCGAATATAAACACCCTTTATTGTATGTATTTTATTTGTTCAAATAAAATTTTATGCACAAAAATATGGAGAAAAATGTAGGATTTTGTATATACATAGTTCCAGCGATTTTAAAAGGGGTCCATGTATCCACTACAGAAAGTACTATAGCCTTACTTTAGTGATAAATTTTATGCACAAAAAAAGAAAAAAGGTGGATTTTGTATATACATAGTTCCAGCGATTTTTAAAGGGGTCAATGTATCCCCTACAGAAAGTACTTTTCCCAACTATAGCCTTTCTTTAGTGATAACGAAATAAATTTAGTATTGTCCGTCTATCTGTATGTTTGTTGAAAAAAAATATTCGGAAATCTTCGCGTCCAAAGTTTCTTTTTAATAGAAATATAGGCAAAATTTAAAATATCTGAAATGTAGAGTAATATAAAATATGAAGGCACTACTACTTAAAACTGCAAGGATGTTTTGAAAAAACTTAGAAGTTTCTTTTCATTAGAAATATAAGCAAAATTGAAAATATTGTCAAAAAATCCGAAATGTAGAGTAATGTAAAAAATTAAGGCACTACTTACTACTTAAAACTGCAAGGATGTTTTGAAAAACTTAGAAGTGTATTTGTATGTAATGAAACAATTGCATTTGGGTTTGTATTGCGGTTAAACTAACATTGAACAATAAATTGCATTTCATTCATTTAACTGCTAAATTTGATTTTGATATTTTCACTTCGACAATATTGAAAAATAAATACAAAAAAATGTTCATATGTATGAGTTTAGAAAATGGCATATATAAATATTAAATTTGTTCATTGGTTGGAAATATATTAAGTCTAGACTCTAGAGAATCCAATCTTTAGACACTCTTAATTTAAGCCAGAACTTCTGCTTCTTACTATTTGATCATTAAAGCATTGTTAATTTTACCCTTTTAATAATTATAATTTATATTTTTCATAAGTAAGTAGTATTCGACCATCACTGTAATATTATTATTTTATTTCATTTTTTTAATATTTAAATTGTAGTAGGTATAGAACATAAAAATAAATGAAATTTTATTGTTGCATGCATTTTTGTTTGCTCAAATATACAACAATACAAATAAATGGAATTTTTACAGTGAGAAATATAAATTTAGTAAAAATTTTGGCCTATCTTCTATATTTTAGAAAATATCTGACAATATTCAGAACAACTTACTTTTCGATGACTCTATATACCGTCTGCATTACTTAGAAGGAATTCTTTAATGACTTACAATTATGTGCTTACTTTTAGCATTGACATATTATTTACGAATAGACGCAGTGATAATATAGTTTTGTCAGAAACAAAACTACTTACTTGCCTATTTGCAGGCGATTGCAGTAAGTACTTGCCCTTTTTGTGAGCATGTTAGTACTTGCCTCCAATGTCTTCTCTGTGTTAAAAAAAATGCTTTAAATACTATTGTGTAAATAAGTTTTAGCATTTTAAAACTTTACTTGACAATGTAAGTTTTTGCTCAATATCGCTTAAACTATTATAATTTTTATAGTACACAGCAAGAGATTTTAAATTAATTGAAATGCAATAGTTTTAAATAATTCACCTCTGATACACTGTCGACATACAAGGATCAACACTGAACATTTATTTGATCGCATCATTCATCGCCTTGTTATTCATAAAATATATTTTACTGAAACTTTCCATAAAATAAGTAGTTACTTTTTTAATTACTTCTATTTTCATTATTTACTGTAAACTTAACACCCATCTCATGTACTTGAACATAATGGTCAAACACATTTGTGCCAATCTATCTAACTATTCATTTTTCCCCCTTAATGTATTTGTTGTCAGATATTCAAGTGTTTTCTAGTTAAAAGCCAAATTTTGTTCAAAACACACACACACACAAGAAACCATATGTACATACTAATAATAAAAATTCATTGCATATGACATTTTCATGTCAACATTTCAAAATCTAACAATCATTGCAACAGCAATAAAAAATGCACAAATAAAACATTTGATAAATGCCATTTAAATGTTTTAACAGAAATAAGAGGCAAAAAGAGTAAGGCTCAAATTCGGCATAAAATAAATGAATAATTTTATAGGTGAAATGATTTACATTTGAAGTGATGTCATTGAATTCGCTTTTTTTGTCAATTCTATTTGGGCAATATCACTAAGTAAATAAGAACTTTTATGGTTTCACTTTTAGTTTGCATACGCAGTTATTATTGGCATAA